>NW_022872941.1:337645-675291 GCF_900324485.2 Mastacembelus armatus
CTATATAGATATGACGAGTGTACCGTTGTAACACACACCGAACAACTGAAGTCATAGTCTGGGTGCAGAATGTTGATGTGGGCTTATTATAAGGTCATGAGTGACCAAAATTTCATACTGCCCATAATTGCATTGCTCATTATTGGAAGCTTTGTATATTTTTTTTCCATACGAAGTGATTCCAATAAGAGTGAATCATATTGACTTTTAGCAACAGGAAACAAAGCCTTCTCCACTAAAGGGTGCTGAAACTACTTGTATTACAGTTGTGAAGAACCATCCAGGATGGTTATAGTAAAAGTGGTAGATGTGGCGTGTGTTTTAAATGTGTAACTGTTGGATGAATGTTATTGTTGCCACAGTTGGTATACCAAAACTAAAATTGTATAGAAAGTGTACAGATTGGATATGACGTTGCACTGAAGTGTAATTTGAATTTGAAGTGATATGTATGCAAATAAATAGATTTAGTTTCATATATCACTTTCAGCATACACTGCAAAGGAATGACTTTTCACACACAAAATAAGCTGTTTGCGTTGTTACAGAGCAGCTCAAAGACACATGCTGACCATTTTTTAAAGAAAGAAAAGGGTGGTAAAAGAAGAGTGGAATTTATCATGTCAATTGTCTCCAAACTCTTGGTTTTAATGAGGGTCAGAGTGGAGCATTTATGCCAGTAAGAATAAAAGATCCTCAGTAGCTCTTTCTGTTTAATATCACCCAAATGTTTCAGCAATTCTGATAAATGGAAACATGGCACTTATAGATAATGTGTGCAATAGAAAACACTCAAATAACTGTTTTGTGACATGGTTAATGGTAAATGTAAAAAATATTCTTCAAGGTAGGTTGATAGTTTACATTAAATTACAATATGAAAATGAATTTTGTCATTTTAACTCCATGACGTTTGGCCCCTGTAACAGATATAGTTAGCGCCATTTTGTCTAGGTGTTGCAGTAAACTGTGCAGATGGGTCTTTGCACCTATTGGAACCATCAGAACTTTCAAACCTTCTTCAGCTCAGTGTCACAGCAATACAAAAAAAGAACAGATCATGTAATGTCAAGGGGGTATTTTTTTATAATATAGTATGGAAACCAGAAATAACACCAAATAACTAAAACAAACAAAAAACAGAAAAGGAAAACTTTTCAGGTGAAAATATAGTCAGTGGAAAAACCCAGTAGCAAGTTAATTTTCCAAGCATACATGAAGTGTGATCAGTACCTGAACTTTTTCTTCATAGAGCTCAAATTACAAAAGCTGTAAAGAGACTGCATTAGAGTCAAATTTACTGAAATGAAGATACATGTATCATGATAAGGTATACAAGATACTCTGCTAGTCACATGATTAATCACAGGTATGTTCAAAACAGGAATAACCAGAAACATGGATTTCCCATACATCAACCATATCAATCATTAAGAGTTTGCTCATTGAGTTCAACTTCTTTGAAGATCACTGTAAAAATGTAAAATGAACATATATTTTAAAGAGAACATGAAAAAGGGAAAGAAACAGAAACCTGAAGTGGAAACAAATTCTGCTATTGACAGAAGGTACAGTAGTCAAATAGTGACAAGTGCATATACATGACAAGTTATTGCAAACAAAATCAATTCAGTTTTATAGTTTATATTTTCAAAATAAAAAAAATGTGGCACAATATCCTATCAAATGTTTAATTGCAAATTGTATGCTACAAGTGACCAATTTAGTCACATATTTTTGTCTTGGTTAGTGATATTTTCTAGTCACTTCAAAACATCACTCTCAATACCTCTCCACTGTTGAAATGCAGCCATCAAGGATCTACTCTTATATGACTATTTAAGTCATTAAACTTCATCTTTCACTTAGTCCAAAAGTATTAAGTCAAAGAATAGTTTTGTGTCAAAATGAAAAATGCATCAGTTCTCACTGAAAAAATCAAATTGTGATGCAGTTAGTCAGATATGACTAGTCTAAAATGCTCAACACAATTTCTTAATACCCAAGGCCACATTCTCAAATCACTTGTTTAGTCCAGCTGTCTGAAAATATACAAAGTAATATCACAGAAGACAAAGGAAAGGAAATTCACTCATTTTATGAGCTGAAGCTAAGTAATGCTCGTTTCCTAATGTCAGCATTTGATTCATGGCTTCTATGCACTGCACTACTGTTTTAACAGCCTATATGTGAATCTTATAGCATTGCTGCACCATAGTCAAAAGCCTGCCTCTGTGAACATGAAAGGCTACTTAACTTCCAGAAACATATGTTCCAGTCATCTCTTGGTGTTGATGAGTAGTTCTTTCCTCTCGTCCCCTGTGGCCTCAGATGGCTCTGTCTGAGAAGAAGCCTGTCTTGTTGCTTTACCTTGCAGACAAGACCCTATCAATATTGCCTCTGCTTGCACTGACATTAACAGAGTAGTGCAATATTGCTTATAGGGTCTTGACTCTGAGGGCTGGTCTTCCTCCTGTGGTGTGTCTATAGGCAGCTGGTGTCATGAAGGCATCAGTCTGCCCAGCTGATGCTAATCCCATTACATTATGTTGAGGTTCAAGCTGCTGCTAGCTGCAGCTATCCCTGATGGTATACTGTACAACTGGGGGAAATTTCAGCATCATGGCTTTGCTGTGAGTGAGATGTGGAGTCTTCATTCTGTTCCTTTGGTAGATGGTATTGCTAATGATATTGAACTCTCTTAAATTAAATAGCCGCTTGCTCTACAATGGAATAATGTTTTAACGGAACTCTCATTCCCTTTTTTATTAAACCAAGAGCTGTATTTGCATCTTGTACAAATATGAAATTATGTCCATGATTTGATTCTTATTCATTGCTCATTTGTACATACAATCAGAGTGAATTAACATTTATGCATTTACTAAATGAAAACAAGAAGAAAATACTGATGCTAGATTTTCTTAAATACAATAAAAATGCTTACAGAGTTGGTTCAGTGAAAAAGAACTGTGGATTACCCAGAGTAAATCTTTCTGAAAATAAATACTACTTCAAATTAGTTTTAAAGCAACACTATGTAGTTTTTTTTTACCCTTAATAATGTCTCTAAAATTATTTCAGTGGTAGAACAACTCTTAACCGGACGAATTCTACCGCTGCAGCAGCCTGAGCAGGCTCGCATCGGCTGCAAAAGCACTATGCAACTTTCCTGTTCAGGTAGGATCACTCAGCTCCGTCATCGGCTGCCAGTGGAAGAGTGCAACCTGCTTTACGGCATACGTCACGTTTTACTCATAGCCTGGGTGAAGCCTGCTTAGTTAACAAATTCATGTGTATTGCGCTGCCCACGGGGAAGCTTATACAGTAACAGTATTTACGACACTGGTAACAAACAATTGCGCTTCTCAACCAGATGGGGGAAACCATAAGCAAAAGTTACATAGGGTTGCTGTAAATGTAAATTTCTGTAAAGCAACAACTTCATTTGCAACTTGGATGTGTTGGCATACATGCAGAAATCTCAGAGGTACATTTCAAATACCAAAGGTGTTTGCATGGCCACTACAGCTATGTAAAAAATATAGCTTTTCTGTTGTTTGAGCGAACTGACACTTTCAATTCTAGCACTAGGACAATTAAAAAGGGATGAAATAATAAAATGGCATGAATTAAAAATTCAGCTAGTGGTCAAATTTTATGGAATTGAATGGCCCTTTAACTGCAAATCATTTTACTTCAGATTGCCTAAAAATGAATCAATGAACCCATACCTCTACAGCAATTTCGAAAGGCTGGCCTGGCTGACTGGAGCAGGTTTATTGCAAAGTTTAATGTTTGCAGACAGTAATGTGCCTGGTACCTATTTTTTTAGGATTTTGTTGAACCAATTATTACTTTATACACAGTTTAAAGGCTAGGTCCTACCTTTTGATATGTGTCACTTTCTTCTGAAAGCAGTGGTGTTAATTATTTTGTGGATTGTTATGGACCTTCTTGGCCTCCACTGCCATCTAAAAGCTGTTTTCTTCCTTGCTTTAAGCCTAAATTCAGTTGTAGCCTGATCACTTCTACACATACAGTATTCTCAAATTCAACTAGTGCAGAATAAACTGGAACATAAAAATAGCTTTTGCTTGCAGGCAAGCAGAAGAGGGAATCCTGCTCTTCAGGTTGCACTTCATCACCTGGGACGACATCTCTGGGATGCTCCCTGCTTGACACTCTTTCCCTGTTGCACTACTGTGGGAGCTGCAGCAAGCAGTGCAATAACGAAAGGGCATCAGTCAGCTGGGCCAAGCCTCCTCCCCAAAACCCTTGAACCTGCCTTATGCTGCCTTGGAATAAAGCACCGCAACAGTAGCTAACGCTTTTCACTACTTCTTCCACACCTTCACCTTGTGTTTAGGATGGTAATTCAATAAAGGCTATGCCAAATAAAGCAGTGGTGTTTGTATTTTATTCCAAGTCTGACTGTGATGATGACAATGGGGTTCTGGGTCAGTGACAAAGATTGCTAAACTTTCTATAGGTCCAAGGTAGTTCAGGGTAGTGTTACGTGCAGTGGAAAAATGTTGACACTGTGGATGTGTTGGATTCTTTTGGTTTTGCTCTGTTGAGAAAACATGATGGGAGTTGAAAGAAAAAACAGACAGAGAGAAGCAGAGCAAAACAGTCATATGTAAAGTGATGATTTAGGTAAACCTAAGGCTATTAAAACATATTATTTCAGTATAGATTAGAGTATTAGGCTGGAGTTTTAAAAAATTCTAAGGCAACTTTTGATTCCAAAGTCAGTGTCCATGTTTTCATAGGGACTATTTCAACTAGTGAAATCAGTTGCAGTACATCCAGTGGATTATCCAGAGTAATGTGGACGCAGATTCATATCAAATATATGTCAAATGTTCATTTAAATACTAAACAACTGCATTCACAGGCATTCAGTTCACAAACCAGGCGGTATATGTGGATTTTGTACTTTCTCATATCTTTTTGTATGTTTATCTAATCAAGTTAAAAT
The DNA here is from genome assembly GCF_900324485.2 of Mastacembelus armatus. Classification (NCBI taxonomy): domain Eukaryota; kingdom Metazoa; phylum Chordata; class Actinopteri; order Synbranchiformes; family Mastacembelidae; genus Mastacembelus; species Mastacembelus armatus. The sequence continues at coordinate 342,630 of NW_022872941.1, forward strand.
GCTATAGTGTAGAGGGTGCACATTCACTGAATTTGCTGGGCCACACCTACTAGTAAAATGTTTTTAAGTTTATGGAAAGTGCCATACCATCCTGCAAGCACCTGATTCCATCTGATTTCAGAAGCTAAGCAGGGTTGAGCCTGGTTGGTACTTGAATGAGAGACTGCCTGGTAATACCAGGTTCTGTAGGCTGCAATAGACTGGCGACCTGTCCAGGGTGTACCCCTGCCTTTTGCCTGAAGAGAGCCGAGATAGACCCCAGCAGAACCCTGTGACTCTACATAGGAATAAGTGGGTATAGATAGAAAGTGATGGGAAATATTAGAGCATGCATCCCAAATAGGGCTGGATATGAAACCTCATGCTTTTATTATTAACTGAAATGTCTGTATAGAAATGGGAAATTGAAAGGTGTCTTCCATGATGTCTTATTCTTTGATTACCTGGAAGCTTAGTGAAATTGCTCATTTTATGTTTTGTAGAAATCAATTTATATTTCTTGAATATGCTGGAAAACATGGTTCAATAGGTGTTCAAACCATAGAAAACACATCTGAAATCATGTAAACAACTAATTGAAAGTAGCTTCAAATTTCTGAGTATTTGCCTACAATATATTTTGTTTTGTTTCTGAATAGATCAAACTGAAGGGGTTTGGTGTGAAGTTATGCAGGACTCCAACAACAGCATCAGCAGCAGTAGCCTATCATTTGGAATTGCTTCACGTCTCTAGTGTAACAGTGGTGCACAGACCTGCTGCTGCAGAAACATTAGAAACAACACACCACTTCCTCCTCAGACGTTGGTGTTGACTCTGCGTTTCCTCTGCTATTGCCTGCTGGGACTTCATGAGTGGAGAGTCTGGGAACCTCCTTCAGCACACCCCCAACCCCACCGCCTTCTCCCACAGCTTCCTTAAAGGTCAGCAGCAGTGCACATTTCACTGGAGGAAAAAGCAAGGGGGACGCGAGCAGCCGTTCAGAAACATGTTTGCTATACTTCAATGCTGTTTCACGATGTATTATGGAAATCAAAATTAAGAATTTCAGACGTCCACACTATGGTTTGCACTTTTCACAAATGCAGGGAAATTATTTCTTTGGATTTGCCTGACAATTAAACTGAGATTTCATGTCAGGTGTATTTCCGCTAAGGTAAAGTGCTTCTGGACAGATAATAGCCCAACAAGAAATAGGAGGGTATGCTGTAAGGCTGTAAGGCAACACACAAACTAACTAATGTGTTCCATAGGCAAAGAAGTGGAAAGGTTAAGCCTATATATTGAGTAGCATAGGTATTCATTTAACACTAAAATGAAAATATGCTGTATTTCTGATCGCACAGCTGCACACATTTTAGGTATACAATCGTGTTTAAGGCTGGTTACCAGTTTGTTACACTGCCTTGTCTGTCAATCTGACTTGTTACAACTTGCTGTATGGCAGCCCTCGCTGTCCCTCCAAAGTATCGGCTAAGTCGTAACTGGATGCACACCCGCAGCTTTGACGGACAGCCGGGTACGGTGTGCCGAAGGAAGCATTCTGCAGATGGTAACGGAGATGAGAGTGAAGATGATGGGTTTGTTAGTTAATGCTCCCTCCGCCGCTGTCTGTCTTTGATGGCGATGTGTCGCCACCCACTGGAAGACACAGTCAACAGCAGCCGCTGGTAGCAGAGAAATAATTTGATTACAGTTTTATTACTCGCCTGTTCATGTCGTGGTTTAGCGTAGTTCACTGTGGTTTCATTGCACATTAGTTCATCAGCAATTCAACGTTAATGCCAGAGAGAGCGCTGAATTGCGGTCTGCCTCTTAGACTCACAATCTCACCCGTGATCAGGTGATCAGCCACACCTGATGCTGATTAGGATTAGGTGTAGGCAGTATTTATACCAGCTCCACACTTCACCTAGTTGTCAGATAGTGCTGCAACCTGACTGTTCTTTGTGTGGGGCTATACTCACCTGAATTGCCTTGGCATCATCCTGGTTGCTGACTGTGGTGTCTCCTGGTTTTGTTTTCTTGTGAGAGAGCACTCAGGGACTCCTCTGAGTCTTCTTGGTCTCTCCCAGTTCCTGTGTTCCTTGTGGCTGTACTCTGCTTCCCTGTGAATTGACCACACTCCTGTGAGTCTTCCTGGTCTCCTCCTGGGTCCTGATTCCTGATTCCTGTTTCCCTGATGTCAGTTTCCTGTGAGTGATCACATTCTCCTGAGTCTCAGTGGTCTGTCCCTTTTCCTGTGTTTCTCGTTGCTGGACGTGTGCTTTCCTGTGGGTTGACCACGCTCCTCTGAGTCTTCCCGCTAGGCTTCACTTTCCCTGTGCATGTATACAGTAGACTCTCCTCAATCTCCTTGGCTCCAAGCTGGTTCCCGAGTCCGATGTTTTGCAGTTCAGTTTCCGAGCGAGACAGCACACTCTCCTGCTTCTCTCCCTGTTTCTGTGTTCCATATCACTGGACTCCAGCTTCCTTGGCTCCGGCTCCTCCGGGAGTGGTTACATTCTCCTGAATCTCCTTGGTCTTCCCCTGTTCCTGTGTTCTGACTCAACTTTCCCTGGTTCTGCTCCTGTGTTCCTGGATCTCTCGCCATATAATTTCTTGCAAGTTCTTCCCTTTATTAGGTGGTCTGCAACCTTGGTTACAGAAACTTTATTTAAATACAAAATGTGACAGGAGGAAAGTCAACCTAAAAAGGTTTTAAGACTACCTGTAGTGATGGGCAAGTGAAGCCTCATGAAGCATTGAGGCTTTCTTGACAATTGTGCTGAAAAGGATTCAAAGCTTCGAAACTTCAGTGACGGTGACATCTGGTGGACAACTGAAGCAATAGCAACCTCTAAAGAGCACGAATGAAGCACTGGCACTGTTTCAATCCCATGACAGCAACAAAAGTTCAGACCTCTTGAGGTCAAAATGATCCCAAACTTTAGAACGTCGCTTATTGGTGGGTCTCGCCGTGAAACTTGCCAAAATACTCTCACTCTCACTCTCCAAATCCTGAAGCAGAATGATGCATCTTATATAGCTGGTATGGCACCAAACCACTCAAATCTGTCAAACCTGTCAAGCTGTCATTGGCTCAGAATGCATTGAAACGCCATGAGCCAATGACACACACTGAAAGACTATGAGCCAATGAAAAGCTTTGAAACACCTTGAAGCAATGAAGCGCGAAGCGAAACAGTGATGACCAGTCACGTGACACTGGTGTTTTGATACAAGCCTCGACACAGTGTTTCGAATCACTCCGCTTCAGGAAGAGTGGCACAAGCTCCGAAGCCTTGGTATCATTTGCCCATCACTACCTACCTGTAAAAAAAACAACTTTATTTTAGAACATACATGTTACTCAGGGTCAATATGAAATCGAGGGGTGAGAACCAGATGGGCGTAAGTGACATTTTGGTCAAAATTTGAGATATATATCAAATGAAAGCTCTTGAGCTCTCTATTTTGACAAAATGATAGAAGTAAAATATCAAAATTTAGTTTTTGAACAAAAACCATTGGACTGAACTGTAAACATACATAAGCAGTTGGTGTCAAAAAAGGTGTAAATGCACTTATGTCCTTTTGACACAGAGAAAAGTAAAGCCTGACAACAGCACGAGTCAAAATGGCTGACACCATATAAATGCCTGCAAGGTCAATCTATCACAGAAAAAAGGTTTTTAATACTCAATTATTTCAAAATGAAAAACAAATGAAATATAAGTTATGAGTTAGTGATGAGGGTAAATTTTAACTCTACATGTTTCAGTAAAGTTAAGGCTAGCCTTTAGCTGCCTTGGGAAGTTAGCCACTAATAAGAGATAAATGTATGTTTATATATTGCAGTAAATGCAGTGAGTCACGGATAATACAGGAGCACAGGGCACAAACAAAACAGTCTAGCAGACATAGGAGACTGACAGTGGAGGGACAGACATGAGTACTGAGGAACAGGAACAGTATATCATCTTGAATCTGGAGCCAGGGAGAGTTGAAGAAATCTAGGATCAGATGAGGTACAGCAAAGGAATAGGAAAAGAAAGACCCTGATAGCTGAAAGAAAAAAGTACAAAAAAGCTCAATGTCACAGGCCAAAGTTATGTGAATACAAAAAACATTCATGTTCCAGCTTGTAAGGTCAGTGAGAAAGACCTGTCGTTACAAATGCAATGACAACTTCCCTCAGTCAGACAGGGAAAACCTTTTTGATTAGTTCTGGGGAATAGGAAAACTGTTAAGACAGTATCAGTAGACAGTATCGTTAACCACATGTTAGCAGGGGAAGCATTCAACTGGTAACAAAACTGAGGAGGTGAGCAAAAATCAAATCTTTCCCTACAGTTGAGTCACACTGCTGATGGAAAGATACAGCAAAGCAGTACACCTTGAGTTTCAAGATTCAAAGCATTTATTGTCATATACACAGTAAGGAAAGCATGTTACCCTGTACAATGAAGTTCTTTCTGTGCTGTCCAAAGTGAATACCAAATAAAAGTAATAAGGTATAAACTAGATAAATACTAAGTAAAGGCACTATGCACAGGAAGAAATAAAAAATATATAACAAATATAGGCCTTGAGGAGATTTTGAATGTCACCAAGGTGTATGACCTCTATGTCCAGAAATGCAATGTTTAGTTTTGTTTAATTTATGAATCACAGTTCAAAACAATAGAAGTTGCAGCCAAATAGCTGTACAGAGGTATTAAAAATTATGACAAAATTAAAACAGAAACTAACACACTGTATCAAAACCTTGAAGACATGTAAGAAAATAAAACACCCTCAATTTAAACATAAAGAATACAAATAGGTTTTTAAAGAAAATTTAAAAGTAGAAACAGAAGGGGAAAATCTAATACACAGAGGGAGACTGTTCCATAGTCTGGGAGCAGCCACAGAAAAAGCCTGGTCACCTTTAGTTTTGTAATGTGAGTGAGGAAGAGAAAGAAGTAGTTGACTGGAAGAGCATAAGGATTTTAAGGCATTGTACGGGACAAGAAGATCACTCATATACTTAGGGGCAAGACCATGTAAAGCTTTATAAACAAAAAGCAAAATTTTCAAATCAATCCGGGACTTAACCGGTAACCAGTGGAGAGAGACAAGCGCAGGAATAATGTGCTGACACTTTTTAGTGCAAGTCAAAAGCCTAGCTTCTGCACTTTGAACCATCTGCAGACAATTTAGAGTTGAGTTAGACAAACCCAGGTGTAAAGAGTTACAATAATCCAACTTTGAGGTAATAAATCCATGAATAACAGTTTTAAAATCTTTCTTAGAGGGCATCCTCTTGATTTTGCAAACAGAAGAGGACCCAAACTGGAGTCCTGGGGTACACTCGAATGTATTGAAGCATGGAAGAAAATGTTCTCTCTTTGAGGTAAGAAGCCAACCAATCCAGCACAGAGCCACAAAGTACAACTACATGTTCTAGTCTGTGTAAAAGAATATCATGATCTACAGTATCAAAAGCTGCACTTAGATCAAGCAAGACAGCCAGTACCTGCATCCAGAGTGATAAGATGTCATATAAAATCTTCAGCAAAGCTGATTCAATACTATGTAGCTCCCTGAAACCAGACTGAAATTTCTCAAAAATACTAAAAACACTCGGGTATGAAAAGATCTGATGGTAAACAACATTTTCCATAACTTTGCAAATGAAAGACAGATTAGAAATGGGTCTGTAGTTATTCAAGTCATGCTGATCTAAATGAGTTTTTTTTTTAACAACGGCTGTACAGAACAGAGGATTTCATACTAGAAACAATATCATAAGTCTGTGAGGGTGACACAAGTTGAAAAAGTGAAAAAGCACTGTCACAGGGGGGCATTTACCGTTAATTTTATGGATAAAATGTGTTAAAAATCACACAGGTCAGTAGAAACCTCAGGTAGAACACTAGAAGGAGGATTTAGAAGGGCATTAATTGTGCTAAAAAGAAACTCAGGCATCTGAGAATTTTGTGCAATTAAATCAGACATATATTTAAATTGTACCTATCTCACAGCATTCTGATACAGCTTAAGACTCTCCTTGAAAATTTCATATGATATAGTAAGTTCGTCTTTCCTCCACCTGCGTTCAGCACACCTACTGACCATGCACCTGTCTGACCACGCGAGTAGACTTATTTAACCGGGGCTGCACTTTGTTCACCACACTGGATTTTTGTTACCTCAGAGGGGCAATTGAGATAGCAGTGTCAAAATTTCAAGCAGTGTCAAAAATTTCAACCTCATCCCATTTCTTTCCAGGAACTGGGTAAAACTTTTTGAGATTAGCTGAGGGCCGTTGTCTGATAACAACTCCTCTGGTAGTCCATAAGAAGGGAACAAGCTATGTAGCACTTCAGTGGTATTGTGAGTGTTGATGGAGGCCATAGGGAAAACCTCCAACTACTTTGAATGACTGTCAATGACCACCAGAAAAAATTGCTTATCTTTCTCTGCAAAATCAATGTGGATCCTCTGCCACACTCTTTCTGGCCATCTCCATGAATGCAGTGGTGCTACAGCTGGCACCTTCTGTATGGCTTGGCAAACCGAGCAACTCTGTACCATTTCTTGGATTTTACTGTCACACCCAGGCCACCACAGATAACTACAGGCCAGAGCCTTCATATGACAAATACCTGGGTGCTCATGATGAAGATCTTCTAGCAACCTTTGTCGATAAACTGGAAGTATGATGACCCTTTTCCCCCAGAGGATGCATCCTTGTTCTGTGGATAGTTCATGCCTGCGGATGTAATATGGCCACATAGTTTCATTTCCCAGATGACTGGGCCATCCGTTCATCTTGTAACTCCACACTGCTAAGGTGGGATCCTTCAGTGTAGCTTTCTCAATGTCTCTAGCACACACAGGGAGTTCCTCTACTTGTCAAAAGTAAAAAATGCTCCCTTCTTCTGTTGTGTTATCACTGGGGCTCCCTGGTAGGCGTGACAATGAATCCGCTTTTGCATGCTCTGCCGACTTCCTGTACTCAATATTATAGGTGTGTGCCATGAGGATGAGAGCCCATTGTTGCATCCTCAAAGCAGCCAATGCTGGAACATCTGTCGTTGGCCCCAGAATGGTTAACAGTGGCTCGTGGTTTGTGAGGAGTGTGAACTTCCTTCCATACAAATATTTATGGAATTTCTTCACGCCAAAAATAATAGCTAGTGCTTCTTTCTCAATTTGGGGATACTTCTTTATTTCAGCCTGTGTTAATGTTCTTTATGCAAAAGCCCTGTTCTCCATAACATGAGAAACTAGATGATGCAAATGTAGTGAGGGTGCTTTTATTTTGAGAAAAGAGCTGCAGGAGACTCATGGGACCTTACACTAGAATCTGGATTTTATTTTGAATATTCCTTATACTTTACAAAGATGTAATATCGTCCTATAAATAACTGTAGACTTTTATTGTGAAAATCTCACAATGTCCTGGGAGCAGACACCATGGCTGACATTAAAAATGACCTCAACTGTTGCCTGAAGCTGTATATGACCATTTTAAGATCATGTTGCTGTTAGCGACCAAAAAAAAAGGGGGGGGGGGGGTGGATAATAATAATAATAATAATAATAATAATAATAATAATAAAGATTAGGATAACAATACTGTGAATGCTGAAGCAACGTTCACACTAATAAAGAGCGGATATAACATAAGTGGGAGAGCTGGTAGAGCTAACTAGAAAATTGCATTTCCGAAGAAACATGTGAATGCTGAAATCTGAATGAAGCTGCCCAACAATGCTGAAAATGGCTGAAATGCATTGCTGAATAAGCTGAAGGCTGAAATACAATGCTGAAGAATCCTGGAAGCTGAAAGGTAAAAATGGAGATGGAAGCTTAACTTGTTTAGCTAAAAAACTATTCAAAATTGCTGGAAAGGGTGAAAAGAGAATCATATGATGTAGAAATAAATTGACTTTCAATTGCTAAAGAAAGAAGTGTTAAATATAAAAGAAGACACTGTAGTGAAGGAAGGAATAACTAAAGGAACTTAATATGATATGAGTTAAAGAAAAACCATGGAAGAATGAAACAGAAAAAAAGTGACATTGCAGAAAGACTGTATAGACAGAAAGAATGTATACACTAGTTAGGGTAGGGGAACTCAGTGCGCCGATGGTCCTTGGGCAGTCTAGGCCTATAGCAGCATAACTAAGGGATGGTTCAGTGTTGCCTGATGCCAGCCTTAACTATACGCTTTGTCAAAGAGGTTGGTTTTAAGTTTAGCCTTAAAAGTACAGAGAGTGTCTGCCTCCTGAACCCAGGCTGGGAGCTGGTTCCACAGGAGAGGAGCTTGATTGCTAAAGGCTCTGCCTCCCATTCTGCTTTTGGAAACTCTGGGAACCACAAGTAGACCTGCACTCTGAAAGCGAAGTGGTCTATTGGGATAATATGGTACTATGAGGTCTTTAAGGTATGGAGGAGCTTGATCATGAAGGGATTTGTATGTGAGAAGAAGGATTTTAAATTCTATTCTGTATTTTACAGGGAGCCAATGAAGAGAAGCTAATACAGGAGAAATATGATCTCTCTTGCTAGTTCCTGTCAGGACTCTGGCTGCGGCATTCTGGATTAACTGGAGGCTTTTTATGGAGATACTGGGACATCCAGATAGTAATGAGTTACAGCAATCTAGCCTTGAGGTAACAAATGCATGGACTAGTTTTTCTGCATCATTTTGAGACAGGATGTTCCCAATTTTGGCACAATAAAAGTGATTATACTTTGTAATTATATTTAGTAATACCTTGCCAATGTATGATTAAAAAGACAAAAAAAAATACACTGTAAAAACAAACTTAGTGAATATGAAACATATTGGTTGGTAAATAGGTTTGTAGGTTTGTAAGTAGCTCACTGACTCACACATACAGTATGCAAAGACTGGTAGAAATCCAGATAGGGGTGGGGAATATTGTCATTTGTGCATTGTGTAAGCAAGTCAGAGATTTGTTTTATGTGTGAGTTAAAGGACATGTCCTGGTCAAAAATAACTCCAGGGTTTTTCACAGTAGTGCTGGAGGCCAGGGCTATGCCATCTAAAGTAGCTATAATTTTAGAAAAGTTATTTCTGAGGTTTTTAGGCCAAAAGACAATAACTACTGTTTTCTCTGAATTTAAAAGTAAAAAGTTACTGGTCATCCAGGCCTTTATGTCAGTTAGACAGGCTTGAAGTCTGGTTAACTGGTTTGTGTTAACAGGTTTAATAGATAGATACAACTGAGTGTCATCTGCATAGCAGTGGTAATTAATAGAGTGCTTCCTAATGACATAGCCTAAAGGAAGCATGTACAGGGTGAACAGAATCGGTCCTAGCACAGAGCCTTGTGGAACTCCATAACTATCTTTTGTTCGTGTGGAAGGTTCATCATGGACATGAACAAACTGGAATCTGTCTGATAAATAGGATTGGAACCATTTTAACGCTGTTCCTCTGATACCAGTCACATGCTCCAGTCTCTGTAATAAGATGTTGTGGTCAATAGTGTCAGATGCAGCACTAAGGTCTAGGAGGACAAGTATAGAAACAAGTCCATTAGGCTAAGGCTAAGAGAAGATCGTTGGTGACTTTTAACAGTGCTGTTTCTGTACTATGATGTGGTCTAAATCCTGATTGAAAATCTTCAAATAGTTCATTCCTGTGTAAGTGGTCTGATAGCTGCTTAGCAACAGCTTTTTCTAGGATTTTAGAAATAAATGGCAGGTTGGATATTGGTCTATAATTAGCCAAGACTCCTGGATCAAGACTAGGCTTTTTGAGTAAAGATTTGATTACTGCAGTCTTAAAGGCCTGTGGTACGTAGCCTGATACTAGACATAAATTTACCAAGTCCAATAAAGATGAGTTCATTAATGGCAGGGTGCCTTTAAGCAGTCTAGTCGGGATGGGGTCCAAGAGACACGTTGATGATTTCGATGAAGCAACTACTGATGTAAATTCAGAGAGATCTATAGGAGAGAAGCAGTCTAAACATAACTGAGGTCCTACAGATGATTCAAGAGCTACTGTAGTAGAAGACTCATCTGTGTCAGCTACATGAAGCATCTGATGAATTTTATCTCTAATAGCTGTGATTTTATTTGTAAAGAAACTCATAAAGTCATCACTGCTGAGAGCTAAGGGAACACTGGGCTCAACAGAGCTGTGACTTTTTGTCAACCTGGCTACAGTGCTGAAAAGAAACCTGGGATTGCTCTTATTTTCCTCTATTAGTGATGAATAATATGCAGTTCTGGCTTTACGGAGAGCTTTTTTATATGTTAATAGACTGTGTTTCCAGGCTAGACAAATTTCCTCTAAATTTGTGGAACGCCACATCCTTTCCAGCCTTCGTGATGCCTGCTTTAAAATACGAATATGTCAATTATACCATGGGGCTAATCTCCTCTGATTCACTAACTTCTTTTTCAGAGGGGCCACAGTATCAAGCGTTTCACGAAGTGAGGCTACAGCACTGTCAACAACATGATCAATTTGGTAGGGAGTGGGATTGAGGCAGCTGCCCTCCACTGTGTTCATACTTGGCATAGATGTAAATAAAGATGGAATCATTTTCTTAAATTTATTAACAGCGTAGTCAGATAAACATCTGCTGTAGTGGAATTTTCTTCCAAACGCTGCATGATCCATCATCTTAAATTCAAAAGTTATTAAAGAATGATCAGACAAAACATGAATTTGGGGAAAAACTTTTAAATGTTCAATTTTTTTTGAGTGAAACCAATTGAATCTAATATAGAATTAAATGCAGTGCTGAGACTGTTATTTTCAACATCTACATGAATGTTAAAATCTCCCACTATAATGACTTTATCTGAACTAAGCACTAAATCAGACAGGAAGTCTGGAAATTCAGTTAAAATCTCTGAGTAAGGGACAGGTGGACGGTACACAGTGACAAGTAGAACTGGTTTTTGTGTTTTCCAGTTTGGATGTGAGAGGCTCAGAGTGAGGCTCTCAAATGAGTTATAACTGTTCTGAGAATGAAAGTTTAATAAGTTTGAGTGGAAGATTGCAGCTACTCCTCCACCTCGACCTGTGCTTCAAGGAACATGATAGTGATAATCTTTAATAATACAAACATGATAATCTTTAGGCACCTCAGTTGGTGCCTAAAGCTGTATGCCAATTACAAAAGTGTATTTTAATGTCACATTATTGTTTCAGGGCTTTTATATTGAAAGAATGCTATACACCAGCTTTTAGTTTGAATGGACAAAGTGCTGCAGCAGACTAGTGGGACCTTATGTTAGAATCTGGACTTTATATTGAATATTCCTCATACTTTACAAAAACCATAATATCTTCCTATAAATAACTGTAGATTTTTATTGTGAAAGTCTGAACATGGCCTGTCGGGAGAAGACACTATGGCTGACATTTAAAATGGCCTCAATTGCCTGAAGCTGTATGTCAATTACAAAAGTGCATTTTAAGGTTATGTTGCTGTTTCAGGACTTTTATTTTTTGAAAGAATGCTAAAGAAGGCTTTTATTTTGAAAGTAGAGAGTGTTGCAGGAGAATCACGTTATGACAGATTACATTCCTAAACTCATTTTCAATATTCATTACACTTTACAAAGGTGTAATAACTTCTTACAAATAACTGTAGTCTTTTATTGTGAAAGGCCAGACATGGCCTCCTGGGAGAATACACCATGGCTGATATTAAATCACCCTAAGTCAGTGCCTAAAGCTGTAGGCCAATAGCCAAAGTCTATTTTAAGCTCATATTAGTGTTTGTTTGCTTTTATTTTCAAAAAAGGCTATAAAAGGCTTTTATTTTGAAAGGACACAGTGCTGCAGGAGACTCAAGTGATCTTAGATTACAATCATAACTTTGTTTTGAATATTCATTATATGTGACAAAGATGTAATAACTTCCTACAAATAACTGCAGACTTTTATTGTGAAATGCTGGACATGGCCTCCTGGGAGAAGATATCATGGCTGACATTAAAACACCCTTAGTCAGTGTCTAAAGCAGTATGCCAATGGCCAAAGTCCATTTTGGGCTGATTTTGTTATTTCTTTGGCTTTTATTTTGAAAAAATTCTGAGCAATGGCTTTTATTTTGAAAGTGCAGCATGCTGTGGTGCACTCACATGACCTCAAATTAAAAGCTGAAGTTTAATTTTGAATACTCACTATACTTCAGAAAGGTACACTCACTTCCTGTAAAAAACTGCAGACTTTTATTGTGAAAGTGTTGTCACATCCTCCTTGTAGAAGACAACATGGCCACACTAAGAATGGTCCCCATGTGTAACAGCAGTGGACATTAGGCAGCCAGTCAGTCTAATTACCAACCACAGGCATCTGTTGTTCTGCTATTGCTTTGTGTTGAGCTGTTGCTATGGTGACCTAAGCCCAGAGTGGGAGGGGGAGCGACAGTGACACAGTGCTTTACACACACTCAGAATAGAGAAGCTGAGAAAACTTCACCTGATAAAATGGAGGACTACAGAAAAACTATAAGACCTATAAAAAATTATTTTACTAACAGTGCCACGGGGCTTCAACGAAGAGACTGATCAATTTGTGAAGATATTCCAAAAAATGAAGGCTTGCTGGCAAGTTAGAAACAGCCTTCATTTGTGTTTTTCACCAGAACTCCTGGACCTCTTTTATAATGGGAGTGAATGAGAGATGGAGTAGTCACTCTATGTGGTTCTGGCCACCTGGTGGAAAACCCTAGGTCCTATCAAAATGAGAACAGCATTACCTGAAAGAAGACAAAAATCTCTACTACTTTTGAGAAAATGGTGTATGAAGAGGCAAAATTGCAGCCGTGACAGCAAGCTAGAGAGAAAAATTTTCAGTAAACTTAACAGCTTCTCCCACTCTAGCGACGATGTCACCACTTTAGCTGTGAACATTCCGTTCCCATAGAAACCAATGTAAAAATCAGAAAAAGCCTAAAAAAACCATAAAACGTAAACTGCGATTAAAGAAAAACCGTAATAGATATCTTCTGACTCGTTTAAAGGTTGAATGGTGTTTGTAGCTGAAAGTATGCTGACACAGTTAAAGCTGAAAGAGGACAAAGTTGAAGGGGATTTTAACATTCTCTCCATTCATTTCAATGGGACAATAAATATGAAAAAACCTGAATATCTTAAAAAATATGAAAGATATCAAAAGGCTGAATACAAATGTCCTTAAAAAGCTGAACATTTTGACATTTGAACGGTCTTTCCAGCACAAAGAATGTGGAAGGCATTTGTGACCGAAAAAACGGCGGAATAAAAGAAGATAATAAAGACACAGGATAACAGGGTGAAGCAGCATTCACACTAATAATAAATAGCGAAGATAACACTAGTCAAAGCAGTGAAAGCTGAGAAATGCAACCAGTAAGTATATGAATAGTATGAATATAATAAATTATTGCACAGTAATTGATGAGTGAATTTGCATATACATAAAAATACAATATTGCACCATAAATGAAATTTGAAGAGAGAGAGTGTTAAATACAGTATTGGACAATAGTTGAGATGAATAAAGTGTTAGAATGTCATGGGGTGCGAACATGTTAAGTATATGTAAACATGAATAAATACAACAGAATGTAAATATCAGTAATGCAGCAGAATTTAAATGAGTATAAAATATAAAGTGCAGCAATGGTAAACCCGAGTATGCAGCAGAACCTAAACATGAAATAATTGCAGTCCTTCAGTTTGTGTGTGTGTGTGTGTGTGTGTGTTACAAGCCATCAGGGTTTAGCGCCCTCACATATTTCCATGCTGTTACAGATGAAGTAGTGCGGTGTGTAGGGCAGTGGCGATGGCATCTTCTGTGGACCTGTTGGCTCTGTATGCAAACTGGTGTGGATTAAAAGTGACTGTTAGATTGGTTTTGATGTGTTCTTGAACCAATCTCTCAAAACACATAACACTTCTAGGTGGTGTCCAGCAAACGATGTGGGCTTCATAGACTTTTATTTTACTTTCTGCGGAAAACCCAGTCTGGTAGCGAGAGATGGCATCCATCCCACTTTGAATGGTGCAGCTCTCATCTCTAGAAATCTGGCCGAGTTTATTAGCCAACCTAAAGTCTGACAATCCAGAGTGGGGACTGGGGCGCAGAGACTCAGTCTAAAACGCCTCTCTGCAGTTTCCTAAGAGCCGTCAACCCCCTCCAACCACATAGAGATTGTGTCTGGTCCTCGAACATATAAATCAAATAAATCTGATGTTAACAGAAGAGGAGTTATTCATAAAAACCTAATAAAAATTAAGACCACTCCTCATATTGAACAGAAAAACAGAACAGTCAGATGTGGATTATTAAATATCAGGTCTCTTTCGTCTAAATCTCTGTTAGTAAATGATTTGATAACTCATCACCAAATTGACTTACTCTTGTCTTACTGAAACCTGGCTACAGCAGGATGAATATGTCAGTCTGAATGAATCAACCCCCTTCAGTCATAAAAATTATCATGTTCCTCGAAGCACAGGTCGAGGTGGAGGAATAGCTTCAATCTTCCACTCAAACCTATTATTAAACTTTCATTCTCAGAACAGCTATAACTCATTTGAGAGCCTCACTCTGAGCCTCTCACATCCAAACTGGAAAACACAAAAACCAGTTCTACTTGTCATTGTGTACCGTCCACCTGTCCCTTACTCAGAGTTTTTAACTGAATTTCCACACTTCAGGATTTAGAGCACATCATAGTACAGAAACAGCACTGTTAAAAGTCACCAACGATCTTCTCTTAGCCTTAGCCTAATGGACTTGTTTCTATACTTGTCCTCCTAGACCTTAGTGCTGCATCTGACACTATTGACCACAACATCTTATTACAGAGACTGGAGCATGTGACTGGTATCAGAGGAACAGCGTTAAAATGGTTCCAATCCTATTTATCGGACAGATTCCAGTTTGTTCATGTCCATGATGAACCTTCCACACACACAAAAGATAGTTATGGAGTTCCACAAGGCTCTGTGCCAGGACTGATTCTGTTCACCCTGTACATGCTTCCTCTAAGCTATGTCATTAGGACGCACTCTATTAATTACCACTGCTATGCAGATGACACTCAGTTGTATCTATCTATTAAACCTGTTAACACAAACCAGTTAACCAGACTTTAAGCATGTCTAACTGACATAAAGGCCTGGATGACCAGTAACTTTCTACTTTTAAATTCAGAGAAAACAGAAGTTATTGTATTTTGGCCTAAAAACCTCAGAAATAACTTTTCTAAAATTATAGCTACTTTAGATGGCATAGCCCTGGCCTCCAGCACTACTGTGAAAAACCTTGGAGTTATTTTTGACCAGGACATGTCCTTTAACTCACACATAAAACAAATCTCTGACTTGCTTACACTATGCACAAATGACAATATTCCCCACCCCTATCTGGATTTCTACCAGTCTTTGCATACTGTATGTGTGAGTCAGTGAGCTACTTACAAACGTACAAACCTATTTACCAACCAATATGTTTCATATTCACTAAATTTGTTTTTACAGTGTATTTTTTTTGTCTTTTTAATCACACATTGGCAAGGTATTACTAAATATAATTACAAAGTATAATCACTTTTATTGTGTGAAAATCATTGTTCTTTTAAAAGCATATTCATGTTCTTGTGTTCACAAAATTATTTTACTTCTAAATTAAATAAAAACCTTGTGCCAAAAAGGCTTATGTGACTTTTTTTGAAATTTTAAATTGTAGAAAAAACCTTTGAGTAAAAGATAGAGTATTGTTTATCAAGTATTGTGTCATCCATTTAATTTCAGTAGTAAATCTGTAAAGAAAGTAAGAGCAAAATATGGTCATTTTTTGTTTTGGATCTCCTGTAAAGTTGGTGAAATGTCACCTCTCTGGTTGACAGCCCTCAAAATACAGTGCAAAAAATTTTATTTGTATAGCGCCAAATCACAATACAAATCATCTCAAGGCACTTTACAAAAACTAAAACTAAAAACCCAACAATTCCCTTATGAGCAAGCATTTGGCGACAGTGGAGAGGAAAAACTCCCTTTAACGGAAGAAAAAACTTCCAGCAGAACGGCCATCTGCCTCGACCGGTTGGGGTGAGTGGATAGAGCAGAGAAAAAAGAACAGCAACAATAAACAACAGACACTGCAGGTTGGTGGGACCAGTAACTGCACATCAGCGATATACAGTTCCAGGACCAGGGACACCGGCAGAAGGTACAGAGAGAGAACAGAGAGAGAGGGAGAGAGCACAAACTAGGGGAGAGAGAGAGCACAAGATTAGTGACATTCAATGGTGGAATATACATGTGAGGTGGGAGGAGAGGAAGAGAGGGGAGGGGAAGGGAAAGGGGGGGGAGCTCAGTGCACCGATGGTCCTCGGGCAGTCTAGGCCTATAGCAGCATAACTAAGGGATGGTTCAGGGTTGCTGGAAGCCAGCCCCAAATATATGCTTTGTCAAAGAGGAAGGTTTTAAGTCTAGCCTTAAAAGTACAGAGAGTGTCTGCCTCCTGAACCCAGGCTGGGAGCTGGTTCCACAGGAGAGGAGCTTGATTGCTAAAGGCTCTGCCTCCCATTCTGCTTTTGGAAACTCTGGGAACCACAAGTAGACCTGCACTCTGAGAGCGAAGTGGTCTATTGGGATAATATGGTACTATGAGATCTTTAAGGTATGAAGGAGCTTGATTATGAAGGATTTGTATGTGAGAAGAAGGATTTTAAATTCTATTCTGTATTTTACAGGGAGCCAATGAAGAGAAGCCAATATAGGAGAAATATGATCTCTCTTGCTAGTTCCTGTCAGGACTCTGGCTGCGGCATTCTGGATTAAATGAAGGCTTTTTATGGCGATATTGGGACATCCAGATAGTAATGAGTTACAGTAATCTAGCCTTGAGGTAACAAATGCATGGACTAGTTTTTCTGCATCATTTTGAGACAGGATGTTCCTAATTTTGGCAATGTTGCGAAGGTGAAAGAATGCAGTTCTCTTAGTTTTAGGTGTGAGTTAAAGGACAGGTCCTGGTCAAAAATAACTCCAAGGTTTTTTACAGTAGTGCTGGAGGCCAGGGCTATGCCATCTAAAGTAGCTATAATTTTAGAAAAGTTATTTCTGAGATTTTTTGGCCCAAATACAATGACTTCTGCTTTTTCCGAGTTTAAAAGTAAAAAGTTACTGGTCATCCAGGCCTTTATGTCAGTTAGACAGGCTTGAAGTCTGGTTAACTGGTTTGTGTTAACAGGTTTAATAGATAGATACAACTGAGTTTCATCTGCATAGCAGTGGTAATTAATAGAGTGCTTCCTAATGACATAGCCTAAAGGAAGCATGTACAGGGTGAACAGAATCGGTCCTAGCACAGAGCCTTGTGGAACTCCATAACTATCTTTTGTTCGTGTGGAAGGTTCATCATTGACATGAACAAACTGGAATCTGTCCGATAAATAGGATTGGAACCATTTTAACGCTGTTCCTCTGATACCAGTCACATGCTCCAGTCTCTGTAATAAGATGTTGTGGTCAATGGTGTCGAATGCTGCACTAAGGTCTAGGAGGACAAGTATAGAAACAAGTCCATTATCGAGGCTAAGAGAAGATCGTTGGTAACTTTTAACAGTGCTGTTTCTGTACTATGATGTGGTCTAAATCCTGATTGAAAATATTCAAATAGTTCATTCCTGTATAAGTGGATTTTAGAAATAAATGGCAGGTTGGATATTGGTCTATAATTAGCCAAGACTCCTGGATCAAGACTAGGCTTTTTGAGTAAAGGTTTGGTTACTGCAGTCTTAAAGGCCTGTGGTACGTAGCCTGATACTAGAGATAAATTTACCAAGTCTAATAAAGATGAGTTAATTAATGGCAGAGTGTCTTTAAGCAGTCTAGTCAGGATGGGGTCTAAGAGACACGTTGATGATTTAGATGAAACAACTACTGATGTAAATTTAGAGATATCTATGGGAAAGAAGCAGTCTAAATATAACTGAGGTCCTACAGATGATTCAAGAGCTACTATAGTAGAAGATACAGTGGGTACGGAAAGTATTCAGACCCCTTTAAATTTTTCACTCTTTGTGTCATTGCAGCCATTTGCCAAAATCAAAAAAGTTCATTTTATTTCTCATTAATGTACACTCAGCACCCCATCTTGACAGAAAAAAAACAGAAATGTAGAAATTTTTGCAAATTTATTAAAAAAGAAAAACTGAAATATCACCTGATCATAAGTATTCAGACCCTGTGCTCAGTATTGAGTAGAAGCACCCTTTGGAGCTAGTACAGCCATGAGTCTTCTTGGGAATGATGCAACACGTGTTTCACACCTGGATTTGGGGATCCTCTGCCATTCTTCCTTGCAGATCCTCTCCAGTTCTGTCAGGTTGGAAGGTGAACGTTGGTGGACAGCCATTTTCATGTCTCTCCAGAGATGCTCAATTGGGTTTAGGTCAGGGCTCTGGCTGGGCCAGTCAAGAACGGTCACAGAGTTGTTCCGAAGCCACTGCTTTGTTATTTTAGCTGTGTGCTTAGGGTCATTGTCCTGTTGAAAGGTGAACCTTCGGCCCAGTCTGAGGTCCTGAGCACTCTGGAAGACGTTTTCTTCCAGGATATCTCTGTACTTGGCCACATTCATCTTTCCTTCAATAGCCACCAGTCGTCCTGTCCCTGCAGCTGAAAAACACCCCCACAACATGATGCTCCCACCACCATGTTTCACTGTAGGGATTGTATTGGGCAGGTGATGAGCAGTGCCTGGTTTTCTCCACACATACCGCTTAGAATTAACGCCAAAAAGTTCGATCTTGGTCTCATCAGACCAGAGAATCTTATTTCTCATGGTCTGGGAGTCCTTCATGTGTTTTTTGGCAAACTCTATTCAGGCTTTCATATGTCTTGCACTGAGGAGAGGCTTCCGTCGGGCCACTCTGCCATAAAGCCCCGACTGGTGGAGGGCTGCAGTGATAGTTGACTTTGTGGAACTTTCTCCCATCTCCCTACTGCATCTCTGGAGCTCAGCCACAGTGATCTTTGGGTTCTTCTTTACCTCTCTCACCAAGGCTCTACTCCCACGATTGCTCAGTTTGGCTGGACGGCCAGGTCTAGGAAGAGTTCTGGTCGTCCCAAACTTTTTCCATTTGAGGATTATGGAGGCCACTGTGCTCTTAGGAACCTTGAGTGCTGCAGAAATTCTTTTGTAACCTTGGCCAGATCTGTGCCTTGCCACAATTCTGTCTCTGAGCTCCTTGGGCAGTTCCTTCGACCTCATGATTCTCATTTGCTCTGACATGCACTGTGAGCTGTAAGGTCTTATATAGACAGGTGTGTGCCTTTCCTAATCAAGTCCAATCAGTTTAATTAAACACAGCTGGACTCCAATGAAGGAGCAGAACCATCTCAAGGAGGATCAGAAGAAATGGACAGCATGTGAGTTAAATATGAGTGTCACTGCAAAGGGTCTGAATACTTATGACCATGTGATATTTCAGTTTTTCTTTTGTAATAAATTTGCAAAAATTTCTACATTTCTGTTTTTTTCTGTCAAGATGGGGTGCTGAGTGTACATTAATGAGAAATAAAATGAACTTTTTTGATTTTGGCAAATGGCTGCAATGACACAAAGAGTGAAAAATTTAAAGGGGTCTGAATACTTTCCGTACCCACTGTACATTCAGTGCAGGTATAGGACGCATCTGCTGAATTTTATCTCTAATAGTTGTGATTTTATTTGTAAAGAAACTCATAAATTCATTACTGCTGAGAGCTAAGGGAACACTGGGCTCAACCTTCTGACCTTTTGTCAGCCTGTCTACAGTGCTGAAAAGAAACCTGGGATTGTTCTTAGAAAAGTACAAAACAATTATCTAAACAACCAATCAGCATTCACATATACAGTGGGTACAGAAAGTATTCAGACCCCTTTAAATTTTTCACTCTTTGTGTCATTGCAGCCATTTGCCAAAATCAAAAAAGTTCATTTTATTTCTCATTAATGTACACTCAGCACCCCATCTTGACAGAAAAAAACAGAAATGTAGAAATTTTTGCAAATTTATTAAAAAAGAAAAACTGAAATATCATATGGTCATAAGTATTCAGACCCTGTGCTCAGTATTGAGTACAAGCACCCTTTTGAGCTAGTACAGCCATGAGTCTTCTTGGGAATGATGCAACAAGTTTTTCACACCTGGATTTGGGGATCCTCTGCCATTCTTCCTTGCAGATCCTCTCCAGTTCTGTCAGGTTGGATGGTGAACGTTGGTGGACAGCCATTTTCAGGTCTCTCCAGAGATGCTCAAATGGGTTTAGGTCAGGGCTCTGGCTGGGCCAGTCAAGAACGGTCACAGAGTTGTTCTGAAGCCACTCCTTTGTTATTTTAGCTGTGTGCTCAGGGTCATTGTCCTGTTGAAAGGCGAACCTTTGGCCCAGTCTGAGGTCCTGAGCACTCTGGAAGAGGTTTTCTTCCAGGATATCTCTGTACTTGGCCGCATTCATCTTTCCTTCAATTGCAACCAGTCGTCCTGTCCCTGCAGCTGAAAAACACCCCCACAACATGATGCTCCCACCACCATGTTTCACTGTAGGGATTGTATTGGGCAGGGGATGAGTAGTGCCTGGTTTTCTCCACACATACCGCTTAGAATTAATGCCAAAAAGTTCAATCTTGGTCTCATCAGACCAGAGAATCTTATTTCTCATAGTCTGGGAGTCCTTCATGTGTTTTTTGGCAAACTCTATTCAGGCTTTCATATGTCTTGCACTGAGGAGAGGCTTCCGTCGGGCCACTCTGCCATAAAGCCCCGACTGGTGGAGGGCTGCAGTGATAGTTGACTTTGTGGAACTTTCTCCCATCTCCCTACTGCATCTCTGGAGCTCAGCCACAGTGATCTTTGGGTTCTTCTTTACCTCTCTCACCAAGGCTCTACTCCCACGATTGCTCAGTTTGGCTGGACGGCCAGGTCTAGGAAGAGTTCTGGTCGTCCCAAACTTTTCCCATTTGAGGATTATGGAGGCCACCGTGCTCTTAGGAACCTTGAGTTCTACAGAAATTATTTTGTAACCTTGGCCAGATCTGTGCCTTGCCACAATTCTGTCTCTGAGCTCCTTGGGCAGTTCCTTCGACCTCATGATTCTCATTTGCTCTGACATGCACTGTGAGCTGTAAGGTCTTATATAGACAGGTGTGTGCCTTTCCTAATCAAGTCCAATCAGTTTAATTAAACACAGCTGGACTCCAATGAAGGAGCAGAACCATCTCAAGGAGGATCAGAAGAAATGGACAGCATGTGAGTTAAATATGAGTGTCTCTGCAAAGGGTCTGAATACTTATGACCATGTGATATTGCAGTTTTTCTTTTTTAATAAATTTGCAAAAATTTCTACATTTCTGTTTTTTTCTGTCAAGATGGGGTGCTGAGTGTACATTAATGAGAAATAAAATGAACTTTTTTGATTTTGGCAAATGGCTGCAATGACACAAAGAGTGAAAAATTTAAAGGGGTCTGAATACTTTCCGTACCCACTGTATGTTTAAGTTAAGTTAGCCTATAGCATATAGAAGGGCAGGGTGCACAGAAGTTAGAGGCCTACTGGTCTAAGGTATGCAATGTTTATTACTGTATATACAACTATATAAAGCTTGAATGTCCTTTTTTAAATTTAATATTTAAGTGATGTATATTTTAGCATATTGTGAGAGTACACCACCTAAGTTTCCTCCCTGAAAGATCACTAAATTCTTATTTTCTCAACTAAATTAGCATACCACTATCTAGGCCAGGGGTCTCTAAATCAAGTCCTTGAGGTCCACTGTGCTGCTTATTTTCCAACTTGTTGTAACTTTTGCTTCAAAATCTGACATTATGTAGACAGTTCAGATAACTTTCTGGGCAACAGTAAACAACTAGTTGGACTTTGCAATAATACAGAAGACTTGCTTAGGTAAATGCACCCTGTAAGCAGGTGTAAGCACAGATAAACCTGTTTTGCCACAAGACTTCCAACAGCATCCAAGAAGTAAACCATTGCTCTTAAACATAAGTTAGAGAAATACTGAAAGCACATTCTTTGATTAGTCAAATCAAAAAAAAAATTGTTTGGATTACATGAGGTTCAAGTGAAAACTTTGACATGTCAAAGCATGTCAGAAGGCCCCCAGCAAAGAGCAGCTAAAAGGGCTTGTGTGAAAAATGGCAGGACATCTTTCAAAATGTTTGTATAAGACTGGTATCATTCATGCTCAGGAGGATACATCTGTCCTTAAAAATAATGGTGGACATACAAAATGTTTAAAAATGAAAGAGTGGAATCTCATGGGGTACCATTGAAGAGTACACTGACTTTTTGTTGCAGTTGTGCTTTGATATATTGGGCTACAACTAAATTAGATTTTGTTTGATTATATCAAATATGTTTGTTTTTCAACAGGATTACCCTGTGATGGACTTGCAACCTGTCCAGGGTGTACCCCTGCCTTTTGTCCTAAAGAGAGCTGGGATAGGCTCCAGCAGATCCTCATGACCCTAAATGGAAATAAGTGTGTATAGATGGATGGATGAATAGATGGATGTATGAATAGATGGATTTTAGTATTGGCAGCATGGTCGCTTGGTGATTAGCACTGTTGCCTTACAGCAAGAAGGTTCCTGGTTCAAAACCTGGCAGGGGCCTTTCTGTGTGGAGTTTGTATGGTCTCCCTTTGGTTTTCTCCAGGTACTCTGGTTTCCACCCACAGTCCAAAAAACATGTATGTCAGGTTAATTGGTGATTCTAAATTGCCCATAGGAGTGAGTGTGTGTGGCTGTTTGTCGATATGTGGCCCTGTGATGGACTGGTGACCTGTCCAGGGTGTACCCCTGCTTTTTGCCCAAAGAGAGCTGGGATAGGCTCTGATCCCTGTGACCCTAATTAGGAATAAACGAGTACAAATGGATGGAACTATATGGATGTAGCAAAATCCACACACGCACGCACGCACGCACACACACACACACACACACACACACCAAAATTTTCATAAATTCATCTACAGTATATATATATTTTATTTGACATGGGGCCTTTCAACATTTCAGGCAATTGATGTGTATATTTCTGGACAGATTTAAACATTACAGTAAAATATTTGAAGATTTCAGGTTAGTTGCTATGTCTAACGTAACATCTAACGTAAAGTATTTGCTCCCTTGTGAAATTCTGGAAGTAAACAAACAGAACATATGCTACATTAATTTTGAATCTTGTTCTATTAAAAAAAAAAAACATAATTGCTATCATTTCAGAAGACTGAGTGCTTCACATGTACAGAGGTGGCAAATTAGTTAAATATTCAACATCATTCAAACATGGCGATATATCCAGGTGACTTAAAAAATTATCAACAACCAGAATCCACAGACTGAGCACACGGGTCCATGATTTGTCTCTCCTAATGATGATGTCAGAGCTCATCATGGCGCAGCGGCTCCTGGCTGGGCTGGATGAAGACGCCCTCCATGGCTCGCCACCAATTGTATTGGCTGGGAGAGCTCATCCCATGCACCTCACGCTGGCCGCGGATGGGGTGGCCGTATTGTTCACCAGTCACACTCAGGAACACGTCAGTCCCCACGTGTTTGAACCTCACAGCCTCGTCACGCTCCCAGTGGACACTGTCACACTGCACTGTCCACACATCCAGGTCATCACCCTCACCATTCTCTCCAAAGGCACTTACCTCCTGCAAATAACATAGAAAAACATTTGCACACTGCTAGATAGCAGGGAACAAGCAGTTGATAGGGAGTGTGAGTGTCACTGTCTGACCTGGTTATTAGACAGGGGTGAGCTGAAGTGGTGTGTGTGTAAATTTCGGCCAGTCTTCATGTGTGTGATGCGGATGGCCTGACCACATTTGATGGCTACCCCACGCCGACATGGATGGTTGGGCTTTCCACGAATCTGCCAATAACTGTTGGCATCATCTGCGTTCTCCACTCCAGTTACAGATTGCTGGCCACTGCCTACACACACACACACACACACACACACACGAGAGACAGATGCCACTGTGAGATTTAACATATCTAACAGAAGAACAGTACAGTACAGAAGTTTAACTTTTTAAGTTTTAGCTATTCAGTGTATTAAGTATTACAATTTATCTCGATTGCTAACATACATTGGTCAAAACTGAACTCACACTGTTAAATTTCTTCACACAATCATCGAAACAGAAGTCTATGTCCCTCAAACTGTGAATCATTTTAATTGGTTTCCCACAAACTTGATTTGGCAACCACATCTCACTCATACTCCACCACTTGCAAAACTTTAAATATTAGCTCCACATTTTTCAAATGCAAACAGTGCTGGTAAATTCCATACAGTTCTGCAGTAACTATATGGAGATACATAGAAATTCTTAGCAGAATATTTGCAATAAAGTGAGTCCTATGTTATTAGCTGCTAGCAAAAGGAGACAGCTTCAGAATGATTTGGTTGAGAAAGATGGATCAAGAAGACAGAAAAGTTTTTCTCTCTGTGGACGTGGAGGGTTTATGACCACCATACATACACACGACCAGATGTCTTTGCTGTATGCCATGAATGGAGGATATGCCTACATTCCTCCTGAAGACTACCAGGGCTGGATTAGATATTCCAGATACTTTCAAGATGTATCACTGCAGAAGACGTAATGTGAAGTTGATCAAAACTTGTGGCAGGAGAGACATCACTAGAACTCTCACATGAGTGATTACATGTTGATTTCTTTCTTTTCCTTTATGTAAATGTATTCTGGATCTTTTTTTTTTGGTTTTGTTGTTTTATTTTTAACATGTAAATTACTATAAGCAGTGCTGATTCATTCTTCTTACATATTCAGTGTAGTCAGTAAAGTGAAAAGGTGTTAATCTATGAATCTATGGAGGTCAGATTAGATGTTTGGCCAAGATGCATGTTGGTAATGTAGACTGTATGAGGAGGTTTTGAAAAAGTGGCTTCAGTATTGACCGATCTTTGTTAGCAATTGAGAAAAACTAATCAATCAATTTCCACAAACTGACACACAGTAACAGGAGTTTTGAGGGCACTTCTGAGGCACCCGTTTTATCCAGCAAACCATTTCTTCACTAGTATGAGAATCACATCTGTGCAGTGCCACTAAGGACAGAGATCCATAGAAGTTATAAAATAATGGATGCTACATTAAAGTATCTAGTTTGAATTATAAGCAGGTTTGGTTGAGCAGGTTTACATCACCATAGAAAGAACTGTGTGGGAGACACAGGGCCCAGGGGGCACTTGGATATTAGATGTTTGATCACTGAGCAGCACAATGACTTCTGAACATAAAGCACAGAAACCAAAAATATTGTCACCACAATATTTTGGAATATCCTTGACTGGCCAAGGCAGTCACCTGATCACATCTCAGTCTGACTGAGCTGCATTCCATTTCCTGAAGACCACAATAAACACCAGACACCCACAGAGAGCAAGAGCTGAAGGAAACTTTCAGTGAACTGAGCATGACCAGGGAAGATATAAAGACTATGTTGATGTCTGTGGGTCCAGCTCTTCAGTCAGTGAGTGACTACAAAGTCTGTTTGACAAAATATTAAATATAGTGATTTTGACTGATTTCCTTTGTATCTGTCCTTTTCAATCCCCTTTGAATCCCTAATCCCTTGAAGCAATGTGCTAACAGATATTATATCTCCCACTGTAGCAATATGACCCTATATCTGCCATGTGGAACATTCTTTTTAAACTGCCAGATTAATTCTAATTTATTCTAATTGATAGCATTATCTTAAAAGTCAGTCATGTCACTTTGGATACCAATATGAAGTGCTAATAACCAACTTACTGTCACACCACGTATGAAAGAAATAAAACTTGAAATCAAAGTTTTTCTGCACTATAGATCAGTGGTACTCAGTGCTGATCCTCAAGGACCCCTACCCTGCTTCTTTTTCCAACCATCTCTGCCTTTCCCCCTTCTGATTGGCTGAACACACCTTATCCAGGTAATCAGCAATAAGTAGGGGAGAGATAGTTGGAAAACAAGCAGGGCAGGGGTCTTTGAGGACCAGGATTGAGAACAACTGCTATAGATCACTTAGATAAAGGTAATGAATGGATACTAGTTTGGTTATGTATGAGTGCATGTATATTATTACATTATTATTTGTTTGTAGTATTGCCAGCCAATGTTGTCACTGAAATGAAAGTCTTCTGTTTTTTCCTGTGTTTCTCAATGGCACAGTAGAGTATTGCATTCAGACTGTTCCTGTAGCACTTTCAGGCTCTCTGTGTAAATGTACACTTTTATCACCTGTAGTCATTGCTACTAAATACAGATTCAGGTCTGTGAATAACTGCCTACAGTTTTGTTCCTCAGAGAGTTCATACTGCTACATGGACGATTCCTAGCCTACAGCATCAGACCATTAGTAAAGCACTGACAACAGTGGAGCTTCTGAAATGCAAATTTGGCACAACCATTTTGAACTGATACAGGACTTCTGGCTATATCTGTTCAAAATAGAGGCAGTAAAACAATCAGAGACTGATGGTTGTTGTGGGAATGTGCAGGTAAGTACTTGCTGCAGTAAATAGTTACAAAAGAAGGTGGAGGGAGTAATGTTAACAGCTATAACCATACAACCGATAGTGGCACAGATGTATGCATAACAAAGTGTACAACAAAATTAAAACAGGAGCACAAAATAACAAACAACATGAAACAAATGCGAGTACATTTTAATTGTATTATTATCATATCACAATCTCAATTATGCCAAAGAGGAGTTGCTTATAAACGGAACATTTTATCAAGACTACGTAAAGCAGCCTAAGGACAGCGATGTCATAGCTGCAGATAAAAGATTAAGTAGATAATAGAAGTTATAATTCCTTCCGATGTAAATTTATTTAGAGCTTATTATTTGGCAACATCTGACGAAATTGGTATTTTAGTAGGCTATTC
This sequence comes from Mastacembelus armatus, assembly GCF_900324485.2. NCBI lineage: Eukaryota > Metazoa > Chordata > Actinopteri > Synbranchiformes > Mastacembelidae > Mastacembelus > Mastacembelus armatus. The sequence goes on from NW_022872941.1 coordinate 369,575, forward strand.
TGTCAGGTACGATATTAACGTTAAAAACGTGTTTTACCGGAAGCTAGTTGAGAGTTTCGACGTGGTGACATTTGTTTGAAAGAAGTGAAAACGTGAAAATATATGTAGGCTACATGATGTCCAGGAGAAAACATGGGTTTGCGTTACAACCTATGGAAACATAATTACAGCGGACACCTTTGACTCTCACATTAACGCTTACTCTACGGATAATCATCCATAGTGCAATCATGCAGCGGGAAAACGTAATGCCAAACTGCATTGACAGAATAGGACGACTGATGTTTTTCACTGGTCGGGAAAAAGCTGGTCCCCCATGATATTACTAAAGAGACGTCACAAAGCATTAGCACTTCTCCTTAATTTCGGCGCAGGATACGCCATATTTTTTTCAAGTTGCTCGGCTCGTGCTCTTCCATCACATCACAATAACTGGGGGCACTGGACGGCGGCGCTTGGAGCGGGTGTCGTTACACACGATCAGATTTTACAGTCATAACGGCTCCTTGTTAGATCTACACAATCTTACCTGAGCCATATTTGACATCGTGGGAATGAAGGCGGACGTTGTGTCCGGTGTTGAGCAGTTTGACCAGTGAGCCACAGGTCACATAGCTGAGCTCTGCCTCTCGGCCGTCACACCAGCTCCACAGCAGGAGAAGCAGCAGTAACCTGACAAAGACCCTAACAGGGTGGATTAGCTCCATTGGTGCGTTTCTCTTCTCAATACCTGCCCAGGGAACATGGACAGCAAATACGTCCATTTTCAAACTTACTGCTGCTTTCAACCAATCGCAGCTTGACAAGTCCTAGAATACGGAAGCACATATCGATATGTGATTGGTCAAAGTATTTTCATTGTTTGGGGGGGCGGCGTTGGCGTAATAATTTATGCAGGTAATATTTAATCATCCTACTTAACTGTATATCGGATTGGGATAACAAAAATTAAGCGGTCCAATAATGCAGGGAGCACTTCATGCCATAAGCAGATTAACTGATTACCGGACATCATTTTCAACATTTACATGAATGATATCCTATAGCCTACATCGTCACGTCATCAGTGCAGGGGTTCAAATGCAAAGACACAAATAAAGTAGAAGATAAAATGCACTAAAGTTGGATATGTATACCCAGGAAAAAAGTTAAAAAAAAAGATTTCCATTGTCGTGATTACTATGTCCTAAGAGACATTGTTCTATAAAGGTATGAAAGCAATATATCTGCATATAAAGACATGCTCAGACAAAACTGAGGCTTTCGTCAACTGTGATAGATTTTTAGTGGCTGCTTGCCTTATGATCCCAGGTGAAGGTTTTTATTTCCCTCAGTAGACCTCATACACACTGCACAGTACAGCTTCATTGGTCTGGGTTTGATGATTCTGATTAATGATCATAATGGTTAGCAACAAAGACTGCTAGCGGCTGCTAAAAATAGATACATTTCTATAGGCTTCCAAGAAAATGCAATTAGGAGAGGTTGGAGATGTTACTAATAAAAAGACTAGTTGATAGATTACCTAACAGTTTAAAACTGTTTCCAGTGTTTTTGCATAGCTGCTGTACTAAACACTCATCCTGACTATCTTTATACAGTGATCAAAATGACGCACGCATTTTTCATACGTCATTGTAATCATTTCTCACCTTTGGCATTCCACTTCTGACAGTATGGGATTATGTTGCTGTTCATTTTACAAATCTCAGTATTTTTGAGTTTATTGATGTCTTTAAAGTATAGGATATTGTGTAATTTTTGAGAGACTCTGTGGAGAATCTGAAATTGGACTCAAATGTCTTTTATGTATTTGATTGTCTTTGCAAAGATACTATGTCAGCTCAGTTTGCTGGAGACAGACATAGAAACAAAGGTCACAATGAGTTTTATGCAGTTATCAGGATGGATACAGAAGCTCGTGGAGCCAGTCTTTGTCCCCTGGCAGGGAACAGACTAAGTGAGTTTAGTCGATCTGATGCAAAACAAGAACAAACAGGTGCTATAATTTGTGCATCTCCATAAAGTTCATAAAATAGTGTTTCCATTACAATGAAAAAAAAATCAACTTGAGGCTTTAAATTTGCTGCACACAAACTATGACAAAGAACATCATGGGACTTTTTTAGACTTCTAAAACATATATTTTAATACTATTAAACTATAATGATGGAGTATATAGGCCAGTAATATGTCAGAGTGAGATTAAAAAAAAACCTATGTTTCTATGAAAAAGATCGTGGAAAACAAGAAAATTTTAAGTTGTGTCAAAGCAAATGCTTTTGTCGTAACAGCAGAATTGTCTGCCTCTTAAGGCTTATGATCGCCAAATGTAAGTGCTGTACACAACATATAAAGTGCTATATAACTGGAGACCAGGTGGCGCTATTGGTAGCAAAGATACTACTACTACTGAGGCTAGTCTGACTGGACAGGTAAGTTTCAGCGCAGCGGGTTTCCTTTCCCACTCATTAACATCCGTTCACCTGGGTCCGATGGCTGACCTGAGATCAGTGAGAGCGCCTGTAGAAACGGAGGTGACAGGTGGGATGATTGTAGCTACCTGTTTCACTGAGAAATATACACGGAAATTTTCAGGAGGTAGGTCAGCGTTTAAAATACAACTGTTTGTTTCAATTTCCATCATTGACAGAATTTTAACATGATAGGTTTGTGTTTGTTTCTCAGTATAAACTGCAGCGATTTGTTTTTATTTGTTATTCTTTTTTATATAGATTGTGAAAGTGACGACAGAGTGATCTCTCGTCTGCTTGAGCCAAATTTAAAAAAAAAACGTCGCTGTTTGAGAGAGACTAATGCAACATATCACATTTATTTGCTGAAACCATGAATGGCCGAATGAAGCCTCGGGCTTTCAGTGTGTTTGTACGTGTCCTGACGTGTGTTCAGCTGAAGTCCAAGAAGCCTGTTCTGTTCAATTGCGGCACTAAAAGGATAGAATGCTAGTGCATACTAATGCTAACAAATGTTCTCCAGAAAGCCTAGATAAAAATACTTTTGGCCCAGTTTCACCGTGGACTCACTTACTGTTAGTATTTATGCATCATTTGAATGTGACTGGAAAATGACAGGCTATTTTTAAAGTTACCTTATTACTTACATAACATTATTAGGCTACCTGGTGTCATGGTTGTCTATTATATTTCTCAATTTTAATATATTCCTTTATTCCAAAAGGAAATTCCAAATGTATTTCTAAAATAAGAAATACTTCCACATCCCCTCCCCACATAACACAATTTGCCCCAGGACTCTTATGTGCCAACATACCGTCTGATTATTGTATTAAGTTTGTAACTCTTTTGGCTTCCTGTCACCAAAAACTACAGATAAATTTATAACCTGAATGAAATATGAACCTGAATGACACATGGCACTGAGAAGAAACAACTGAGTCAATCAAAAAAAAAAAAAAAGTGAAAATTTAAATCAGTGTTCTCATTTCTTATGTCATTTATCAACATCCTGTCAGCCATTAAGTTATAAAACTAAGCTGAAATATAGGGAAGGACACCACTAAAACAAAATCACCACTGAATTCTGTCATCAGAAACATCCATGCATCCTTCATCATGCAAAAGACTAACCTGATGATCTGAATTGGCATTTTGTTTTCAGTTTAGTGAGAGAAAGTCTTCACCGGAGGATTTTTTTTCCTGGAAACATCTGAAGCAATCCACTTGCTCAGTTAGTTAGTCAGAGGAGAGGAACCCAATGTATGATGAGGAGTCCTCAGGCAGTCTAGGCTTATAACGGCATAACTAAGGGATGTTCAGGGTCACCTGAGCCAACTATAAGCTTTGTCAAAAAGGAAAGTTTGAAGTCCAACCTTAAAAGTATAGATGGTGTCTGCCTCCTGAACCAGGCTGGGAGCTTGCTAGCTAGGCAAGGAGGTTGCTAGCTAAAGGCTCTGCCTCCCATTCTACTTTTGGAAACTCTATGATATGGCACTATGAAGTGTTTAAGGTACGAAGGAGTGTGACAAAGTGGATGAGAGCAGACCTTTTTTCATCAGGTGAATGTACCTTTCAGAATTCTTTGTTAACCATAGTTGCTAATAGTGCTGGGCGATAAAACGGTATCAGTATTTATTGACGGTACACCATTGTCGATAACGATAAAAAAAAAGTTCGGTATGAAGCGCTATAATTTTACTAAAATGCGGCTGGCTGAGCGCGCTCCTTGGCTGAATCTCAACAGCCTATCAGATGTTCCCATGAATGAGCGTGCTATGAGTGACAAGCAAACAGCCAATAAGCTTAAGCAGCCACGCTGTGTTGCTCTCGGTTTGGGTTGCCCCCTCAGGGCAGAACAACACGCGAAAATGAGTGCCGTGCCTAGCAGCAGTGAGGAGATTGTGAATAAAAAAGGACGTATCAGCTCGCCTGTGTGGCAGTTTTTTGGTTTCTTTTCTTCCGACCAACACCAGAACAATGTTGTGTGTAAGCTTTGCAAAAAAACCGTCCCGGCCAGGTATGGAAACACAAGTAATTTGTTTCATCATCTCAACCACTTCCATCCTTTGGAATTTGAAGCATGTCGTCCCTCCACCTCGGATCAAAAAACAGCCCAGAAGCAGTCAACGATAGAGAGGTACTCGGCAACAATGCCTTATGAAAAATCCTCCAAGCGATACAATGATATAACCCAAGCGATCGCATACTACATTGCCAAAGAAATGCTACCACTTAGCGTGGTAGAAAAGTCAGGCTTCAAAAGACTTCTTAATGTGGTTGATCCCCGCTATGTTGTCCCGGGCCGCAAGTATTTTACACAGACTAAAATTCCAACACTTTATTTGGAGTGTAGAAAAGCAGCTGTCCACCGTCTCATATTTTGCAACGACCGCAGACATCTGGACAAGCCGCACGTGTGACCCGTACATTAGCTTAAGTGTACATTTCATTGACGATAACTGGAATCTAAAGAGTAAATGCTTGGAAACCGCATATTTTCCCGAAGACCACACGGGTGAATTTATTGCGCAAAACCTAGCTGATGCGCTGCTCTCATGGGGTCTGAAAGCAACCAAGTTTGCATCACGACTGACAGAGGGGCGAATTTAGTGAGAGCCGCTTCACTCAACAACTGGACTCGGTTGCAGTGTTTTGGCCACCGCTTACACTCAGCTATCGGTGAGTAGAGTTGTTAATAGTTGCATCATCCACATATAGTTTCTTTGGATGTGTTTGTAGGAACACTAATATGAATATAAAATTAACTAGAAATACACAGTTAAAACATAGACAATTATTCTTGCACTCCTTGCAGGGTTTTAATAATTAAACTGTAATTTTATTATTTTTGTGTTTTACAGTTTTACTCTTTCATATTTATTTTCCTCCCAAAATTTTGTTTGTATTTTGTGTATATATTTAAGTTGCTTATACTTGACATCTTTCTTTTCTTTTTCTTTTTCTTTCAGTTTCTATTTTCAAAAGAGTTGAAAGGGCTGTTGGTATGTGTAAGAGAGTGGTTGCAGCATTTTCTTATTCATGGAAGAAAAAGAGAGATCTGGCAGCAGCTCAGGAAAAATTCAATCTCCCCAAACATCAGCTTGTCACAGAGTCACCCACCAGGTGGGGCTCACGCCAGAAAATGGTTGCAAGAGTGCTGGAACAACAGAAGGCTATTGCTGAAGTCCTGGCTTCGGACAGAAGCACCCGACACTTGGTTCCTACCTGGCAGGACACTGATGTCTTAGAATCTGTGCATGAAGCACTAAGTCCCTTACTGGAGTTCACAGATTCTCTTTCTGGGGAGTCATATGTGACTGTGTCATATGTGAAGCCTGTTCTCCAGCTGCTGAGAACAAAACTACTGTGTGCTAGTGAACGGGACACTCAACTCACAAAAGACTTTAAAACCAAAATCATGGCATACCTTGATGAAAAATATGCAGACCAGGTCACTGATCACCTACTTGACATGGCAACATTAGTAGATCCAAGATTCAAAGCTCAATACATCAAGCCAGACAAGGTAGAAGCCATTAAAACACGGGCACTGGCTGAAATTATGGATGATGACCAAGGCCTACACCAGGAAGAGGCTCTGGGTGAAACAGAAGCAACTGGTGCAGAGGGAGGAGCTGCTGCTGAACCACAACCACCTCCACCACTGAGTATGAAGAAGCAAAGGAAGTCTTTAGGGAGTTTCTTTAAGAGTCAAAACGCTAGCGCAGATGCCTTACCTCTCACTGAAAGACAAAGGGTACAGAGTGAGCTGGAAAGCTACCTGATGTCCCCTGACGCTGACAGTGAGTCTGAACCACTGGAGTGGTGGAGGCTACATGAGCGCAACTTCCCAAGAGTGAGCAAGCTTGCAAAAAAATACCTGTGCATCCCAGCCACCAGCACCCCCCCAGAAAGAATTTTTAGCATAGGGGGTAATGTAGTCACATGTAATCGGGCAGCATTAAAACCAGAGAGAGTGAACCAACTTGTCTTTCTTGCTCACAATTTGTAATGTTGCAATGTATATGTGAATAATGATGGTTGGTTCCTCTGCTTGAAAGCTCAGATTTGATTATCATAATTTGTTTTGTTTACAGAGTTTGAGGTTTACTGTGTATCGTTATTATTGACATTTTACAGATGTTGATCTACCTCAACGTTTGCTTTGATTGTTCAGTGTTTACACTTTACCATTGCACACACTTTGTAACATTTTATTTATTAAGTCTCTAACACTTATTTTTATTTTATTATAAGACCTAACCCTATGTGCCTTAGAAATGTTGGTAAATTAAAATAAAGGGGTTAAATTCAAACATTTTTTTCTACTTCATTTATAAATGATTGTTAAATATAAAAAAATTTAAATAAAATAATCAATAATTATTGATACCGAATGATATGAATCATTATATCGTGATAATTTTTTTTGCTGTATCGCCCAGCCCTAGTTGCTAATTGTTTGTTTGAGCCATACCTCCATCTGTAGCCAGAAGACACAGACTATCCCAGGTCTGTTTGTGTTTGTTATAGTTTGGCTATAGTTTTACCATAATTTGATTTAATGGTCACATTTACAAATATCATTGTTAGGTGACACACTGTTTATTGAAATTTTACTGCTGTTTTTCATACTTACCTCAGGTGGCAGAAATCGAACAGAGGAAACAGTCAGCTATTTCCCGTTATTTATACCTTTGATGATGTCATTGAGACCAAGTGTGAGGGGAACTAGGTTATCTTTGGTATATTGTTTTATGAGTATTTAAGGTCATTTGTGTGGTTATGTGTATTTATAAACATCATATAGGTGTAGAAAAATATGAGAAATGTTATTTAATGGAATATGTGTTTATGTGATTTCAGGAGAGGTGTGGCTGAGTCTAGATGGTATGCCTAGGAGTAGTTGCTGCAGAGAAGACAGGCTATAAAAGCAGTCAGTCTTAACTGTGACAGAGAACAGTAGGGTGTAGCTATGTGCACAGTATGTTAAGTTGATGTAGTTTAAGTTCAGTTGTATTCAGTTAAGGCTGTACCCCTGCCTTTCACCCAAAGAGAGGTGGTATCGGCTCCAGCAGATCTCTGTGACCCTGGTTAGGAATAAGCGTGTATAGGTGATGGATGGATGGATGGCTGGAAAGATATTTTTTGATGTTCATGCGCATGTGGGAACACGCTATGTAAATAAATCACTCATGGTGAAAGGAAATTGTTTCCTGAGTCCTACCAAGATCACAGCCAATCTGGCCAGGCTTCCTACAAGGAGCTTAATCATGAAGGAATTTGTATGTGAGGAGAAGGATTTTAAATTCTATTCTGGATTTTACAGGGAGCCAATGAAGAGAAGCTAATATAGCACTGCAAGTTCAAGGTTCTAATGTGATCTTTTTAGGTTTTAGATTTTACAAGCTTGGTGACAGAATATCTTAAAATAAGGACAATTCAGTGACACACCGATAAGTGAAGCATGCATAATAACCAGTTTTATTCTTGCTGTTCATATCCCCAAAGAAAAGAAAAGATAATATCCTAAATGTGTGTGTTTAACTATAGCAGTTTGACTGTGATTCCATGGACATTCAGCCAGTCCAATTATCTAATAATTGTGGTTGGTTACAGATTGCATCTTTTTACAGTTTGGATGATGTCCATGGCTGATTGGTAAAGTTCCAGGGACCACCTTAAGTTTTACATTTGGCAGCACTAGCAAGACATGTAATTACTTTGCATCCTTTTATTACTGAAGCAAGAACCATTTGTGAAATTAGTGGTGAACGTGGGTTCTGTTTGCTTCCCAGTCAGCAGAAATAAGGTAATTGTGAACAGCAGACATGTTTGCAGAAGGCATTGTGAATAATTTTGTATAATGCATCTGATCCAAGGGTGGCAGTCACAGGTTCAGTAAAATCAAATAATAAATCATTCCTCAGGTTCTACTACATGTTTACAGTTCAAGAAAGTTCTTCTATCATGGAATACATTGTCGAAGTTATCAAACTCAGTAACACCAGAACAATTATTGGTGTACATCACAAGGCATCACAGATAAAAGAGATAAAACCAGAAATCTTAGAATGTCACAACCCAGGTTCATTTTTGGTTCAAGACACTGAGTACAAGTCTCTTTAAACCTACTGCTGGTCCATCTGTTGACAGTATGGACAGCACAGTACGGACTGTTGTAATCCTTTGTTTCTCTCTTTAGTGAGCACAGATTCCAGGTTCCAATGTCTTCAGGAGTAGTTGCTTCTGCTACCAGATTCGACAGAGTGCGGGAGATCCCACACTATGACCAGGTACCTGTGGATTCCTTATGGCAGGAATCAGATCGCCCTCCACCTCTAGCGCCCTTGCATGGAACACTTCCGGCTGTCAGTTTAGACCCTCTCCCCCCTCCCCCTCTACCTGAACAGCCAGCTGTAGGGCCTGATTATGTCTATGTCCCCAGCAATGATGAACCATTCGAGGACGACTGTGATGCCATGGACATTCAGCCAGTCCACCGCTTCATCCCAGACTCTGTCAAGAACTTTTTTCGTGGCAGCAAAGGTTGGTCCTTCCCACCTCCTCCACCTGCCCCTCACTCCCCTGCACCCTCATCCAGAAAGAGTGGCAACTGCCACACTACAACAGGAATCCCCTGCTCACCCCCGCACTCTGCCCCCCCATCTCCATCTCTTCCTGGCTCCTATCGGGACCCCTATGGAGGCTCTGGTGGTAGCTACACATCTCAGAAGGAGCAAGACAGGCTGCTGCTGGGTGCTGAAGCTCTTGACTCTGTATCTGCAGTGCCAACCAATCTCTCAGTCCAGACCTATCAGGAGCGGGTGGAGGAATACCACCAGCGCTACAGCTACATGAAGTCCTGGGCTGGCCTGCTAAGGATCCTGGGCTGTGTGGAGCTGCTTCTTGGAGCTGCTGTGTTTGCCTGCGTCTGTGCTTATGTTCATAAGGACAATGAGTGGTTCAATATGTATGGATACTCCCAGCCACAACTGTTTGGGGGGCTTGGTGGAGGTGCATATGGATATGGCAGTTACTACACAGGTCCCAAGACTCCTTTTATCTTGGTGGTTGCTAGTCTTGCATGGATAGTAACTGTCATTCTGGTTGTCCTTGGGATGACTATTTACTACAGAGCTATTCTTCTAGACTCTTCTTGGTGGCCAGTCACTGAGTGTTCTATCAACTTGGTCTTGGCAGTGCTCTTCATAGCAGCAGCAATAGTGTATGTGAGGGACACCACCCGAGGGGGGCTGTGCAACATACCGGTCTTCAGCAGTGGAGTAAACGCAGCTTTCTGTCGCACTGAGGCTGGCCAGTCAGCAGCCATTGTCTTCCTCTTCATCACCATGGTGCTATACTTCATCAGTGCAGGAGTGTGTCTGAAGCTGTGGAGGCATGAAGTAGCCAGGATGAGAAAAGAGGCAATGGCACAGGAGGTCTGACTCATACATACTTATATTTCTATATGTGTGATGACCCTTATTGACATAATTCATTCTCTAGCCAGTTCCTGACCTTAGCCATCCCAGCTACACTTCCCTTCAAAAGTATTGGAACAGTTCCTTTATTATTGCTGTAGACTGAAAACATTTGGGTTTGACATCAAAAGATGAAATTGAGATCAACATTTCAGCTTTTATTTCCAGGTATTTACATCTGGATCTGATACACAACTTATAAGTTTGCATTATTTGTAACAGAACAGCAAATTTTTAGGTGAGCAAAAGTATTGGAACAGATGGACTTAAAATGGATTAAAGTGAATAAGACTTAAGATTTAGTTGCAAATCCTTTGCTTGCAATAACTGCATCAAGCCCGTGACCCACTGACATCATCAAATTTTTGCATTCTTCTTTTGTGATGCTTTTCCAGGCTTTCATCACAGCCTCTTTTTAGTTGTTTGTTTTGGGGAGTTACTCCCTTCAGTCTCCACTTTAGCAGGTAAAATGCATGCTGTATGGGGATTGACTTGGCCAGTCTAAAACCTTCCACTTCTTGCCCCCGATGAACTCCTTTGTTGTTTTGGCAGTGTGTTTTGGGTCATTATCTTGCTGCATGATGAAGAATCTCCCAATCAGTTGCATCTTGGTTGCAAATTGGCAGACAAAATGTTTCTGTAGACTTCTGTAGACTAGGTTCATTTTGCTGCTGTGTAGTGAATATAAATAAATACATGTATTGAACATGAATGTGTTTATTTTGTCTGGTTTATGAATTATAAATATCATAAACCATCTTCATAAGTTTGGGGCACTAGATCCTTTGATGGTGGACCAACCAGTCAATTAATTAACAATACAGAATATCAGTCTACAATCTGACCAAGAGTTCCCCAATTCAGTGACATATTTACTGTGTGAAATCACATCAGTGATGCCAGTCACAAATATCTTTTTAGGATTTATTCAACTATATACATGGTAGTTACATGGTGTTTACATAGGGGGAAACGGAGAACTGAGCAGAGAAAGCAGAATTAACAAATAAAACAAAACAGTATAAAAGTAGGTGGTTTGCAGTGGTAGAAGAGAAATCTTGAGATTAATTCATGTTCTGTGTTTGAGTCTGAGGTCTAAACAGCAGTTTCGGAGGAATCTCAAAGTAACTATGGAGACCAACTGAGATTAGTTTGAGAAAAGTGGCACAGTCATGGGTTACTTGTTTGACCTTGGATTTACTGAGGCTCTGTCCGTTCCGCTGTGGGCTGGTCCGATTGCAGTCTTTCTGGCGGGTTTCTAGGAGAGACATTCCCCGAAGTCCGCGACTGCAGGCCTGGAGTCCGTTCGCCGTTTTTTTTTTCGCTGTCCGTCCGGCTACTGCACGGTTGTCCCATGGAGTTTGGTTGATGTGAGCTGGTCAGCTGGAGGTGAGCTGTTTGCTATGGCACAACCACACATGGAGAGAATGTCTTTGGGTCTCTCCTCCGTGTGGGCAGTAGAAGCAGTCTCTGTCTCCTTGTTCTTTAGGTGCTCCCTTTCTGAGGGTCTTTCTCCTCATAGCGAGAGGGTCTCGTGGAGTCTGCAGGTCTGGAAATCTGGAAAATCTGTCTGATTTCGATGTTGCTGTCTGTGTACTGTCTTGCTGTGCTGGGCGGCGAAGCCATACAGTTAGTCCGTCATCGTGCGTGACACGATGTGGTTGGTCCAGGAGGTGCTCCGTCCTCACTGGTGATTGGTTAACAGTCCCCTGACTGTGATGGGGCAGTCTCACTGGTCCCTCTGAATCAAGAGACTAATCTATTCTTTAAGTTTTCTAAAGTGGGAACAATAATTTATTTTTCCACCCAGCAAAGTTCAAACACATGACAAACCTAGCAACTAACCAAAGCCAATAGTTCAGCAACAGCATAAATGAGAGTCAATAAAACTTCACATAGGTATATGGATTAACAATAAGCATGAGTGACAGATAAGCAATAGTACAGCTTCTATATCACACCATAGTCTGACATCAATTGCTTTGTATAAGTCTGGTGACACATGTTACATATTTAGCAATCAAAGCAGAAATATAACAACAATTCATAACTCATTGCAGAGGTTTCAGGTCTTGTCTGGAAGGGAGTAGTTTTAAGGTATTTATGGCTGGGTGTGAGCAGGGGGAGTCTGTTTGTCAATATGGGTTCTCTTAGTAAGAGCCGGTGGTCTACTCTTTGTCAAATGGAGTCTTGACAGTGCAGTATTTGGTGGAGAAGGCTGTGCCACTTCCTGTTGTTTACCGTCATAGGTCACTAAAAGTGTCAGAGCAATAAATGCCCTAAGGGTACAAGTCTTGGAATGTGAACATATTTCTTCCTCAAGTCCGTTACAGTTGCCATCGTGTGTTAAATTCAATTCAATTCAATTTTATTTGTATATCGCCAAATCACAAGTCATCAGGTCAAGGCACTTTATAAAAATAAAAAACAAAAACAGAAACCCAACAAAACCCTTATGAGCAAGCACTCTCTTTATCGGAAGACACCTCTGGCAGAACCAGGCTCAGTTTGGGTGGCCACCTGCATCAACCGGTTGGAGTGAGTGGATAGATAAAAAAGAAAAGAACAGCAACAATAAACAACAAACTACGGGAGAGAGAGCACAAAGTTGGTGACATTCAATGGTGGCATATAGATGTAAGGGGTGAGGAGAGAAGGTTATGGAGAGGAAGGGAGGAGAGGGGAGCTCAGTGCACCGATGGAAAGTCCTCGGACAGTTTAGGCCTATAGCCTATAGTTAGCTGGTTCCACAGGAGAGGAGCTTGATAGCTAAAGGCTCTGCCTCCCATTCTACTTTTGGAAACTCTGGGAACCACAAGTAGACCTGCATTCTAAGAGCGAAGTGCTCCATTAGGATAATATGATACCATGAGGTCTTTAAGGTATGAAAGAGCTTGGTCATGAAGGGATTTGTATGTGAGGAGAATGATTTTAAATTCTATTCTAGATTTTACTTTAGTGGTTAGCACTGTTGCCTCACAGCAAGTAGGGACCTTTCTGTGTGTAGTTTTAATGTTCTCCCCATGCTTGCTTGGGTTTACTCCAGGTACTCTGGTGTCCAAGAACATGCATGTTAGGTTGATTGGTGACTCTAAATCACCCATAGGAGTGAATGTGAGTGTATGAGGTTATTTGTATTTGTGTGGCCGTGTGATGGACTGGTGACCTGTCCAGGGTGTAACCCTTCCTTTCACCCAAAGAGAGCTGGGATAGGCTCCACAGCAGATCCCCGTGATCCTGGTTAGGAATAAGCGGGTATAGATAATGGATGGATGGATGGATGGATTTTACAGTGAGCCAATGAAGAGAAGATAATATAGGAGAAATACGATCTCTCTTGCTAGTTCCTGTCAGAAATCTGGCTGCAGTGTTCTGGATTAACTGGAGGCTTTTTATGGAGATATTGGAACATCCAGATAGTAATGAGTTACAGTAATCTAGCCTTGAAATAACAAATGCATGGACTAGTTTTTCTGCATTATTTTGAGACAGGGTGTTCCTAATTTTTGGAATATTGCACAAGTGAAAGGATGCAGTTCTAGAGATTTGTTTTATGTGTGAGTTAAAGGATATGTCCTGGTTTTTTACAGTAGTGCTGGAGGTCAGGGCTATGCCATCTAAAGTAGCTATATTGTTAGAAAAGCCCAAATACAATAACTTCTGTTTTCTCTAAATTTAAAAGTAGGAAGTTACTGGTCATCCAGGTCTTTATGCCAGTTAGACACGCTTGAAGTCTAGCTAACTGGTTTGTGTTATCAGGTTTCATAGATAGATACAGCTGAGTGTCATCTGCATAGCAGTGGTAATTAATAGATTGCCTCCTAATAACATTGACTAAAGGAAGCATGTATAAGGTGAAAAGAATTGGTAACTAACTTTTGTGTGTGTAGAAGGTTGGAATCTGTCTGATAAATAAGATTGGAACCACTTTAATGCTGTTCCTTCCAATCACATGCTCCAGTCTCTGTAATAAGATGCTGTGGGCAGTAGTGTCAAATGCAGCACTAAGGTCTAGCAGGACAAGTATAGAGATGATCTGTCCATTATCTGAGGCTAAGAGAAGATCGTTGGTTACTTTTTATTAGTGCTGTTTCTGTACTTTGATGTGCTTTGAATCCTTATTGAAAATCTGAAAATAGTTTCTGTGTAATTTCTGTGTAAGTGGTCACATAGCTGCAAACGTAACTGAGGTCTTATAGATGATTCAAGACCTACTCTAGTAGAAGATTCATTTATGGCAGCTTCAGGAAGCATCTGATGAATTTTACCTCTAATAGTTATGATTTTATTTGTAAAGAAACTCATAAAGTCATCACTGCTGAGAGCTAAGGGAACACTGGGCTCAACAGAGCTGTGACCTTTTGTCAGCCTGATTACAGTGCTGAAAAGAAACCTGGGATTGTTCTTATTTTCCTCTATTAGTGATGAATAGTATGCAGTTTTGGCTTTACTAAGAGATTTTTTATATGTTAATAGACTGTTTTTCCAGGCTAGATAAAATTCTTCTAAATTTATGGAATGCCACTTCCTTTCTAGCCAGGTGGACGGTACACAATGACAAGTAGAACTGGTTTTTGTGTTTTCTAGTTTGGGTGTGAAAGGCTGAGAGTGAGGCTCTCAAATGAGTTATAGCTGTTCCAAGGATGAGAGTTCAATAATAAGTTTGAGTGGAAAATTGCAGCTACTTCTCTACCTCAGCCTGTCGTTCAAGGAATATGACAATTTTTATGACTAAGGGGGTGGATTCATTTCAATAAAGGTTAATGAGCACGTACCAGAAGAAGCCATGCAAGCCCAAGCCATGACATTACCTCCAAGTGGTATGATTGGGATCATGAGCAGATCCTTTCTTTCTCCAAACTTTAGCCTTTGCATCACTATGGTAAAGGTTAATCTTTGTCTCATCAGTCCATAAAACTTGGCCTTGACCTGGCCTTTCTGTTGTTCTTACTAATGAGTGATTTTCACCTTCTGGCGTAGTCTCTGTACTTTTGTTCCTGAAGTCTTCTGCACAGTACATTACAATACAAACAGTAGATTGTAATACCTTCACTCCTGCCTTGGAGGTTGTTGCTGATGTCACGAACAGTTGTTTTAGGGTCTTTCTTTACAGCTCTCACAATGATTCTGTTGTCAACTGCTGCTGTTTTCCTTGGTATACCCATTTGAAGTCTGTTAGTTCACACACCAGTGCTTTCTTTCTCTTCACGACATTTCAAATGGTTGTACTTTCTATGGCCAATGTTTGTGCAATGGCTCTGATTGATTTTCCATCTTCTCTCAGCTCCACAATTGCGTGTTTTTCAGCCATAGTCAGCTCTGTGGTTTTCATGTTGCTTACACCTGTGTATCTGGTCCAGATGTAAATACCTGGAAATAAAAGCTGAAATGTTGATTCCTTGTTTCATATTGATTTTTTTGATGTCAAACCCACGTTTTCAGTCTACAGCAAAAATAAAGGAATTGGCCTCACTGTTCCAATACATTTGGAGGGGAGTGAAAATGCACAACTCCAATCTTTACTAGTGGCTAAGTGATGTGATATGGTCAAAAGATTATATGCCATCCTCTGCATAGCAACACGCATGAGAAGAAGGTTCCCACCTTTATACTTGCTTCCTATTGATGTAGAAAACAGCCCTTGCACTTATCCTAACTAATGTTGCCTACTGTTGTGTGATAAAATCCTGTAAATCAAACATGCAGTTATTCTGTGGTGTTCAGTGGCATAAAAAGCACACCTACAGGTGAATTCATGGCACATAAGCTTAGAAGGAGCACTGTACGCACCCCCAATATATTTATATTTTATATCTTGGTTTCACCCCAGTCTACCATTGTGGAGTAAAAATAGTTTTTTAGCAATGTTGCAAAACAGGAGATTGCAATTAACTGTTTTCTTTTTTTCAAATAGAATTTACTATGTATGAATTCTGGGATCAAGCAGATCACTCTGTTGCTCCTACCACTTCCTCTCCTTGCTACATTGTATGGAACACCATTTTAACATTTTATCACTCAATTGGATATGTATTTTACATATCTGTAGTTCAGTTCTTCCCAGCCAAGAAGAACATTTCAGATATCCAGTGACATTCTTTGTATCCACAATTGTCAGATATCCACATTATCATTCCTTCTGGGACAAATGAAGTCACTTTTTTCATTCATAAATTTTGGGCTTTGAATTTCAGATATCCACAATGTAGTTTTTGAATCCAAGAATGAACATTTTGGATATATCAAATAGAATTTTTTATCAAGGAACACTCCCATTTCAGGTGACTACTGTCCAATTGTTGATACTCTTCATTTTAATTCCAGATATCTACAATGTAATTTTGAATACCCAAAATCATTCTGACTAGTAAAAATATTAATTTGGATATACACAGTTTATATTCTGGCTAGTAAAAATGCAGTTTCGGATAATCACAGTATAGTGATGGTTTTTGGACACGGCATTGCCACTCTACTCTGAGTGATTAGTGCACCCATCCCTGCTTTAAAAAGGAGAGGAGGGGTAGTAGAGTAAAAAAGAATTGCCATTTAGGGAGATTTAACTTAGCTGATTCCAATCATCTCAGATCCTTTTTTATGGATACCATACAATGTAAATTTTAGAGTGCTTTGTCTTTAGCATTGAAAACACTAGCAAAACAAAGGTTTATTAAAATAAAATAAAAAAATTTAAATCGAGAAAATGTAATGACTCTCTCCCCATCTTTTCTTCTCACAATAACAATAGATGAAAACTATTGGATCATCTGTCCCTTTGTCTGTAGTAAGTATTAAGGACCTTTTTTGTATATGTGTTTAACCTGACATTGAACTGAAAGATAAATTCATACACATGACTGTATTTACCTACTTAAGCTAGGTGCAGGTTCTAGGGCCTCAGGGCAGACTCCTCTCCCGACCATCCAGCCAGACATCATGGATGCCCCAAACAATTCTGCAGCTGCTCCTCTGATGCTGGAGCCAGAGATCCTCCGAGGTCACATACCAGCTGGGCACATCCCTAAACCTGTTGTTATAGCAGATTATGTGGCGTGAGTATTACGTTCTCAGTCAAATTTTGTAAAAAATTTTTTTTTTTTTTTGCTGTTTTCAGTGGACATACAAATGAATTCTAGTAGGATTTTTTTTTTCAAAAATAGTTTTGTTTAAAGATGCAATCTGTGATTATGTTGCAGCTGACCAGAGTATTCCCCCATCTTCAAAGTCAGCAAACTCTGCTTCAAAGATTCACAGGCAGGCCCGGTTTCAGTAGCAAAAGGGCGAATCTATCTGCAGATTTGAGACAGTAGTGACTGATCTTTGACATTTACTGATATATATTTTATTTCTCTGTACCATAAGATGCTATGGTTATTCATGAATCATTAAAAACACGAGTCTCACTATCAACTTAAATTGGAAGCACCTAATGAAGGAATCACGTAATGGCCAAGAAGAATGACTATGGCATGCAAACAATATTGCATATATGGGACACACTATTATACAATATTATACTACTATTATATACACTACTATATATTTATAAATACTGTTGAGATATGATAAATATAAATATAATAGATGAATAAATGTACATAATTTGAATTCCAATGATAGTGTTACACAGTTCGTTAAATTAAAACATATTGCAGGAGTAAAAATGAAATGATTTAGTGGTTATATAATAATTCAGCGTTTTAACAGCCCACGGACAAAAGCTGTTTTTCAGTCTCTTTGTTCTGCACTTAATAGTACTGTAGCCCCATCTTTCCTAATTGTACAATAATAAACAGATAATGTCCATGAGTGGAGGTGGTCTGAGGTAATCTTTCAACAATGGGAGTCAGCAATATCACCAAGGGAGGGTAATAGGCAGCCAATGATTCTTACAGCTGCATTTTATTACCCTTCAAAACTTCTTCTTATCTGCTGATGTGCAGGGCACACACCACACTGTGATGTTATGCACCTAAACACTCTCAATTGTGGAGCGGAAGAAAGTCACTCTCTTCCAGATTGTTCATTTAGAGGCATCTCAGGATGTGTAGTTGCTGCTGGGCCTTCTTTACTAATTCTGCAATTCTATTAGATGGATGAACTGATATTTTCATACTTACAACCTGCTGCTAGAAGACAGACACATTCAGCTGCAGTGGGAAAGAACCTTATGGACCAAGACAATGTGTTGTTTTTTGTCCTCTTTCCACAGGAAGTACCCCAGCATTTGTTCAGAGGAGGAGAGAGATCAGTACAAGGCCGTGTTCAATGACCAGTATGCTGAATACAAGGAGCTGCATGCTGAGGTTCAGGCAATGGCACAGAAGTTTGAAGAGATGGATGAGATGATACATAACCTTCCCTCCCGGCCTTCAAGCCAAATGGTAAAATTCTCTTAGTTCACTTGAATGTAGACTGCTTAACTATGTGAGGTAACATGCTTTTTTTTGTTTTGTTTATTTTGTTTTGTTTTTTCAGGAGAAGGAGCGGATTAGTAACATTTTAATGGAGTATCAGATGAAAAAAGCTGTAAGTATACATCTTAAAATGTCATTTATTATCCATCCAATGAGTGACTGTTCCTGGGCCACAGTGTTTGTGCTCTGGATAAAGGATAAATTCTGCCCTGTTATAGTCTGGTATCTTTCACAGCTATCTAAACAAACATGATTTTTACATTACTCATTTCAAAAATTTGTCTCTGTGTTTGACTGAAAGTAAACATAGTAGCAGTCTCAGATGATCTTATGGCCCGGGGTATACTGGAGATCCAGGACAGATGGATCATGCAGCATTTTGACTTTTCACATTCTTTATATATAAGCTTTTGATATTCCTTGATGCCCCTGTGCAAAAAAGGGTCTACTGACTATGTATTCTGCCTTCATAAATTTGGAGAACTTACAAAACAAGCGGAATATAAATAAGCAAAGCAGATATGTTGATATTGAGTCCTTTGTAAAATCTGTGGTGTTTTGTTGGTGTTTTGTCTTCCTGCATAAACTATTGAGACAGTTGATTGATAATTCCTGTTGTATAGGATGATGAGGGGAAATAAATGTAACACGGAGTAGTTACTGTGATTATCTACATGTTTGATGAATTTATGTCATTCAGTACTTTGGTAGAGTCTTAACTGAGATTAAATTTGACAGTTAACTTGTAACACTGATATGATTTCTACCTGTCTACTGTTCTAAAATGTTCTTTCTTTCTGGTTTGTTAAGGATTGTATGGTTTACTATAATAGCAACCCACCAATGAAATTCCTTAACTACCACAGACTGTCCCTTGATGTGGTGAAATTTTAGCTCTAGGATAGACAACAGAACATTTAATTTTTTGATTTATTTCTGTTTTTCTTGCCAGGACCCAACATATTTGGAAAAAAGGGAGAGGTGCGAGTACCTGAAGAACAAGCTTTCTTATATCAAACAGAAGATTCAGGAGTACAACATGGAAAAGAACTAAAACAGGCTCACATGCCAAACTGCTATTAGTAATGTTTTGACAGACAGAGATATCATTGTCACATCATCCTGAAGTGGAATCTGAAAAAACACACAGGATGTAAATAGCTAAAATGGATCAAGTGTAACTGAAATTAATGGGTTTATGGTATCATTATACTGTATGTATATATATATATATATATATATATGTATGGTGACAGATGACATTTTAAAGGACAATTCTGGGAATAATTCTTTTTACTATTGAACCAACGGATATCAATTTCATGCCTGCATGTCCAGTCTGCTTTGGAACAAAGACTGGAAGCAGAGGGAAACTGCCAGACTAGCTCCATAACAGCCCCTTTGTGGATGTTGCTATGGACCCTTTTTTATACATAAATGGACACTTGTGCTGTCTGCAAATAAACCATAACTAATTACACACGATGAAAATCAAGTGCATTACCTAAAGTGTGTCACTGTTCCCTAAAAACTAACTGTGAATAGGAGCTCATAACTGGCTACTACCTCAGCAGATGAGTGAAATGATGAAAATGATGTAAATAAGGCTGACTCAGAGGTGTCAGTGGAAGGTTGAAAGTTATTTTAACAGAATATGCTGAGATATGTACAATACAACATCTGTTATATTGCAGATGTTTATCCACTTGCCTTAATGCTTTCTATCTGCTGCTCTTATTGGATTTTACATGTAATTTTCTCTGTTCAGTAGTATTCTCTTGAACTGTGAGGCACAATATGAACACCTATTAACAATTCTCCACAGGAGTGTGTATGAACCATGTCACTGAAATCACAATAGGGAATATAGTAGATGGGTGCTTTAATTAATGCTTTCTTTGTACATTCATGTTTGTGCATAATATTGCTTTGTATCCTATCTGGCATACCCTAATGCTTAATGGCAATTAAGAATCTTTGTATATGCTTGTATTTTGCCTTTTTTGACTTTAGCTGCAATGAATATAATGCATTGTGACTTCAGTAACATCTACAATTCATACAAAAACTGTAAAATCAGAACTTGATTTCATTTAATTTCACATTTTTTATTTTCATTTACTTAGTGTAAATCCTTGTTTATCTTGGGACAGATATATTTGCCATAGAAATGGGTAACGTAAGGAAGTTTTTTTTTCCATCTTGTGAATTACCTGTATTTTTTTGTAAATTCTTAATTGAAAAATATTGGGGTTTTCCAGTTTGCTAACCCCTAAGGGAAGAACACAGTTTCATTTCTTCATCCACAGAGTCCCCAAAAAGAAAATTATTAAAAGAAACTTTAAACCTAATATTTAAATTGAAAATGATAATGTTAAAATGTTGGGGCATATGTTAAATCAAGCGGTCATAATTCTGGTGATATATATTGTACCAGTTGTAGTATTACAATATTACCATTGGTGAAATAGTGATTCAAGTGACTAATCATCACGTGATGTAAGGATTCAACAGTTTCCTGTTCTAAATCATGTGGGAAATACTGATCAATCTGCCTGTAAAAAAATCAAATCCACTAAATATAATTTCACCTGATTAAACCTGCATGCAAAACTTCATTTCTAGTCCATGTCAGTAAACAACTGTCACCTTGCTACGATGGTTGCTATCGTGTGCTGGTAGCCTGGAGGACTGGTTTTGTGACTTGACAGAGGTGTTTTTTAAAATGGTTTTCCGGGTTTCATGTTTTGCAACACTGGAGCTGTTTTGATGATGGTGCTACTCGGAAGGCTTTATGTGGACTATCTTACATGCCTCGGGTTAAATTAGGTCAGTAGACCTACGCCACCACTTGAAGTAAGAAATTTGCATTAACCCATTGAAAACGTTTATTTTGTAAATAAATTATATTTGGGTATGTTATATGTAATTGTTCAAATGTTTTTAATTAAGGAAAACTAAAAATATATTTTTAGGCCCCTTTCTTTTGATATTTGGGGCATTTTGCCGTTATGTGACATTAAAAAAAACGGAGAAGTAGCAGACCTCCGACAAACAGTTCGTTTATCTATTGCACTGCCATAACCACTATTGTCAGCTGGAGGCTATAGCTGCAACGACATATAGGTAGATAGATACCTTATTCATCCCCCATAGGGGAAATTCCGATTTTTTTAAATATGATGGATGGAAAATGGAAGTAATCGTAAAGTAGCCTATAAATACTGATATATGCTTTTTGATATACGGCTGGCGAACATACTGACAAAACGACTTTCTCAGAATTTCGGGCGTGGAGTCCCGGGAATGGAGTCCCTGGAAGAGTAAATTGTGCCTCGGTGTTTTTCTTGTAAGTGTTATGAAAGCTGTGTGAAGACAAAAGATAACATACAGGTTATTCCTGTATCACAGGGGCGGAGCCACGTGATGAATACACACCTGTTGGCGCGCGTCTTTGTAGCAGATAGAGGATGTGACTGCGCGCCTAGTGTGTCTTTGCGTTCGTCACGTTAGCGTCACTACTGTCTTCATCTGGCGTCTGACGATTCAGTCTAGGTGGGTGAACTTCGAAAATTCAAATCTAATAATTTTAAGAGAGAAATTAATTAATTTTATTGTGCGGAACATTTAAACCATACAGCCTTTCGGTATCGCTAAAGACCCCGTATGTTAACGATAGCGTAATACAAGACTAATTACGCCATTTTTAAAGTGAGGCTTCTTTTTTTTACTTTCAGATTTACTCTCACTGAAACCAGCATCTGTCAAGAATACCTAGGCCATTTAACTGGCCTTAATCCGCATTCCTGTTGTGTGAAATTTGCTCTGTAACTTTAACTGATTTGGAATAGATACATCGGCATAAAAGGATTATATTAATTGGTTCAGTGATAAGGTCTGAGGTCCTAACCTGGGAGAGCAGATGATTTCGGTAAAAGTGGTCGCCAGCATGTGTTGAGGATTGGACAGTCTGTAGTTTCACCCTCTGTGAAGCCAGCTGACGCAGTTCAGTTTCACTCACCTGGTTATTTTTTAAAACAGTCTCAGTTTGTGTGCCACCAACTTGTTGTTGCTTTGTTTTATCACAAACAAATGCTGGGTCCAGTCAATAGGCCTTTCTGTTCTTTTGGATGACTTAAACGAACAGCAGCTGGCTGAACCAGGTCAATATTTGATCTTATCTTTGTTTTGGATGACATGAGCTACCGAAACTGAAAAGCACTGAAAACTGGCATTGAAAATCTGATCAGATTTGTACTCTAAATCGTGTTAGAAACACATGTATCCCTGCTGCCTGTGAAAATGTGAGTAATCTGAATAGTTAACTGAACTTGAGAAAACAAGTTCACTCAACTACAGATACAAATCTTAGTGTTTGGTCAGGTGGACAGTTATTTCAGGCACATTTACTTTCATTTTACATTTCCCAGTTTAAAGATATGACATGAAGAACTTACAGCTCTTATCGACATACAAAAGCATCTTTGGATTCTCCCAGTAGCTTTGTTAAATGGTAAGTGGTTAGAATTGTTTTAATAATTCTGAAAAGAAACAACTATGATTCAAATGAATATATAATAAAGACACAGCAACCTTCTATCATGGAAACTCAAAAAAATCATGCTGGAAAGTCTTCCTTGTTTCCTGAAAAACCCAATGCATAGTGTAAATTCCAGCACTTAATTCATTCATCTTATTATTTCAAGTCAAATGAACCTCAAGTGAGAACAACTCAGGTTTATTAGTTCTAAAGTGTCTGAGAATAAAACTGAGACATTCAGGTAGAAATAAATTGAAATGAATAAGACTGTTATACATCTATTACATTAAGAAGAAGAAGTTTCTGTATGATGTTTTACAGTGTATGCAAACCAGAATTCATCATATCTAATAATGAACAATACAGTATAAACTATTTTTCAGTACATTAACCACATATAGTTTTAGATAAGTTTTACATTACAGATTTATATTAATTTGAAAAGTCTCCTGTTTTGAACAACACCAAACTTGGATGTATTCCGTGATTTGATCAGTTTCTCTGTAAATGTTTTTATTAAACTAAATAGAAATGATTACAAGGTTGCCTGCAAGGTAGGAAAACATAGTCCAGCATTTGGGAAAACAGTGGCACTAAATTATACTTTGAATAGTTGGAATAGTGTGTTGAATAGTTGGAAAATTAGCATCAGCTGTTAATGCATTTAGTTTGGTGGGAAATTTAATGGATAACATAAAGTATGGCTGCTGGCATGTGGCACCACAGGGAACATACTTAATCTGTCATTAATAATTAACATTATCCAGAAGTACATTTTTTTTAATGTTTTCTTAAAATCTGTATTTTTATCTTGTTTTTCAGTTCCAGTCAAACTTCATTATGCCAGGCCACAAACACAGCCCTCCACCATACCAGCCAAATGGTAGCAAACAGTAAGTTGGCCTACATTTACTATTGCGTATCTCAGATTGACAGCATCATCATTTAAAGGAATGGTTGGCATTTTGGGAAATTTGCCTCTTTTCTGACTTAGCCTTTCAAACAGAAAATAAATCTGCAACTATTTTGGTAATTAACTTTCTAAGCCAAATTTCAAGCAGGTTTTCAAATAGGAGGATTTCCTGATTCTCCTTTCCTTTGGTAAACATCTATGCACTTCTACCTCTTGTTTAACACCAAAATGTTGCAAATTTCTTAATGATGCCTGTCAAGTCTCGACTAGCATGCAAATGTTTCTTTTTTTGCCTCATTTCTGTAAACTGTGTAAGACTTCTAAGCTCAGGCCTACAGAGACAACTATTTGCACATTACTACACATCCCTCATCACCTGCCTAAGCTGAATTTCTTTTTTTCAGTCCAAAATGCCACTTGCCAACCTTTTCACCAAGTTCTGTGAAAGGTCTCATGTGACACCTGATTTTACACTGGCTTCCCATTGACTTCAGAATCCAGTTCAAGGTTCATGTGATTTCCATTTCCAGTTGTGCATCAAAAGCATCTGCCTACATTCAAGAGTTAGTGCAGCCTAATGACACCAGCAGAAATCTAAGGTCCTCTGATCAGGATCATGTTTACATTATATGTAAAACATGTACTGTAACTTGTCTCAGTTTCAGTATCAGTGGGACAGCTGGATTATTTATATATCAACATGTTGCCTAAGCCTTATGTGAAATGTGCCGTTATCTTCCGATACACACTGACCACAGTTCCTTTGTCCTCTTCTGTTGCAGCCATAGGAGCAGACACAGGCACAGTGAGCTCATGTCCAACCCAGCCTTCTCCTACTACCCAGGAGAGAATATGCTCCACTTCTATCGCTGGACTTCACCCCCGGGTGTGATGAAAATAATGTGTATTATCATAATCATCATGTGTGTGGCTGTGTTTGCCTGTGTAGCCTCTACACTGGTCTGGGACTATGACATGAGTTTAATGGGTATGGGAGGTGGCTTGGTACCAGGTTATGGAGGTTCATACGGTAGCTCTTATGGAGGCAGTTATGGCGGCTCTTATGGAGGCAGTTACGGCTCATATGGAAGTGGCTTTGGCAGTGGTGGTTCATATGGATATGGGTATGGAGGAATGTATATGGATCCCAGTGCTGGCAAAGGCTTCATCATTGCTATTGCGGCCATTACCTTCATAGTTGTGCTCGTCATATTTGTGTTGCTTGTTTCGAGGCAAAATGCTTCCCGGTCACCAAAGTTCTATCTAGCAACCATCATCATCTGTGCTGTCTTGGCATTTCTGATGATCATTGCCACTATTGTATACCTGGTGGCAGTGAACCCAACAGCCCAAACATCAGGGTCAATCTACTACAACCAGATCCGCCAGCTCTGTGCCCAATACCAGACGGAGACCCAGGCCCAGGGCATCTTCCTCAACCAGTACCTTTACCATTACTGTGTTGTGGAGCCCCAAGAGGTGAGGCTTTTTTTTTTTGGGAGGTATGAAAATAATGCTTCAAAAGCAGTACAGTATCATGCATTGCTAACATGCTCAATGTAAATTTATTTTTATGAATTTTAAACTCAAATTTTATTACAAATATCCAAAATTCTGAAAGTGGGATACAGTTATTTCTCCCTCTCCTTTTTAGTATGGCATAAAAATCAACTTGTAGGGTCTTAGAACCTCATGGAGAAATTGTAGGTAATCCATCACACTTGGCAATATTTGTCTGTTGCTGACATAATGATCAATAGTTGGAGATACCCTTTAACTCTGCTGCAGTGTTAGTTTTTCATGAGTTTGACTGTTGTGCTGAGTTCCACCTTCAGACCATGGTGTTATTTAATGGATGTAATTTTAGCCCACTAACATGGTATATTGTGGATTGCAGGCCATAGCTATTGTTCTAGGCTTCCTGGTATTTGTTGGCCTCATCATCCTGCTGGTGTTTGCAGTCAAGACTCGCAACAAGATCAGGCGATGGGGTCAGGGTCACATTCTTTGGGAGGACGTGAAGGTGGTTAATAATGGTCTACACAACAGTGTCGGGGAGTGGGTGAGTATGCTTGTCTGTGAGTGTAGTTATATGTTCTTTGTAGGCAGCATCCGAGTGACAGGATCAGCTGTATATATTTGTCTACTCACACATGTGAAGACATATTACAGCAAAAACCCTCATAAAGGGCCTTAGTAAGATTTTGTGCCATAATGTGGCACCAAAGTGCACTCAGGCATTGATTTTGTAGAATCCACTAGAGTGGTTTAATATATAAAAGTGGATGCTAAGTATCACACTGCAAAATGCCCCTTTAAAAATTTAATTTGCAAAGATGTTTATGTTGTTTATAAGCTTTAAAGATTTCCACAGAGCACTGAATTTTGTTACTATAAACTGCTTAAAAATGAAGGTAACATTTAATCATCACAGTATAACACCAAATCAGTGTTAGGGGATACCAATTCAGGGATTCAGGGATACCAATCTGTCCATTTAGGAAGTGCAAGTAATTATGATTCAACTTCACCTGTTTTTGGTGCATTGGAGAGACAAACCCGGGACCTCTGTCCTGGTTGACTCACTAGCCCTCATGTTTCTCTGACCTAAATCTGATTGAGCACCTATTAGACATTATGTCTCGGTGCATCTAAAACTACCAAGTAACACCACAGACTGTCTAGGAGCTCACTGTTGCCTTGAGCCAGGTCTAGGAGGAGCTCACCCAGGACACCAGCCCACATGTTGTTGTGACTGCAGGCACACAGGGCCATGCACACTTCTGAGTCACATAATGAGTTACTGTGATGAAATTGACAGTTGACAGTTGATTGACATCAACCCCGATGGGTTGATGATTTTGATTTCCATTGACCATTATGTTTGTTCTGCATGCACACATGTGTGCCAGGCAACAAGGTGGGAAGGGAAGGATGATTTCATTGCAGTTTTTGGGTGTGGTGTGTTAACAAAGTTTTAGTTGCTGTGCTGTCTAAATGATATGTTATCAAAATAAAAACATACCCAGCAACTGTTAGAATATACATTATGTTCAACACCGCACTTTGGAATCCTAATCTGTTGATGTAAAAGAACATTAAAACAAATCTAATCTTTGTTAGATTTGGTGCACAAATGTAATTGGTTGACCTGAAAACTTCATCCATACTGACACAGTTTACATTCCATTCAACAGTACTGGTTCAGAAATGTTTCAGGCTTCATGTTGATGGTAATGGTGGTATCGGTGGAATTTAGGCATGCAGGGAGAAGTAGAGAAACCGGTTGGTCCTTGTGAATGGCTCATAGTGTTTATCATATGTTTAGAGGAGCTTCAGTAAAACCTGACCGAAACCTCAGGCAAGAGAATAATACATTTCTTTGTAATAAATTGACTGAAAGCACAAAAAAAATAAAAATTTGAATCTGATGTATTACTTCACTTTCACAAATAAGTAAGTATATATTTAAATATACTTACTTACTCTAAATAAGTAAGTATATGTTTAAAAATGTAATGTAAAATTCTAGAATGTAGGCATCTGAAGTCACATAAAATCATATCTGATAATATAAGATAATATAAAAATTAAATAAAAACATAACATTATTAATGGTTAATAATGTTATGTTTTTATTTAATTTTTTGTTTTGGTGTTATAAAGTCAAATGTTTGACATGTTTATCCTGACAACATAGCATAGTCATTAGTGGCAAGTTGTGCCATGGTAACCAGCA
Source organism: Mastacembelus armatus (assembly GCF_900324485.2). Taxonomy (NCBI): domain Eukaryota; kingdom Metazoa; phylum Chordata; class Actinopteri; order Synbranchiformes; family Mastacembelidae; genus Mastacembelus; species Mastacembelus armatus. The sequence goes on from NW_022872941.1 coordinate 397,145, forward strand.
AATGAAACTATAAAAAGTTGTTAATCATATAACACAGGTACTGTAATGACTTAGTACGGTATTTTCATTAGCTTGACATACTTATGAGGGGCAGTCAAAAAGTATGAGTAAAACAAAAGCAGTTGAAACTAAGATATCCCGACCTTTATTCTTTATTATGGCTGAAGCGATTGTATAAAAACTCTGAATCCTGTACATCCCATAAAGGAATCAAATACTTGGATATTGTTCATTAGTCTCTATATGCATAATAAAACGCTCTTTTCATTTCCTCATTTTGTAACACAGGCTTTCTGTTTGAAATGTGTTCAAAACTGAAGCTGAAGTAACCCCGATGACATCAACACATACATGTTGACCAAAACTGAGCTTTAGGTTTATGGTATGTCTACTCTTAAGTCAGACTTGGATAAAAATTACCTTGTCTTTTTCTTCAGGTGAACAAGGTGAACAGTGACCCAGAGGTATTGGTGAATGACCATAATGACAAAGTCAGGGGTTCCAGAGACTATCTGGACCAGCTGGACCACAACAAACCTCTTTACCTGCCAGGGTAAGCTATCCATTATAGCATTACACCTCAGAGGTAATTTTTGTAGACTTATACACACACGCACACAAACATCTTTCAGTTTAAATACTCTTATTTAAAAGGTACAAAATACAAAAATGCAAGCAATACAAAAAGGTATATTCCATTATTCTATTTGCAGAGATTCAGACATTAGCGACTCTGTGGGAGGCCTGAAGCCCAGGCAATGGACTAAGGACTATGACACTGGTGTGGACTCTGGCGATGACCTGGAGGAGGAGGACTTCAGTGTGTGAGTGCATGTGCAGACACCTGCAACATAATGATAATAGTGATTGCAATATTTAGGAGATCCTTTGTATTGCTATGCCATAAATCCATCTTATGCATGAAATACCAAATTGATCTAATTTATATAGAGGGTAACGCTGGTAATGACTAGTAGTCACATAATATATCAGGTTCATTTTATTTTGCTCCTGATGCACTTGCAGTTTGTTTCCCTCCATTGTGGATGAGCAAGAACGTCTGACCTACAAACGGGAATTTGAACGAGATCACCAGGAGTACAAGAGCCTGCAGGCTGAACTGGACAGCATAAACCAGGACCTGGCTGAGCTGGACAGAGAGCTAGATCAGTACCCTGAGGGTAGTCCACAGTTCCATGTGAGTGTGGCAGTGCCGTTTTTGAGTTTTCTCATTGAAGTCATAATAGTCCATTCACCGTCTTCTCAGATAATTTCTGTATGAAATGTTGTTATGATTACAAATACAAGTGGGTTTAGCTAAAAATGAGAGAGGTGTGGGGACCATGCACAACTTTATAACGTGATTCATTGTCATTTAGACCAGTTGAATTCAGGTTTGCCCTAATGTTACTGGCAATACAAGAGCAATAAAGTGAAAGTGACATAAATATATGCCATAGCCAAATTCAGACAGATGCCTATGAAGTGTGGTGGCAAGCAAAAAATTGGCTTAAAGGTTGAAAAAAGATGAGAAACTTTATTTATCTTAAAACAGTATGTGTGTGTAAGAATCTGGGACGGGTTTTTTTTTTTTATAATGGTGACTTAAGATCATTAACTGCTATATATCTTATGTCAGGTTGCCATGAATGAATACACTAGACTGAAGAATCTCAAGAAGGTAAGACATATACAGTGATTTCCAGTAGTGCTCTTTAGAATGAAATACAGTCCCCTAAAAACAGAGAAAAGGTTTTATTTAACTCTAACTTGAATTATCGCATCTCTGCAGTCCCCAGACTACCAGATTAAGAAGAAGAGATCCAAGTACCTTGGGTCCAAATTGTCTCACATCAAAAGAAGGATCAGTGAATACGACCGCCGACCATGAATTTTTACTTCTGACCTCCTTCCTGCAAAGTGAAAGCCTGTTGGCTTTATGTCACATTTGTATCAAGCCAATCAACAAAGTTTTTTTTCCACAAGATAAGGTGTGTGGGAAATGTGTTTTTTATTTGTTTTGATCTATCTGAGTGATTCATGAAGAACTATTTTAAAGACGAATTAAGGTACAGTATATAAGATGTATTTTGTTGTTTCACTCCCAATGTTAGAAGATGAGAGATGTGAGGTGTGGGATTTTTTTTTCTAAGTTACTTTTATGAAGTAATTATAGTGCTTCTTTGATTATCTTTACAATCATGTTCGACAGTTTTATGTTCATTGGAAGCACATTTGAGACAGTTTTTTTTATGTCATTAAGTCACTGACCATCCCTTGTAAATAATGTTTTAGACTTTAGTAACAGTTTACATTGTCTTATAAAAAGCTCTGTTCTGTAGTGAGTGCTTTTTATACTGTCTTCTGTAAAGGATGAACCTTCTCTGTGTGATTATAGGTTCTTATTATAGAACTTTGTCATGGTTGATATTAAAAGGAAAATTCAAATTCTGACTTTTGGTTCTGTGTTGGATTTTTATACGCCATGTCAAAGGGTCACTTGAATATATTGGCCTAAACTATGCATGATGTTTGGGTTTTGGGTGTTTAGTGTTTATTGGTGTAGTGTTTTAGTGGTTTAGAGGCTTGTAAACAGCTGCCAACACTTTGTTTAGTGCTGGTAGAGGCCTGAAACTAGAAGACACCTGAACAAACATGGGGGGGTCTTTTCCAATATGAGTCCACCCTTTTTGTCAAGCTATATAAACCTGAATCTGTAACAGAAAGACAGAGAATTCTGTAGACTTCTCTCCGGGCACCAGTGATTAAACCTGAGCTGATTCATCACACTTGTGGTTGTTTCTGAGAATTCGCAACTCTCAAAGAAATTTCCACGACATTCTGTTCCATTTGGGTGTGTCATTTATTGGAATTAGTTTAAGTCCTTATTTCTGTTTTTAAAATAAAATGAATAAGTCCTGCCACTTGTCAGTATATTTAATTTCAGTGGTTTTGCATTAATGGAATTCATTATGTTCATATTGATGAGGGTATACTCTGTACTCTCCCTCGTGGAGAGAGGCAGTTATATTCCTTATTCCAAGGAGGTATAAAAACATAAGAATGTGACAATTTGAGACATATGAGTGTATGGAATGCAGATATCAAACCAAATCTTACCCATGCATCTTAACCAATAAAGACATGCATAAGACAACATTAGAAGAACATCAATTCAATTCAATTTTATTTGTATAGCGCCAAATCACAATACAAATCATCTCAAGGCACTTTACAAAAACTAAAACTAAAAACCCAACAATTCCCTTATGAGCAAGCACTTGGCGACAGTGGAGAGGAAAAAACTCCCTTTAACGGAAGAAAAAACCTCCAGCAGAACCAGGCTCAGTTTGGGCGGCCAACTGCCTTGACCGGTTGGGATGAGTGGATAGAGCAGAGAGAAAAGAACAGCAACAATAAACAACAAATAGACACTGCAAGATGGTGGGGCCAGTAACTGCACATCAGCGATAAACAGCTCCAGGACCAGGGACACCTGCAGAAGGTACAGAGAGAACAGAGAGAGAGGAAGAGAGCACAAACTAGGGGAGAGAGAGAGCACAAGGTTAGTAACATTCAATGGTGGAATATACATGAGGTGGGAGAGAAGAGGGGGGAGCGGGGGGGGGGGGGGGGGTCCTGGAGCGATAAACAGCTCCAGGACCAGGGACACCTGCAGAAGGTACAGAGAGAGAGAGAGAGAGAGGGAGGGAGAGAGCACAAACTAGGGGAGAGAGAGAGCACAAGGTTAGTAACATTCAATGGTGGAATATACATGAGGTGGGAGAGAAGAGGGGGGGGGGGGGGGGGGGTTAGGGTAGGGGAGCTCAGTGCACCGATGGTCCTCGGGCAGTCTAGGCCTATAGCAGCATAACTAACTAAGGGATGGTTCAGGGTTGCCTGAAGCCAGCCCTAACTATATGCTTTGTCAAAGAGGAAGGTTTTAAGTCTAGCCTTAAAAGTACAGAGAGTGTCTGCCTCCTGAACCCAGGCTGAGAGCTGGTTCCACAGGAGAGGAGCTTGATAGCTAAAGGCTCTGCCTCCCATTCTGCTTTTGAGAACTCTGGGAACCACAAGTAGGCCTGCACTCTGAGAGCGAAGTGGTCTATTGGGATAATATGGTACTATGAGGTCTTTAAGGTATGAAGGAGCTTGATTATGAAGGGATTTGTATGTGAGAAGAAGGATTTTAAATTCTATTCTATATTTTACAGGGAGCCAATGAAGAGAAGCCAATATAGGAGAAATATGATCTCTCTTGCTAGTTCCTGTCAGGACTCTGGCTGCGGCATTCTGGATTAATTGGAGGCTTTTTATTAAGATATTAGGACATCCAGATAGTAATGAGTTACAGTAATCTAGCCTTGAGGAAACAAATGCATGGACTAGTTTTTCTGCATCATTTTGAGACAGGATGTTCCTAATTTTGGAAATGTTGCGCAGGTGAAAGAATGCAGTTCTAGAAATTTGTTTTATGTGTGAGTTAAAGGACATGTCCTGGTCAAAAATAACTCCAAGGTTTTTTACAGTAGTGCTGGAGGCCAGGGCTATGCCATCTAGAGTAGCTATAATTTTAGAAAAGTTATTTCTGAGATTTTTAGGCCCAAATATAATGACTTCTGTTTTCTCCGAGTTTAAAAGTAAAAAGTTACTGGTCATCCAGGCCTTTATGTCAGTTAGACAGGCTTGAAGTCTGGTTAACTGGTTTGTGTTAACAGGTTTAATAGATAGATATAACTGAGTGTCATCCGCATAGCAGTGGTAATTAATAGAGTGCTTCCTAATGATATATCCTAAAGGAAGCATGTACAGGGTGAACAGAATCGGTCCTAGCACAGAACCTTGTGGAACTCCATAAGTAACTTTTGTTCATGTGGAAGGTTCATCATGGACATGAACAAACTAGAATCTGTCCGATAAATAGGATTGGAACCACTTTAACGCTGTTCCTCTGATACCAATCACATGCTCCAGTCTCTGTAATAAGATGTTGTGGTCAATGGTGTCGAATGCTGCACTAAGGTCTAGGAGGACAAGTATCGAAACAAGTCCATTATCTGAGGCTAAGAGAAGATCGTTGGTAACTTTCAACAGTGCTGTTTCTGTACTATGATGTGCTCTAAATCCTGATTGGAAATCTTCAAATAGTTCATTCCTGTGTAAGTGGTCTGATAGCTGCTTAGCAACAGCTTTTTCTAGGATTTTAGAAATAAATGGCAGGTTGGATATTGGATATTACATATAATACCTGAAATTGGGCCCTGATTAGCACAGATACCCAAAAAAAGCATTTGATGTTGTGAGGTGGGAAGGTTTAAGCCTATAAAGTCCTATGCAAATTTGGATTTCACAAGGACTTTATAGAAAATTTCAAACACTGTATGATACATCAGACTCAAAATATAAGAGGAATCTCAATTGCATATGAACAAAGTTAGCATCATTTAAAGATGATATTTTATTATGATTAGAACAACCAATGCAAACTTTACTGGAACTGTTTTGAAGAATATAGTTTAAGGTCAGTCTATAAAGTGTCTTTAAACCTTTAGCCAAACACAGATTTAAGGTGATGGAGCCACATTCTCTCTATAAACTACAGATTTAAGTCAGTCAAAATATTTTTTCTGCTTCTAGTGTCTCTTCCAAGCACTTCCAGTAAATGTGAAGAATTAAGAAGAAAATACTTAAACTAAACAAAACAAAACACAGTAATTTTTTCTCACCCGGCCCCTTATTAACAGTTGAGGCCTCCCCTATGCTGGTGCAATCTTACTCTAGCCAGGAATTTGGAGTTAGAACTGCCAATTATGTCGTCCCACTACAAAGGCTATACAATTTACAGAAATTGCCAAAAGAGTTAAGGTGGTATGCTCAAATTTGATAATATTTAATGAGAAGGAGTTACCAGTTACAGCAGTAGGCCTATTCTGATATGTAAGTTTTAGGACTGTAAGTAAGAAGGTATAATAAAAATTGTGTGGCAGCTGCTTATAATGCTGAATGTTATACAGAATGCAGAAGTTTTCACAACTACCAAATTGGAAGCAGCAATTTATATAAAAGACAGATATAGGAGAGGGAATATTGTTCTCCAAGTGGAGGAGAAATACAATTGCAAAATACAATGGACGACTTATTCAGAGAATTTTATAGAAAGAAGTAGGTTTGGTTTGATTCTTGATTATCATTATAAGGGTATACTTAACATTTACTGTACTCTTTTGCAGAAACGACAGAACTTCTGATTCTGATAAGTGATGGCAGAATGCCCAACAAAAGCATAATAAGGTCACAGAGACATCTAGTGGGCACAAACTGACCACTTCAATTAGTAAGTCAGTGAACTATATAAAAGTTAGACTATTCCTCCTTTGCCAGCTATGTAGCCTACATTGCGTTACGTTTTGGATTTTTACTTAATGGGCGTTGAAAAACGAGTATGACAAACTCTTATTTTGAAATCGAAAAATAAGATCAACGTCAGAGGAAAGCGTTCCAAACTGATGAACCCCAGAACCTAATGGTGATTAGCAGCCCTTTTTTGGCCACCTTTAAACTCCTTAAAATTCACCCTAAAATTCATTATCCAACTTGCCATACAAATTTATCATCGACTATGCAACAGTTATCGATGTTGCTGTTGTAGTCAATAACAGTAAGCTGGACCGGATGCTTTTGTATAGTGAGTCTGTTTCCTTCCGGAAGAAAATTTAGTTGCACCAGTTGTAACGTTGTAGGTATGACTGCTTTTATCTAATCAGTATACTTTGGTTGTAAGTTGTATCATAAACAGTATAACTAGATATTACCTAGCGAAATGATACGTAGCTTAACCTGGTTCTTCTAGTAGTTCAAGTACTAAAAAAACGCAGTAACGCTTCTTCACCGAAGAGAAGAAATTACTTTATTTAAGGTGTTATTTTATTTTATGGTTATTTGTTACACCAGCAAATCATTTAGCACGATAAGTATTTCCCGATTTATTCGTTAATTTTTTCTGTCTAGTGTTATAGTAATAATGTTGTTTATTTTCAAATAAGTCGGAATCATTGCCAGACTCCATTCAGAATACTTGGAATTGAATACGTTGCTTATATGTTTTTACTCCCTACTTAGTAGAACACAATCTGTATCTACTGATATTCAAAATTCGGCTGTAAACAATTCACGTCAGTTTTAGATGTAATGTATTAATTAAAATCTGAATTAGGTGTCTTCCCTATGCTTCCCTGTCAGACATAATGGACGAAGAGCCAGAGAGAGCCAAGCGCTGGGAAGGGGGCTATGAGAGGACATGGTAAGACTGTTAAGCTGTGGAGAAATTCATCTTGAGATATATGTTGTCATTTGAGTAATGATTATGGCATATATGTGTTCTCCTACAGGGAGGTACTGAAGGAGGATGAATCTGGCTCACTTAAAGCCACAGTGGAAGAGCTCCTGTTCCAGTCCAAAAGAAAAAGGTGTGTATACATGTGTTTTTTAAGATAAGTAAAGATTAACCTTTATTTGTCCATCAACAGGGATATTCACAATACTACAACAGCAAAAGGTACAACTCAAGATAAAAATAGCAGCATTAAAAACAGAAAAGTGCAGACAAGGTATGAACAATAAAAATATAAGAACAAAAAGTAAATCTAATATTGAATTCTGGTATATTGAATAGTTACAGTTTTTACAGTCTTAAGGTGTGTGAGGTTGACTAGGAGCACTACTGTTTGTACACTCTGGGGGCAGCAGGAAGGAAGCACCTGAGGTAGTGCTCCATCACACCTTTGGGGTAGAGCAGTCTCACCCCCAGAGCTGTCTGGCGCTGCAAGAGTCTCATGCATAGGGTGAGAGTCAGTGTCCAGCAGAGATGTCAGCTTGGCCAACATCCTCCTGTCTCCTGCATCAGGAGGCTGATGCATAACAGGTAAAAAGAAAAAGAAACAGACAAGTTAAATAAAATGTACTATATTCAGTGTATATACACTTTAATAAGTATAAACATTGTATCCAAATTGCGCATAGGAATTTTGTTACATTGCACATTCACATTTGAGGAATGATGAAACTATATTGCACATTTCTGATTTGTATGCTGAAACTATATTGGTCACTTACATTCGGTAAGCTGAATGTTTTCAGTTTTTCAGTCAGCATTTGTGTTTGTGAGTGGGAAGAGGGTGGGGGTGTTGAAATGGTGTTCAATGAAATCTTTACAGTCTAAACGAGCATTTCTACCCTTTTAAAGTCTGCAGGCCGAGGTCCTTCTGAATGGCTGAAAAGACTACTAAATAAATATGCTAGATAAGAATATTTACAGTACAACAATCAATTGTACAGTAATACACCCCATGCCTTTAAGTGAATAAGTCCTACTACCTCATACTCCTCAGGCACTAAACCAATGCCCATACTGTGGTACCATCTGAGTGTATGCCTCAAATTTCAGCAGCTGTCCCCTGAACATGTTAATAATTGTATCCACAGCTGGCACTGTGCTCAGAACTACCAAGGCCAACTTTGTGACCTTAAACTATTCTGTCCCAAATGCGGGAGCAAACACCTTGGTGTCCTCTCTGAAGTAAATCACATGAAGACACCCCCTGGTGTCTCTTACATTCCATTTGCAGTACTGAAGTACTCCTTAAATTTGTCAAAATGCTTCTCACATATAGAGGAAAAGAACTTGGAACATATGCAGTCCTGCATGTCTTAGACTTTATAGGGCAGCAGAATCACTGTCCTCTGAACCGCTTGATAAGAGGGTACCAGCCTCCAATTCTCGCAGGAAATTCCTAATCAATGAAGTCTTTACCTCTCCTCATCTAGGCTTGGCAGAATAGGCCTGTCCCACTCAGCTCATCCACTTTGTTTTAGCACCTGCAAGGCATTTCCCTTGTGCCTTTTGATTGAGTTCAGCCAGTCATACTCAATGGGTCTGATCACTCCCATTGAGTTGGTATTCTTTGGTGTTGGAGAAGGGCCAGCCATGGTACATCCGCAGCTTTTTCCTGTTATTACCCAAGATTCCCATCCAGCTGATCCTGACACTGTTAAACGCCATTTAAAGCTTATACCTAGAATGTGGTTGTTCTGCTACAAACCTCAATTAATATTGAGAAACTCTGGAAAATTGATCTCCTTCCTTACAAGAGTAGTTGCCTGTGTGCAGTTTGACTCCAGACCATATGGGTCACAGTAATTGGAAGTGGAGCCATGGATCTCCATTGTTACATTTAACGACAACCTCTATAATACAACGTTGATGGTTTGAATAGAGAAACTCATGACATAGTTAACAGAGAACTAAACATAACTGAGGTCTTACAGGTGATTCAAGAGCTATTGCAGTAGAAGACTCATCTGTGTCAGCTACATGAAGCATCTGATGAATTTTATCTCTAATAGTTGCGATTTTATTTGTAAAGAAACTCATAAATTCATCACTGCTGAGAGCTAAGGGAACACTGGGCTCAACAGAGCTGTGACTTTTTGTCAGCCTGGCTACAGTGCTGAAAAGAAACCTGGGTCTTCTATTAATTATGAATGGTGTGCTTTGGCATTATGGAGGACTTTTTAATATGCTATTAAACAGTTTTTACAGGCTACTTAAAATTCTTCAGAAACTGTAAATCACCAGTTCCATTCCAGCTTTCACAATGCCTGCTTTACGGTGCAGATTTGTGGATTGTACCATGGAGCTAGTCTCCTCTGATTCACTACCTTCTTTTTGAGAGGGGCCACTGTATCAAGTGTTAAACAGAGAAAGATCTATTCTCCTCTGGTGAAGTTAAAACTCAAACATAACATAATCTTTATTGTACCTTTGAAGCCATTAGGTAAATGCATTTTTGATTGCATGCTTCTCCTTCTAAGAATAATGTATGTACTACTTTATTGTTTTTGAAATTCTATTTTCTTGCTGGTTTGATATCAAAACTCTGCGCTGGTGATCTTGAAGAACAATAAGTTAATTCTTCAAAAGGTTTTTGTCACTCCTAGCTTACCTGTACTTGTGTTTACCTTGCAGGGTGATAGAGAGCCATGAACAAGTCAGACTTGGAATGGTGAGTAAGTTCTGCCTTCTTCCCTCAGAACCTTGCGCTTCAATCATTGTCTGTCTGGTTCTTAACCCCAAGGTCTCTAAGCACTTATGGCTCATTACATAATGTTCTTACACTTTTGTTAAACATTCTTTATGATATAATTTAACAGATTTATGTGAATATCATTGTCAACTTTAGAATGTGTCATTACCAGAAACTTGAAGATGTTAAAGGATTTCCTTTGGTCTAGATGCGTCACCTTTATGTGGTGATTGACTGTTCAAGAAGTATGGAAGACCAGGACTTGAAACCAAACCGCCTCACCTGTACCCTAAAGGTAAATTCTGTGACAGACCCATCACACTGTCATGTGGAGAGATGATTTATAAACCCATAAATCTGTAACTATCTCCTTACTTCTTCTCTCTCCAGCTGATGGAAGCTTATGTTGACGAGTATTTCGACCAAAACCCCATCAGTCAGGTAGGTTTATACAGTCAAGTGTATTGAGACTACACATTTAAATCTCTTCGGACCTTGTTTAAACACAGCAGGTTCAGATGAGTTTACTGGAGAGAAAGATATATTGTTATATAAAGTAGTGAGGGTAGAGTTTTACAACATCATTAATGTTCTTGTATCCACACATTGAATGTTCACATGAAACAAAAAAAAACCCACTATGAATGCAAACTGAGCTGAGATATATTATTTTTGTGACATGAAGTTATAATGTACAAATTATCATTACCTTCACTGCATTATTTTTAAGATAATGTAGAAGACGATCTTAACAGTGAACCAAACTATAGCGACCAACAACTTCAACCACATAGACAATAAAAGTAAGGTTCAAAAGCAATGACTCTAAAGTCAGACATTTGGGAACATTTTGGGGTTTTACTCACTAAGGAGAAACTACACTGACCAGCAAAACAATGAAGGTTGGACCAGATTTACTAAGACAGCACTGTAGCAGTCAGCTCCTTAATAAAAAAAACACCAACTCCTTTATTTAAAATTCTACACGTTTTAAAATTTTCATTTCTGTTTTTAATTCGGTTTTAGTCTACTGTTTAATACCTTATGATATTAATTTGATTTTCAAAATTTACAGTTGTACCTGAACAAATAATGCTATTTTTGTCCAACCAACCACATAGTGTATCTCAGTGTTTCAGGTGTTGCTTTTGGGATTAGAAATTTCATAACTGTGTAGCATGTTGTATAATATAAATGTAAAAAAAGGCTAACAACCCTCATTTTACAATAAATGGGATTCAAGCAGCTGGTGTCAGTTGGTTAGCTCTCCTAGAGTCAGATGCCTGCCCAAACTGAGCCAGGTCCTGCAGGAGGTCTTTTAATGAATTGAATTGAGTTATACATTAGCTAACCATACAGTTTGGTTTTTATGGGGTAAAGTATACATACTATAAAAAATAAACCAGAAGTGTTATTACTTCAACACAATGCCAGTTGCTGTGTGACCTAACAACATGTGTTATGTGTCTTCAGTTGGGCATTATCACAACAAAGAATAAGAGGGCTGAGAAGCTAACTGACCTGACAGGTGAGAATCACATAAACTGCTAGTTAGATTTGATCCCTCAGCATAGGGATCCTGTCCCTCTGTAATCTGTAAACCTTCCACTTACTATTGGTGCTCGCCTACAGTGGTGTGAAAAAGTGTTGGCCCCCTTCCTGATTTCTTATTTTTTTGCATGTTTGTCACACTTTAATGTTTCAGATCATCAAACAAATTTAAATACTCGTCAAAGATAACACAAGTAAACACATCATGCAGTTTTTACATGAAGGTTTTTATTATTAAGGGAAAACAAAATCCAAAACTACATGGCCCTGTGTGAAAAAGTGTTTGCCCCTCAAACCTAATAACTGGTTGGGCCACCCTTAGCAGCAACAATTGCAATCAAGCGTTTGTGATAACTTGCAGTGAGTCTGTTACAGCGCTGTGGAGGAATTTTGGCCCACTCATCTTTGCACAGTTGTTGTAGTACAGCCACATTGGAGGGTTTTTGAGCACGAACCACCTTTTTAAGGTCATGCCACAGCATCTCAATCGGATTCAGGTCACGACTTTGACTAGGCCACTCCAAAGTCTTCATTTTGTTTTTCTTCAACCATTCAGTGGTGGACTTGCTGGTGTGTTTTGGATCATTGTCCTGCTGCAGAACCCAAGTTTGCTTCAGCTTGAGGTCACGAACAGATGGCCGGACATTCTCCTTCAGGGTTTTTTGTTAAACAGCAGAATTCATGGTTCCATTTATTACAGCAAGTCTTTCAGGTCCTGAAGCAGCAAAACAGCCCCAGACCATCACACTACCACCACCATATTTTACTGTTGGTATGATGTTCTTTTTCTGAAATGCGGTGTTACTTTTCCGCCAGACGTAATGGGACACACACCTTCCAAAAAGATCAACTTTTGTCTCGTCAATCCACAGAGTATTTTCCCAAAAGTCTTGGGTATCATCAAGATGTTTTCTGGCAAAACTAAGACGAGCCTTTATGTTCTTTTTGCCATGTAGTTTTGGATTTTGTTTTCCCTTAATAATAAAACCTTCATTTATAAACTGCAGTCTCGGGTGTGTGATAATACCCTCTGCATCTTTAACATGCTGTGTAATGTTGTTTCGCCATCAGGAAATTCAAAGAAACACATTGCTGCTCTGAAGAAGGCTGTGGATACCGTTTGTGTAGGCGAGCCATCTCTGTACAACTCTCTCAGCCTGGCCATGCAGACTCTCAGGTATGTTCTGCAATGTTTTTGTGTTTTTACAGTCTTCTGTAAAAAGCTGACTGTCACTCAGCTGGTCTGTTTTTGTGTAAAGGCACATGCCCGGTCATACGAGCCGGGAGATCCTGATAATCCTCAGTAGCCTCACCACATGTGACCCAGCCAACATCTACGAACTGATCAAGGTGAAAGTGCACTTTAATCCTAAACAAAGAGGTGCACATTTGTCATTGTCTAGTTGGTTGGTAGTTTACTGTATATCTAGTGGTTATTTTCAACTTCATTTAAATGTGATTCTCATTCACTTTTCATGTTTTTGGTCTACATCTAATGTCCCAAAAGAACCTGTGACATGTTAACTGTGTTCCTTCTCTGTCAGACGCTAAAGTCTCTGAAGATGCGTGTGTCAGTTATCGGCCTGTCAGCAGAGGTCCGGGTGTGTACGGTGTTGACCAGGGAGACGGGTGGGCTGTACCACATTATTCTGGACGAGAGTCACTTCAAAGAGCTGCTCATGCTGCATGTTAAACCTCCTCCAGCAAGCTCCTCATCTGAATGCTCTTTAATACGCATGGGTAAGTATACAGATACAAAGTAAAATGATTTGCTTCACTGTCTTCCCACGATTTTGATATGCATAAAGCCAAATACTCCATGCAGAGTGCCTAGATAGACCTCTAAAAATACATACATTTGATTCCAGTACAGTGGCTCACAATGTGCTTTGTCATAACAGTATGTACACACAAGGGAAAAGAATAAAAACTGAAAAATAGTAAATATAAGCAGAAAGTCAGAAAGATAAATGCTAATGGAGATGAATAGCTGAGTGTTGTCTATTTACAATTGATTTGTAGTATTTGCGGTGACACCAGTATTGCACTGTTGGGGTGTATTTCCTAAGTTGATGCAGAAAGAACATCCTCTCCTGTGCCTTCTTGATGGTGGACTGATGTTGGGTATCCACTTCAGGTCCTGGGAGATTGTGGATCCCAGAAACTTGAAGGTCTCCACTGCTGATACAGTGCTGCTGAGTATGGTGAGGGGGTACTCCTCCTGAAGTACATTGCCTTCATTGCCTTTGTTTTAGGGGTGTTAATCTCCATGTTGTTGCAACCACACCACAGAACCACGTGTTCAACCCATCTGTAGGCAGACTCATCACCACCTTGGATGAGATTGATGTCATCTGCAAACTTTAAAAGAGTTTAAAAGTTGGGTGCCCTGAGATGCAGTCATCGGTGTACAGAGAAGAGCAGGGGGGAGAGCTCGCCATCCCTGGGGAGATCCTGTGCTGATTGACTGGATGCCTCCCCTGCTGTCTTCTGTCCAAAACCAAAACATTAATATTTCTGACTGAAAGCATTTACTTAATATTTGTCTGAGATCTACCTAAAGTGAATACTGTGTTTGCTCAGGTTTTCCTCAACATACCATTGCCTCTCTGACTGATCAGGATGCCAAGCCTTCCTTCAGCATGTCGTAAGTAGAAAACCCTGTAATTTAAACCCTGTGGCCAGGACTGTGAGCATCCACCATGTGGTAGAGTGAATTGTCTTTGTAATGTGCTGCTTTGGTGTGTATCCCCCAGTCATCTAGACAGCAGCAGTGGTCCAGGTCTGTCTCTTGGAGGGTACTTCTGTCCACAATGCCATGCCAAATACACAGAGCTTCCCGTGGAGTGTAAAGTTTGTGGTATGGACTGTGTGTGTGTGTGTGTGTGTGTTTTGTGTTTTACTTTGACATTAAACACAATTGGACAACGTTCTCCTACCCAACTGTTCATTTTGAACTGATGTCAGTGTGAATATTTTCACTTTTAGTAGCCTGTATTTCCATTGCATGTTTGGTGTTAATTTAATTTAAATTGGTATTAATAAAAGGTCTTAAAAACTCTTACATTTTTGTCTCCAAGGTTTAACGCTGGTGTCAGCCCCTCATCTTGCAAGATCCTTCCACCACCTCTTTCCCCTTCAAGCCTTTTCAGAGAGTCCTGTGGAGGAGCTCCAAGGAAACAGGTTGCTGTGATACACCCACATTTCTGTACTTCGACATGATGCTGTGCCATTGCTGCTAAATCTGGTGTGATTTGGTTTCAGGTTCTGTCAAGCATGTCAAGGGGAGTTCAAGGTTAAAAGTGTAAGTACAGTAGTTGAATGTATGTCTGCAGTGAATCTGCAAAGGCCTTTTAGGTAGAACAGTCTTACACTCCATTAGTTTTGCAAAACTGTGGTAAAAAAATTTCTGTAACTCTTATGGAACTTTGGTGTAATTAAGCACTAATTGCTGAAAAAAAACTAATTATAAAAACTGGCTTAGTTGTAATTTATTAAGATTGTAGAACTGTAATGTTCTAGTATAAATGTCACGTGGTTCAACGTTCTGTGAAATGCTATACTACGTGTTCAAGGTTTCTGTAGTTACTCATCGTTGGGGGATGTATTGTAATCATATGGGGTTTATATGACGGCATGTGATTAGATGAGAGTTAGGGGGCTGGGCCTGTGTTCGGGAAGTTTAAGAGAGGGAGTGCAGTGGACTGAGCGCGAGCTAAGTCACGGCTATTTCTTTTACTTTGCTGATTGCTTCAGCTGTATTGGCGTGGTTACGGCCAACAGTAACCAATTCAGTTCCTTAAATAAAGCGACCACTTGTTGGCAACCATCTCTCATATATTACCACCAGCCAGATGCTACAATATGATCTTCAGCCTCATTATTTATCTGCTTTTCTCTCCTCTTTCTCTGTGTTTGTAGGTCTTCACCTGCACATCATGCCACAGTGTGTTCTGTGTCAACTGTGATCTCTTCATCCATGATTCACTCAACTGCTGTCCCTGCTGTATTCACCGTCAAGGTGCCTCATGAGGTCGACAGGCTGTCAGACAGACTGAAGCAAATGTTTGTGGATTTGGGGCCTTTTCTGCCAGTGCTGACCTCTGAATGGACAGAACAGATGTACACAGAATGTCTTTTGGGCGTATTTAAAGGGTGTGGAAATACTAGATGATTTCAGCTGATCCATGTCTTTGAAAATGGAGGCAGTGTGCATAACTGCAGCTGAGGAATGAATGGTTTTTTGCAATTTCCATACATAGTTTTGTGATACAGTTCTGATTGTGGCATGACAATAAAGCATGAGTGTTTTAACCCCTAAGAAATGTGTTGTATAATTGTTTTAAGTCCCAACCAGTGTATTTGCTATAATATGGTAAGCCAGACCTCTCATAAAACGTCACTTCCGCACACGCCAAATTTACCAAAACGCCGCGTGTTACGCCGTGGATTATGACATGTGACGCAGCGGCGTAAAAAGCGGCGTTCTATTGTCTTTCGAGCGGCGATTTTTACGCCGCTTTCTACTACACAGGATGGTGTAAAAATCGTCGCTCTCATATTGGCCTAGGGCAAGCACACATGTAGTGTGAGCAGTACACTAGTGTGCCTGCTGGACAAATTGTACGACTGCATGACAAACAGGTCTGGACAGAGTGGAGGATAGTTCTTGTTGAAAGTGGTCTGTAGTTTGTTTTAAGGTGTCAGTTGTGACGTGAACCTGTCATACCCTTTAATATGAAATATGAATACTGTTCTTGCTGGTTCTGTGGCTCTTGACTGTGGACCTCAGGCGTAGACTTGTTGAGATGATGCTCAGTTGTTTGCATTTGATGTTGAAGCTTAATGGATGATTTCTTGCTGTGAATAAAGTAGTTATGCTACAGTGAAAATGGCCAACGTAAGAGTTGTAGTCCATAGAGGAGTTCACCCTTGACGTGTGACAGGAGTTTGGTGTTACTACAGTTAACAATATGGGAGATATGAAACATAATATTGGATAAAACAGGAATAACAATTCATAAAAATATTGCACACTGAAAACCATTTAAAATGTATTTGCTGTGAAAATCAGAGGGCGGAGATCTCTATCCTATGTAAAAGCGGCGCTTTTTACGCCGTCCTGTGTGACAGAAAGCGGCGCTTCTAAAAAGCGGCGTCACATTTCATAATCGATGACGTAAAAAGCGACGTCCTGATTGTCTGGGCGGCGTGAAAAGCGGCGTTTTAGGGGGTGTTCTCGTGTGCGGAAGTGACGTTTTATTATAGGTCTCTTTTGCCATAATCCATAAAATGGCACTGGTGTAACGACACAACCGTCGTTCTGCGGCCGTCAAAGCTGCAGAAGAAGAAAATAAATCGTAATTTCCGAAGTTTCTGTGACATCCGGTGGCGGGAAGAGTAGACGTGTAGGGTCTGGTGTCCTCTGCAGTGACAATGGCCCGCACCCTGTATGGTATTGTGGCGGTGTGTCCTGACTTGGGTATTGGGAAGAATGGAAACCTGCCCTGGCACCCTGTTCGGCTCAGGTAGGCCAGGTCGATTAAACAGTGTGATGCATTCTTAATGTGGAAATAAAACCTTCAGTGAGCTGTGCAGGCTAACCCTGGGATTAACTTTAATCTTCTGTGAAATGATATGATCTTCCTTCACAGTAACGAATTCAAACATTTCCGAAAGATGACATCGACTCCATCTATGCCAGGTAACCTCTGTTCATCGTGTTTCGGGGGTTAAGAAGGATGACACTGGGCCCAAAGATAGTTAGCTGTAATAAGTGCACACCGCAGCTGCAGGATTCAGTTCCTACTGAAGAGTTGTAACGTTATTGCCATTGTCGACAAAGTTAGTAGAACCTAGAAGGTGTAACTTGATAACAAAATTACTGCTTAGCCCGGTATGTATCCTCAAGCAGGGTTTGCTAATAACTAATATTAAACACAAGTCAAAGTCTGCTTTATTGTCAATTCTGCCACATGTAGAGCACATACAGAGAATTGAAATTGCATTACTCTCAGACCCTTGGTGTATAGAGATACACTCAACACTAAATTCTAAATTGCGCAATGTAGGGTACAAAACCAGTGCAATATGCAAACAGTTCAGATATACTGGATGGTAGTGCAATTAAATGAGCTTAACAGGTAAAACTGAAAAGTCTATCATCTAGAGTAGAAACTGAGCTTCATCAGATCTCTCAGGGCATTTTTATTAAAAACAAAAATATAAACTTACTTCAGGATAATCCTATAAAAAATGTACTCCTGTATGTTAAAGGTAAAACATGTTAGAATATTTTAAAAACAAATACAGAGCAGATCTGTATGGGTCCAGTTTGCAAAGCTGTACTCGTGCATGTCATATCTGTTATCTGCAATTATACTGTGGTCCAGTCATTTTTGAAAAAAACAAAGTGACATTGTAAGGGTCACCTATACTTGAATGACAATAGGCCATCACTTGAGGTCAGTGAGGTTAATGCAACTTTATCACTATAGAATATCTCACAATCTAAACTTCTGACCCAATCTCATTCTTGGGATCCTGGAGCATTGTATAGTTCTGAATCTGTTGGGACTTCTTGTATACAAAGGGCAGTTGACTGCTAACTGATCAATTCAAACCATGATGTACTACAGGCAAGAAGAATGTGGTGATCATGGGCAGGAAGACGTGGTTTTCGATCCCAGAGAAGAACAGACCTCTGAATGACAGGATCAACATCGTTCTCAGCAGGGAGTGCAAGTATGTGTCAGAGTTAGCCACCACACAACAGTGTGTACAAATTGTGTTAACATGATGGCCAGTTAGCAGGATGTTACACTAGAACCTTTATGCACAACATACAGTGTGCTGATTTTTCAGATAAGCGACAAAACTTATAGAACTCTAATTTTTAAATATAGTTGACCATACTAGTTCCTGATTTATGTAGTTAGGATTATGAAAAAATCTGACAGTGTTGACAGAAAGTGAGGACAAATTTTGATGCATTTACAAGGATTATTTTTCTTTTGATACATATATTATCTAATTTGTAGAGTTTTAATGAGGTTTTTTAGGCAGTTTTACATTGTTACCCCATGGAGAGGACAGGTATAAGAACATCTATTTTCAAACTATAGAACATACATTTTTAAGTTCAACTGAAACTGTAAAAATACATAAGAATAATAACATGGGTATACATAATCCCTTTAAATTTAACTCTATATTTTTCGTTGTAAATTTCTTTTTTTTTTTTTCATTATAAAGATGACTTTTGTAAGATGTATTTTGTTCCAACTCTTGAGAATCAGTGAGTGCTAAAATGAAATGTTGGCCCTAGTGTTGTCAGTTTTAACAGTGACCTGATATAACTGCAATATGCAACACTATTCCCCCAGGACACCCCCTGCAGGAGCACACCACCTAGCTCCAGACTTTAGCTCAGCCCTCAGGCTTGTTGACACAGAGCTGGCAGACCAGGCTGACAAGGTCTGGGTTATAGGAGGCAGCTCTATCTACAAGGTATTGTGTGCCTGCTCACAGGTTATCTGTAAAACAATTTCTAGAAATTTAATTTATGCCTCACTCATGCTTTATTTGGTCAGTCTTGAATTTGTAGTTTTTAGTTTGAGCCTTGATGGAAAGTAGTAGCTGAAATTCATCATGTTCAAGTAACAAACAAAAAGTAGGCTTATCCGATAACTATGAGAAATAATATCTAAAGAATATGCAGTGTTACAGTGATGGTCATGCCCAACTACTTCACTGTGATCTGAGACACATATGCATATAGCCACACACTTCTTCTCTCTGAAACAATGTTTTGCTTGTTTTTATCCAGGAGTTGATGGAGTACCCAGGGACCAAGAGACTGTTTGTTACAAGAATCCAGAAGCAGTTTGACTGTGACACATTTCTCCCTGAAATCAGTCTGGATAATTACCGCCTACTGTCAGAGTAAGATCAGCACAAATGTTAAGCACATTTTAGTGTATATCACAACTTGTCTCATTTGGTAGTTTTGTGTTAATATTATTTATAGAAAACACTTCAGAAGACACCAAAGGTTCCCTTTTGTGTCTGTAAAAGGTACTTGAGAAATTGTCACTATTTGATGCTGTGGGGCATCAAACTGGAATTTTGGGCCCAAGTTGTAATAAAGCGGAATTGTCCTTTAAAGCACATGTACTTTATATTTAGGGCCCGAGGACCGGAGGTGTGAGGCCCTATTGTTTCTGTAAGGATTATTATTATTATTATTATTTGTCCCCCTCTGTCGAACGGAGCAATTTTTGAACTGGTTCCCATGGCTGTAAACTCACGAAATCTACTCCACACTGTTACCATGGTGAGCAGTCGCAGTCTAAGCTATGGTGTGGCCTAGGGACTCCATGGCACCCCCTTGTGTTAGTGAGTCTTGTAGTTGGCATGTAGTTTCAGCTCCACACACCAAACTTGGTATGTGTTTATGCAACTCCCCAGTACAAACATTTTTTGCATATACATTGTTATAGACACACCCAACAGGAATTGAGATATTTGGGATTTTGTGTTTTGACATACAATAGAATTTAACATACTCCTCCTATGCCATACATCAGAGATGTGTTAAATTTGGTATACATGATGTCAAGATGTTGCAGATGTCAAATTGCAAGCATTTTTTTGATATTTTGAAATAAGATGAAATTGCGTTACAATGAATTTTGCATCTGCTCACACAAATATTTGGTATGTGTGATGTCAACATATTGCATATGTCAAATTATGAGAATTTTTTTTTTTTTTTTTTAATGTTGTAGTATGACAAAATAACGTTACAGTAAATTTACATATCTCGCCAATAAACAGGAAATATGTCATAAATGTATTCCACCACCAAACTGTGGTGGTTACTGAGGATGACTGTGATGATATACACGTGCATCAGGGCAGATTCATAGAGCAATTAGAGCTTCCTGTGTCTAAAGCAGGGGTCTCAAACTCTGATGAAATTTGGCACACTCTGATTAGTTCTGTACATTTGATGGATATCCCATGTTGAGAGTCTGTTAGATGGCGACATGTCAGGGCTAGCGGCACTGGGGTTGTTTGTCATTGCTGCTTGCGGCTATATTCTAAAATTTAATTTGCTCAACAGGTTTCAAGCTACAGCTACTCCAACTACATTTAAAAACATGGTAGTGAAATTATTATTATTATTTTTTTCTGTCTGGGTGTGTCAGGTAACATAGCTGTTGGCTGCTGAAATGAGTAAATGAATTCTGAATAATATATCAAGACTGCCCTTAAAACCTTTAAAAATTTCTATCTGAAATAAAAATTAAAGTCAGGCTTGTTTCACTTGCAGGTTCCAAGGAGTGCCAAAAGAACTGCAAGAGGAGCATGGTATCCAGTATAGATTTGAAGTCTATGAGAGCATCCAACAGTGAATTTAAAAAAAAAAAAAAAAAAAAAAAATTTACATCTAATTTTGTTAATGGCTAACATACCATTTTTTGGTGGACTTAGTGTTTCTTCTTATGATTTGTAAATTTAGAAGTTGGTTAGAGGAAACTGGTAAAAAAAAAAAAAAAATCTTTTTTATTGCACAATGGACAGAATAGTTTCTAGCCAGATTGGTAGAATGGTACTCCAGCTTCCTCCCACAGTGCAAAGACATGCAAGTTTGGGGCAGGAGTAATTGGTAACTTTAAATTTCCCAGTTGGTGTGTTTGTTCGTATATGTCAGCCCTGTGACAGACTGCTGATGTGTTCAGGGTGTAGGCTGCCTTTGGCCCAATGGGTTTGGCTCCAGGACTCCACCAAGCTCCTTTTGTCTTCCTGTTGGAAAAATCAGATTAACAAATGACTTTGTTCAAATGACTAAATGTAGATTACCTACCAATAAAGCTGGTTTTGGTTTGTTTATATAATTTAGTCTTTGTGGTAAAGAATGGAAACTTTTTGTATAACAAAAGTTGTAATTAGGCTAGAATTGACTTTTTCTAATTTTTAATACTTGTATTGTTTGATGAAAAAAAAACCTCAAAAAATGATCCCAAAAACATTTTTTCCTATAGACTGTGTAAACTGTTGAGAGAACACATTTAACTTCAAAATAATAGATCAGTGTTTATAATGTCAGAACAATACATTTAATTCCAACAGTTACAAGTGGAAACATGGTAACAAATTATCTCAAGTGGAGGAGTTTAGGTATCTTGGGGTCTTGTTCACAAGTGAGGCTAAAATGGAGCAGGAGATTAACAGACGGATTGGTGCGACGTTTGTAGCGATGCGGTTGTATTGGTCAGTCGGGGTGAAGAAGGAGCTGAGCCTACGGTCCTACCCTCACCTATGGTCACAAGCTTTGGGTCATGACTGAAAGAACGAGATGGATGGACAAAGATGCAAACTGACAATTGATGTCTTACACATTAAGCAAGCTAACTGACAATAAGGTCTGGGTTTAAATGGGTTTAACACAGATTTAAAAACTTGCTTTTAAGAGCCTTTAGTTGTCAAGCTCCTCTCCTGTTGAAGCAGCTCCCAGTCTGGGTTCAGGAGGCAGACACCATCTATACTAATGCTCGACTTAGAAACTTTCCTTTTTGCTTATAGTTAGGGTGGCTAAGGTGACCCTGAGCCTCTCCTCTCGTCTCCATCTAGTATTTAGAGGAATGTATGTAGATGAAAAAGATTACTGTATTGCACTTTTTGGGATCCCACTTTTCTATGTTTCTGGCCTCCAGGATTACAGATGCAAACAACTCAAATAGTTGCTCCCTGGCACGTTACATTTTCTGACACATCCACCTGATAACAGACATTTCAATTTTCACATTGTGACATGAGTGAAAGTTGTGCAGTTTTCACTAACATAAATCTATTCAGCCTTGGATTTCACAATGACGTGGGCACCACTATTGTCAATCTACACATTACCAGTCTGAATTCCTGAAAAGCAATGAGTCTTACCTACGTAAATGTTTCACCAAACACTCATAATAGGGTATGCTGTCATTGGGCTCTGTTCTTCCTGCTTCTCTGCTGCCATAGGGTAGCCTTTCATTCTCATCTGACATATACTAGTCTTCAGTCCCTCCTTTCATCAGTCACTCCCCTGCACCGATGCCTACTCTCCCTCCTGGTTTGTCCTCAGCCTGTACAGCGACAGTGACCTATCAACCTGCGGTTTGAACAGTTTTCACACTACAGAATGAGACACATTGAGGTAAGTGTGATCACTACCAACACTACACTACCACATATCACACCCAAATTTATATGACCTACAATAGTTTTCCATTTTCAGAAACATTTTTTCCATTCCTATTGATTTATATTTCGAACTTTTAAATGTTGTGTTTAAATGGCTTTATATTCAGCATACAATCTTCCACTTCAGTACATCTATAGGTAGCTATTCACACAGTCATGAATCCATATTTTACATAGATTATAATAATAGTAATAATATATAAATTTTTACTTAGGCGGGAACATACCTGGCCCATACATGTGGAGTGATAAATTGTTAAGGAATGACATTTTCTCTGCTACCTCTATCATTAGCTATTCTGTCTGTGTTGGTGCTGGTTGAAGGCCAGACCTGACCTTATCAAAGAAGCACATGATGTTTGAATGTCACCCAGCAAAAAAATGCTGCTAACCTCTTGCTGATTTGTTTCTCCCAAAAATTGTGCAGATGATCAAAATTGTAGTCCACTAATTTCATATTGCACACCACACCTAAGAAAGAGAAAGAATGTATTCAGCAGAGGCCAAAATATCTTGATTTGTAGTTGCTAGCATGTATAGAAGCTATAGTGTAAAATGATTGGTTAATACATTTCCCATAATGTAATCAATAGTATCTTTACATTACACTGCCTGATGCAAGGGGTACACCCTGGACAGGTCACCAGTCCATTGCAGAGCCACATAGATATTTTTTTACTTGCACAAAAGGAATGTAGATTATGATACCCAAAAGTATATACCTTCTACAATAGTAAAATGTTGCTTATTAATTATTATAATCCAAAAATGCAATCTACAGAAATAAAGGGAAAAAAACAAGCAATTCTGCATAATTTGTAGTTTTACTTCTGATACTTGAAAGCTGCAAGCAGTTAATATTTTAATACTTTGTATTTTTAAAGGGGCTCTTATGGAGCATTTAGCCTTTCTCGTTTGCTCTTACAGCTCACAAACCTTTAGAAGTGAAATAGCAGAACTGACTGTTTGAATCCTTCGCACCGTAGCTTCAGTGCAAATTATCACCTGTGTTGGCTTTTGGGAAAGGTGCTGCATGCTACATGGCTCAGAGGCTAAAGGTAAGCTTCTGAGTGAGTGATTATGTGCATCGGTGTTGAGGTTATTCCAAGGAGCTGACTGGTGCCAGCCTGATGCAGGTGAAACCCTATAGGTTTACCATATTCCTCTGGACTCTTCCAGCCAGCCAACCATTTTCTTCCAGCCAGACAGTCAGTCTCCCCACATGCTTTGGTCTAGACCAGTCTATTGTAAATACATAGCCGGAATCTTAATCAGCCATGCTGGTTATTGAAATCATCCCTCTTTATCTTCTCCATGTTTACAGTTAGCCAGTGTCACACTGAAAAGTAGATTACACAGACTGTTATAATTCTTTATATAATTTGTTCTCACATCGACACACACCTACGCAGTTGAAATAAGTCAATGGTCTGACAATCAGTTTGCTACACTTAGATGAGAGAAACAGAAGGTCAACACACAATAGGCTTCAGAAGTGAATACTGGCAGGACAGGATGATGAACACACATTGTGTTCTGATATCTGAAGCTGGCAAAAATATATATTAATCAAATCTATTAACTGTCTGACTTATGTTGATTTACATCTTCCCACACAGCAGCCAATAACAATTGTATAATTACAGTGGCACAATATAAGGCTTCTTACAGAGGTACAATAGCTGCTCTTGCTTCACAAACACTGGAAAACTATGTGACATCCAAATAAAGATGCCATGACAAAGATTATGCCAAATGCAGAACTCTTCCTTCCAGGCAGTCATACATTTGCGTTCATTTCTGTCTGTTGTGAAGATATCAAAACATTGTAATAGAGTTACATTACAGTCGCCTACTTTGATAATGAGCAATGTTGCAATGGATACCATTCATCCATTTGAAATTTGGCTTAATGTTTTTGTCAAAAGTGAGCTGGAACTTCTTCCATCATGCACTCTGGACAGGTAACTGAAAAAATATTCACAGTCACATTAACACTAATGGGCAATTTAGAGTTCTGAGGTGAGCACAAGCCTGCTTTGTTTTCCACTGTTTTACAAACTGGAAAGCTTTGGATATAAGCCTGAGGAAGGGAGGGGGGGTTAGGGTTGGGGAGTTCAGTGCACCGATGGTCCTCGGGCAGTCTAGTCATTACAGAGCAGCAAAACACATGCCATGTATCTGTATCTGAATAATACTTGAATATTGGGGAAAAAAATCCTTCCTGTGCTTTTTATTCATGCCACGTGTATGTGTTATGGCAGCGTGCCCTGTACAGGAGTACAGCCCATGTGCAACATCAACTGTTTGACTCTCAAGCAACATTTGCCACAGGCCTTCCCCCACTTTCTATCTCTGGCTCCAATGTTTCCTGTCTTTTTCTGTGATCCACTGTAAAAATAAAGGCAAAATATAAAAAAAGTATACCTGGATCTTCAGTTTAGTACTATATCCTTCTCAGTGGGATCATAGGGCAAACAAAAACTGAACCTATGACCCATTAATGTGGCACAGGGTGTAGTGAAGAACAGTGCTTACCCCAGTATGCATACACTTGAGAAACCAGATTACTACATTAATTTGGCTACTTAAAAACCAACAGTAATTACTCATCACTGAAAGTCGAAAAGACATTTGTGTTTGTTGTTGGTATTCTTGTGCTACTTACCATTTAGATAATTCTAATTCTGTTTTTGCTGGTTAGAACTTCCTGTTTTTCTCCAATTAGATGTGCACGTCACTTTCAGACTTCTCTTTTGCACATGTGCACTTGCTAAAAGCTAATTAGAAACTTAGTTACTCATATACATTGCAGAGAAATTACCAATCTCCAGGACAAATCTACCTCTGGAAATCAGGTTTACCCGACCCCCTACCCCAGTTACGAAAACTATGTTTCCCATTGGACATAGTGACAAACCAGTAACATATTTAGTCACATCAATGTAAAAATAACTCCTATATCATATACAAGAAACAGGAAAAATGAGCAGAACATGAAAAAAGGAGTAGGTTGAATTAAGGGAGATTAATATTGGTCTCACTTCACTGAATAAAAGGTTCACTAGGGTGGTAAACTCTCCAGGAGCTAACATGGGCAGTGGGCTAATGTTTGCAGTCCACAAAGTTGTAAATTCAATAACATTTTGAACAATTCACTGTCAAAAACTTGATTAGTATTCTTACTCTCGTTACAGTCAAACATGTATTATCATATCTGCTTGTATTATTTCATCATGCAATTTCAAAATATGAATATAAAACCTAAAACCTTTTTCCCGCCTCCTACCTCAAACTGAGAAGCTTGCAATTTCAAAGTTCAATGAGACCATTAGTTCTATTAGTCTTTTGTTTTAGTGTGTAAGTACCGATTTCCTTTGTTCCTCACTGGAGGATTAATGTTTGTTCATGTCGTGCCTGAGTTAGAGAAGGAGAGAGTTTTATTTGTACGCCGAGTGGCAGAGTGTCTTGATGGCTGCTATAGTGCTTGTGTCAGAGAGTTCTCCATGGTGCCTGAGATTGGTGTGTCCAGGAATTAATAAAAAGACTTTGTCCTGCATTTGGGTCCTTCTCGATCCTTCACCTCACCCCACCCAACACATATGTTCTTAATAATTTAGCAACAAAATGCATGAAAAATTATATATTGCCATGAAAAAAAAATATTTGAGGATATTTGTTGTTTCCGTGAACAATTTTTATTTAGGTTCTAAGGAAAAATTGACTGAGGCCACGAACTCTGAACTGCAACTTCACGGGAGTACACTATTTACAGTATATGCATGTTACGTTGGTATAGGACCATTTAAAAATCAATATTTGTATACAGTATATAGTAATCATGAATGTCTGTGTCAAGGAGTCTGAGAGAAAATAGAAGAGGTCTGCAGTTTATCAGAAATTCTGATAAGGTGTGAGGATCCACATAAGACATCAAAAGCTGAACAGCTGATAAACTACACCTAATAACTAAGTATTCTTCCTCTTTTGCAGGGACTTGGCCCTCTACAACTTTGGACAAAAAATGATCTTTCATCGAAGGCACTGAAGGGTGGATTAAAAACAGCCAAAATCCTTACAATGAATGAGCCCAAAGAGGTTCGAACAGATGGCAGTTCTTTGCTTAAGGCTGTCTATTTGAGTCGCCTGCGCCTGACTCGGCTGCTCCTGGAAGGGGGGGCCTACATAAATGAGAGCAATGAACATGGCGAAACACCACTTATGGTGGCTTGCAAAACACACCATACAGATTCACAGAGTGTACCCAAACACAAGATGGTTCGGTATGTTCTATCAGGATAATTAAATGTTATTGATTAGAATTTACTGAAAGTATGTTTTTTTTGTTCAGGATCCCTAATTTCCACTTCCTAGTATAATAAATGTGACCTTTCTCTCAATAGGTATCTTCTAAAAAGTGGAGCTGATCCGAACATCCAAGACAAGTCAGGGAAAACAGCTCTGATGCATGCATGTCTTGAACAAACTGGAGCTGAAATTCTGTCACTCCTTCTAACCAGTGGAGCTGATCCATCTCTGGAGGATCATGCAGGTTTATCAGCCTTAGTTTATGCTGTGAATTCGGGCAACAGGGATGTCCTCAGGGTCCTGCTGGATGCCTGTAAAGCAAAGGGTAAGGAGGTTATTATCATAACCACCAACAAACTGCCAAATGGCCATCAGGTGACAAAGCAGTATCTCAATGTCCCACCACCTCCTGACTTTGAGGAACATCTGCATTACACCCCAACATTTTGCTGCATGTCTACATATGAGGTGCAGCTAAGAACTCCTACACAGGGCTCCTCATCAAGTGTTTCTTCCCAATCTGGTACCCCCCTTCTTGGCCTAAGGAATCCCCAGAGTTTAGGTACAGGGCCTGGCCTAGTCGCATTTCGACCAGGTTCTCCAATTCAACATCCAAGTCCTTTGTGTGTGCCCGCTGTCAATAAGCGACTCAATCTCCATAGACTACATTCAGAGCAGTGGTTCAAAAGTCCTTTTCTGTTCCAGCAGCCACTTGAGCAGGAGTTGCCCTTCAGAGTTAATAGCCCTGCCATCCATGGAAGACCATCATCTCTTTCACGCCACCACAGCATTGATATCAAAGACAAAATCGGGCTTCTTAAAGCACTAGAGGAAATGTCAGAAAATGAGAATAAGGCTGGAGGTGGAAGAAGAGGCTTTGGTAGAAAGATGTCATATGACAGCGCTGCAAGTTCACTGCATTCTGTATCACACCTAAACTTGCATCATGAGAGTCGCCCTTTTTGCTTTGAGTCCAATCCTATAGACTGTCTTAGACAGTTGAACGTTTCCAGTCTTCAAAATGTAGTCCGTTGGCGGAATATTGGCATTGACCACTACAGTTCTGACTCTCATTTACCACAGTGTGGCAGCCAAGACAGTAGCTCCAAGAGTGGTGGAGGAGCTGGATTGGGACCAGAAAGGCACAAGATGGTCAACAGCAGATCCTCTATTGTTTCAGGATCCAGGGAGTCATTGGAGAGCTCAGTCCACAGACGAGGCACAACTGGTATGGAGCAAAGAGGATCAGGTGCCCTTCTTCTGGATCACATCTCCCACACTCGCCCTGGATATCTCCCTCCTCTGAATCCCCATGCTCCTATTCCAGACATTGGGGTCAGTTCTAGCCTTTCCTACCCTTTGAGTGGAAACAGCAAGGCACTGAATGGTGTTCTTTCTTGTTCAAAACCAGTTTTACCCTTTGCACCTGTTTTCCCAAGGGCCAAGAAAATGCTGTGGAGACGCCACTCAATGCAGAGTGAGCAGATAAAACAGCTAGTCAACTTTGAGGAGACATTTGGCCACTAAAGTAAGATATGCATGTACCAGAAGAAAATGTATGTGCTCTCACCAGTATCGTAGATTGCTGTACGATACCTATAGTACCATCACTACTGTCAACTTTAGTGTAAAATTTTGCATTAAAATTACTTGGGCAATTTTAAACTAAAAAGTACTAAAATGTACTCTAGCACTATTCCAGGGGAGCTACAAGCCCCAACATGTTCCTACAGTAGGAGTAGAGAGGAAGGGAAGGGAGGGGAGGGTTAGGGTGCTTTCCTCTATCCTCCTCCACATGTCTGGTCATCAGGTAGATTGAAAATGACAATTTTGGTCTGAGTGACTGATTTTTAACCTCATGTCAATCTTCACAGTCCCCAGTATGGCCATACTGTATGTTGTTGTATGATCACAGTTTCATGTTTAGGTTATGTTCTCACACTTAAACCATCTGTGGTAAATGACCAAGTTGATCTGCTGAAAAAGAACATTAGGTATAGCTTGTTGGAATTGTCTACTAGTTAGGGTCCTGGATTAAAAACTTTTTGCCATGAATGAATTTCCAAACTGAAGTTATATGGTTGTTCAGTTTCAACATTAGATATTAGATTGGTCTGTACTTTCATGCATGTCATCCATTTTACAGTGGGATTAAATGTAAACTTGCTAAATATGTGGATTTTATCATTGGCGCGATACAAATAAAATTGAATTGAATTGAGGTGTTAATTTAACAAACAGAAAACATTTGCCTTTTCAAAGTCGAAGAGGTTTAAGACTTTACAGACATAGAAAATTTCATGTTTGAGAATGACCTTAGATGAAAAAAATACATTTAAGAGGGGAAAAAAGCTCAAGAAACATCCACTTTTATTGTCACTGACAATTTTGGACCAGAGAAGTGGTTTGTGTATAGTGTGTAAATGTGTGCTGATTCTTAATCCTGCTTAATTACCGTTTTGTCACAAACTACACAACATAGCAGCCCAGCACTTCAAGATTGTGTTTTCTCCAACTTTGATGCAGTTAGAAGAGCCTTTTAGGAAAACCTACTACAACTACATCCTTGAAAAAATAAAGCCTGCTCAGATACTGACCATGGCAACTCCACAGTGGTGCACTCACCTTTCAGTGCTCTTCATTTCTCCATTTTCAATAAAAGTTGTACCAAATATTTGACTTTGTATCAAGATGTGTAACTTACTGTTTAATGTGGTGAAAAGCACATAGTGGAAACAAGTTTGCTTAATATTTTCAGATAATAGGCACTGTCGGATTTTAATAAGTGTTAAGCACATTTAATCCTGTGTGCACACAAATAAGCATGAATGCGCCATGAAATGTGATATATTATTCAGGACTATGAATACATTCCTAATGAATTTGTACAGAAAAATTAAAAATATACATTTGAATGACCAATTAACTTTTTAAAAAAAATTCCAGGCCATCTATTTTAAGTCTCAGGTTTAGCCTTTTTACAGAAAACTGGACATACACAAAATTCTTATTTTCTGTTGGATTTTGTAGCATCACTGTTTTCTTTGTATTGTCTGTTTTATATTATCACATTATACACTGGTATAATGTAACTAAGTACATTTACTTCACAACTTTTTATGTACTTGTACTCTCGTACCACACTTCAAAAAGTATTCAGATTCTTTTTGCTTTTGATTGACGGCAACTGCATCAATCAATTGCACTAAAATAAAACCTTCACGCATAAAAATCAAAAAGTGAAGAGATCTGAATACCTTCTGAAGTGAACTTAAATATATGTCAAAGACAAACATTTTTACTCAGTAAACAAACCCAGCAAATCTTTGCTGATCTCCTCATCATGCTGTGGTGATGTACCGTTGTTTATGAAACCTGTGACAACACCGTTGGGTGTGGTTACAGAGCAAAGTTCTGACCATATGTTCAACCAGAGCACTCACCAAAACATTGCTTTTCTCATCATACTTATACTAGGTACAATTTTGAACGCAGGACTTTAACTTGTTTATTTTTATATTGCTATTACTACTTTTACATTTCTCATTGATACTATATAACAAATGTTCAGTTATAACAACTCAGCAGTATTGCAGCTTTTTTTCCAATATAATATTGTGCCTTCTAGTCGGTGTGCCCTTTTAAGAGGGTCTCCAAATAATATCAAACAAATTGCCATTTGTTCTCAGGACTACTAACACTGCTGACTTCTACACAAAGTGACATGACTATGACATCAATAATTTAGTTTTATTTTTTGTCAAACCAGCCATAACTTTTAAGGCTAGACTTAAAACCTTCCTCTTTGACAAAGCATATAGTTAGGGCTGGCTTCAGGCAACCCTGAACCATCCCTTAGTTAGTTATGCTGCTATAGTACTCTGGATGTCACTCTGGATGCCACCCACCCGAGTCACCACCTCTTCCAGCTCTTACCGTCTGGCCGGCGCTTCAGAGCTCCAAACATCAAGACAGCCCGGCACAAAGGAAGCTTCTTCCCTTAGGCCATCCAACTCTTAAACTCGTAGCTCTCCACCATTCCCTTCCACCACCTGCACTATGACACTTGCACCTTCTTGCTCTTTGCACACCAATTAGTTCCCCTTTCATCCTGTTTCTCAGGTTATCTGTGCATTTTTCTCTTAGTCTTTTAGTTTTTTGTAGCATTTCTGTAGCATTTATGTTTACTGTTTGACCCTTTGTAGCATTTGTATTTATGTCTGTTTGCACTGGAGTACCCCCCCCCCCTGTACCAAAACAAATTCCTTGTGTGTGTGTGTGTGCACACTCACTTGGCAATAAAGCTCATTCTGATTCTGATTCTGATTCTGATTCTGATAGGCCTAGACTGCCCGAGGACCATCGGTGCACTGAGCTCCCCTACCCTAACCCCCCCCCCCCCCCTCTTCTCTCCCACCTCATGTATATTCCACCATTGAATGTTACTAACCTTGTGCTCTCTCTCTCCCCTAGTTTGTGCTCTCTCCCTCCCTCTCTCTCTCTCTCTCTCTCTCTGTACCTTCTGCAGGTGTCCCTGGTCCTGGAGCTGTATATCGCTGATGTGCAGTTACTGGCCCCACCAACCTGCAGTGTCTATTTGTTGTTTATTGTTGCTGTTCTTTTCTCTCTGCTCTATCCACTCACCCCAACCGGTCGAGGCAGATGGCCGCCCAAACTGAGCCCGGTTCTGCTGGAGGTTTTTTTCTTCCGTTAAAGGGAGTTTTTTCCTCTCCACTGTCGCCAAGTGCTTGCTCATAAGGGAATTGTTGGGTTTTTAGTTTTAGTTTTTGTAAAGTGCCTTGAGATGATTTGTATTGTGATTTGGCGCTATACAAATAAAATTGAATTGAATTGAATTGAATTGAACAGTGTATGGATACAGCAGGCAACAGGTTTTACTTCTGTCTTTTCACAGATGGGCATCAACATGCTGTCAGAGTTGAGTAACCAGAGCCAGAAAACTTCTCAGTAGGTGTTTATGGTAAACTTTTTAGGTATTGTCTTGCAATGTGACACTGAGCTCTGTCCTCTGAGATTCCGGAAGGTCATAATAGATTCTACTAATATCAAACACTTTTCTGTACTGCAGCAGGTCCTGCAGTGCGAACTTGTCATTCTGGCTGGTCCACACTGTTAGAGTGTACCTGTGAACAACACAGGAAAGCAGCAACATTTCATTTAACAACAAATTATATCATATGCAGGTACTAAAAATATTATAATGCTTTTATTGCTGATAGGATGTTGTTCATGGAAAATTCATGTACAATATCAGTCTAAGATGATTCAGAAAAAATCCAGGCTGTGTATATAGACACCCGTTACCAGGGCATCATATGTGAGGGATTATCTTATTTTCTGTGGCCACTCTGTGGTCTTTTCCTCTTATAGCTAAAATTGGCTGCAGTATATTCAGAATTCCTGCAGCAGCTGGGAAAGGAAGGGTAGTGGGGCTCACGGGTAACTGGAGATATTACAATTCTAAATTTTAAAGACACTGAAGATAAACATACTAGGGTTTAATTTCATTTCTTTGTATGGATAATTTAGCTTGTGTTCCATACCATATTAGAACATTTTTGAATTTTTTCAGTTTGCTCTTCCTGTAAAAGATAAAAAACATCTGGATGACTCATTTTGCACTCAGTGTATTCTAATGTGATTTGGGATTACTAGTTAAGCCTGCCCAATAAATAGGACCAGAGTAGACTGCTTAGGGGTAGCAAGCGGCAGTATTTAAGAGGTGTTTAGATAATGGAACGCCTCATAGTAAAGGGCCAACAAATGTGTGCAAATTTGTAATATGTTAGCAAGGCTGTTAAGACTGCTTGTTAGTTATCAATTTAAAAGATACCGCTTGTGATGCTTGTGAATCCAGAAGCTAGTTTAGCTTAAGCAAAAGGTGATTGTGGTGGTAGCCAGCGCAACAGGCCAGCATTACCTGCCAACAAAAAAGTGGCCATATACATATTCAATTCAATTGTATTTGTATAGCGCCAAATCACAATACAAATCATCTCAAGGCACTTTACAAAAACAAAAAAACCCAACAAATCCATATGACAATGAAAAAAAAAAACAAAAACACAAGTAATTGATTTACTGGATAATTCTTTGAGTTTCACATAATATTCACAGATCCACCCCACTCCTTTCCGCCTTATCTGCCCATATTTGGGAAAAGTAAGACAAAGCTCTAGTTTTGACTAGAATTCCAATGTCTGTGCATATGGGTACACCTCTGGTGCAGGTTCATTTATCAGTATTGCCAGACATGCAGCAAGGTGTTCCCTTTTCTCTGTTTCTCATATCAGTTTTTGTTCTGAGAGGAATGACAAAAGAAAATCTAGTGTAACTGAAACATTTACATCTATCAATTCAGGTAATTTACCAATACCATATGGAGAAAAATAGTTACAGGCAAAACACACCAATGGTATTGTGTCATGCCATGTCATGTAACATGCATCAAATGATGTGTGCACAAGGAACGGCATAAACTTGGTTCAAGAAAATGGATGAGCCTATTTCAGTAAGAAATAGTGAAGTGAAAACAATGTCAACAAAGAAGTTAGCCTCAATTTATGACATTTCTGTAATAAAGAGGTGCCCGGTTCTGCTGGAGGTTTTTCTTTCGTTAAAGGGAGTTTTTCCTCTCCACTGTCGTGGAGTGCTTTCTCATAAGGGAATTGTTGGGTTTTTAGTTTTAGTTTTTGTAAAGTGCCTTGAGATGATTTGTATTGTGATTTGGCGATATACAAATAAAATTGAATTGAAATTGAATTGAATTAAAATTTTCTATTATTGATGTGTTGTAAGTTTTTTTTTACTAGTACCTAGGGCTTAATTTGTACCAGATCCAGCTGGAACAGGACCCTGGACCTTTTTAGCTGCCTGCTTTTTGGTACCTATTTGTGCTGTTAGAGTACCTCTCTGGTATAAAAATAAAAGTAACCTAAAATAAAAAATATATACATTCATTTATGCATCAAGTTCAAGCAATTTCATGTTCTTTCTTAATTTGGACTAAGCAATCAAGCAAAAAGCTTACTGGATAATTAACTGTGGGGCCAAAGGAAAAGGACTGTTTCCACTTCCTATTGCAAGTGTGTTGTGCTATGTGTGCTGAATAGTTCGTCTACAGATTAGCAACAGACTAGCTTTAGTCTAACACTCCTAAAAACTAACTAAACTCTCTAAACAATTCATTAACCGCTACACATTCCGGTACTAGTCAAGTACCTTTCTATTTTGACCGGTATTTATTGCTATTCCCAGACTTAGCGCTCGTTAGCCTACCAGTTAACTTAGCTAGCTAGTAGCATGGCTTCTCCCTCTCTCACTCTCTTTCCTGCTCAGTGTGCCACATGTTTAGTTATTCCTCTGCCTCCTTTAGTGATAATGATACCTGTAATAAGTGCAAGGTTCTGGTAGCTTTGGAGGCGAGGATCACTGATTTGGAAGCGCGGCTCTGCCCCTGTGAACAAAAGCCAGCTAGCCTAGCCCTGTTAGCAGGTATGGAGCCAGCGAACTCAGGGACTTTTAGCGGTCCAAGGGAAGCTCCAGAGCGGGCCAGAGAATTAGCCTGGGTGACGGTCTGACGGAAACATACTCCTAAGCAGAAGCCCACGGCTCATCACTTGCCTGTTTCTAATAGATTTTCCCAGCTCAGCGACACACTCGCTAAGAAACCAACTCTGGTAATTGGCAATTCCATAGTCAGAAACGTGAAGCTAGAGACACCAGCGACCATAGTCAAATGTGTTCCTGGGGCCAGAGCGGGCGACATGGAGTCAAATTTGAAGCTGATGGCTAAGGCTTATCGGAAATATGGTAAAATTGTTAGTCACATCGGCAGCAATAATACCCAATTACGCGATCCGATGTCACTAAAATTAATGTTGAGTTGGTGTGTAATTTTGCCAAAACAATGTCAGACTCCATAGTTTTCTCTAGACCCCTCCCCAATCTGACCAGTGATGACATGTTTAGCCGCATGTCGTTGTTCTGTCGCTGGCTGTCTAGGTAGTGTCCAGTAAACGATGTGGGTGTATTCATAGACAATTGGGCCACTTTCTGGGGAAACCCGGTCTGGTAGCGAGAGACGGCATCCCACTTTGGATGGTGCGGCTCTCATCTCTAGAAATTTGGCTTTATTAGCCATCCTAAAGTCTGACAATCCAGAAGGGGGACTGGGACGCAGAGACTCAGTCTAAAACGCCTCTCAGCAGTTTCCTTAGAGCCGTGACCCCCCCTCAAACCACATAGAGATTGTGTCTGCTCCTCGAACATCTGAATCATATAATTCAGAAGTTAACACAAGAGGAGTTATTCATAAAAACCTAATGATTTCTATTGTGATTTGGCGCTATACAAATAAAATTGAATTGAGTTGAATTAAAGCAGGCATCCTGTTTTAAAGTATGGGTGTATTAATTTTACCAGGAGCCTGATTTATAACATGCACAGCAGTGCCTAATATGTAAATCTGACAGTGGTAAGATGCCAAGTGCGTATTTTTAATTTATGTTTTAGTTCTGGCATATTCCCATTTTATTAGTGTGAATGCATTCACACTATTGTTATCCTAATCTTTATTGTTGGGATTGCTGTGCAAAGCAGCAATCCCAAGATATGTTCTTCGTTTTTTCTCTTTATTATTTTTTTTCTTTTTCTTTTTATTCCGCCGTTTTTCGGTCGCTATCTAGTCCTACACCGTTCGACGTAGAAACGTCATTCAAACACCGTCGCGTGCAGCTCGATGAGGAGATGGGTGCTTCTACTTTTTTCAGCGATATATTTCATAATTTCCGAAATATTCCAGGTTTTGTGGGAATTTTTTCCCATAGGAATGAATGGAGAGGACGTTAAAATCCCCTTCAACTTTGTCCTCTTTGAGCCTTAACTGTGTCAGCATACTTTCAGCTAGAAACACCATTTGACCTTTAAACGGGTCAGAAGGCATTAATCTATAAGTCTTGTATACAGCTTTTTGATATCTATTACGGTTTTTCTTCAATCGCAGTTTAAGTTTTATGGTTTTTTTAGGAAATTTCTGAATTTTACATTGGTGTGTATGGGAGAGGGCTAGAGTGCGTGATGTCATCGCTAGAGTGGGAGAAGCTGTTAAGTTTAGGGAAAAATTTTCTCTCTAACTCGCTGTCACGGCCACAATTTTGACTCCTCATACACAATTTTCTCAAAAGTAGTAGAGATTTTTGTCTTCTTTCAGGCAATGCTGTTCATATTTTTATAGGACCTACGGTTTTTCCACAAGGTGGCCTAACAGACAGAGAGTGACTGCTCAACCTCTCATTCACTCCCATTCTAAAGATCTCTACAATTTTTGGAGAGAAACACAAATGAAGGCTGTTTCTAACTCGCCACCAATCCTTCATTTTTTGGAATATCTTCACAAAAAGTGGATCGGTCTCTTTGTTGAAGCCTCCTGGCACTGTTAGTGAAAGAATTATATTGATAGCACTTATAGTTTTTCTGTAATCCTCCACTTTGTAAGGTGAAGTTTTCTCAGTTTCTCCACTCAGCGTGTGTAAAGTGCTGTGTCACTCCCCCTCTCACTCTGGCCTTTGATCACCATAGCAACTACTCAACACAAAGCAGCTCATTGCGCAATAGCAGCATAGCAGCTGTCTATGTTTGGTAATTAAGAATGACTGGCTGCATAATGTCACATGCTGTTACACATGGGGACAACTCAATACCACCCCCCCCCCCCCACCCTCACCCTCACCCCCACTCTGGGCATAGGTCACCATAGCAAATACATACAATGCATTAGCAGCATAGCATCTGTCTGTGGTTGGTAATTAAGAATGACTGGCTGCCAAATACCAACTGCTGTTTCACTTGGTGACCACTCAGTACCACCCCCCCCCCCCCACTCCCCACCCTCACCCCCACTCTGGGCATAGGTCACCATAGCAACAGCTCAAAACAAAGCAATAGCAGCATAGCAGCTGTCTATGTTTGGTAATTAAAAATGACTGGCTGCATAATGTCACATGATGTTACACATGGGGATAACTCAATACCCCCCCCCCCCCCCACTCTGGGCATAGGTGACCATAGCAAATACATACAATGCATTAGCAGCATAGCATCTGTCTGTGGTTAGTAATTAAGAATGACTGGCTGCCAAACGTCAACTGCTGTTTCACTTGGTGACCACTCAGTACCACCCCCCCCCCCCCCCCCACTCCCCACCCTCACCCCAACTCTAGGCATAGGTCACCATAGCAACAGCTCAACACAAAACAATAGCAGCTGTCTGTGGTTGGTAATTGAGAATGACTGGCTGCCAAATGTCCACTGCTGTTTCACATGGTGACCACTCTGTACCACCCTCCCCACCCCCCACCCTCACCCCCACTCTGGGCATAGGTCACCATAGCAAAAGCTCAAAACAAAACAATAGCAGCTGTGTGTGGTTGGTAACTAAGAATGACTGGCGGCCTAATGCTGTTACACAAGGGCACCATTCTCAGTTATTTAGAGCATTTTACTCTGTGGCTGTTTTACATGTCAGCCATGGTGTCATCTCCCAGCAGGCCATGTTTGGACTTTCAGAAGAAAAGTCTAGTCATATATAGGAAGATATTACATTTTTGTAAATTTTAAGGAATATTCAAAATAAAGTCCAGATTCTTGTACAAGGTCCCAAGAGTCTCCTCCAGCACCATGTCCTTTCAAAATAAAAGCCCCGAAATAGCATTTTCTCAACAGAATAGCCCTGAAACAGCAACTCAATATGAAAATGGACGTTACTTTTTGGCATACAGCTTCAGGTATCAAGTAAGGCCATTTTCCATGTCAGCCATGGTTTCTGACATGGTGAGACTTTCACAATAAAAGTCTACAGTTATTTATAGTAAGTTATTACATTTTTGTAAATAGTAAGGAATATTCAAAATAAAGTTTAGGTTCTTGAACAAGGTCCCAAGAGTCTCCTCCAGCACTTTGTCCTTTCAAAATAAGAGCCCCGAAATAGCATTTTCTCAATAGAAAAGCCCTGAAACAGCAACTCAATATTAAAATGGACGTTACCTATTGCCATACAGCTTCAGGTACCAAGTAAGGCCATTTTCCATGTCAGCCATGGTTTCTGACATGGTGAGACTTTCACAATAAAAGTCTACAGTTATTTATAGTAAGTTATTACATTTTTGTAAATAGTAACGAATATTCAAAATAAAGTCTAGATTCTTGAACAAGGTCACCAAGACTCTCCTGCCGCACTTTGTCCTTTCAAAATAAAAGCCCCGAAATAGCATTTTCTCAATAGAAAAGCCCTGAAACAGCAACTCAATATTAAAACGGACGTTGGTTATTGGCATACAGCTTCGGGCACCAGGTGAGGCCATTTTCCATGTCAGCCATGGTTTCTGACATGGTCAGACTTTCACAATAAAAGTCTACAGTTATTTATAGAAAGATATTACAATTTTGTAAATTGTAAGGAATATTCAAAATAAAGTCCAGATTCTTGTACAAGGTCCCAAGAGTCTCCTGCAGCACTTTGTCCTTTCAAAATAAAAGTCCCGAAATAGCATTTTATCAATAAAATAGCCCTGAAACAGCAACTCAATATTAAAATGGACGTTACCTATTGGCATACAGCTTCAGGTACCAAGTGAGGCCATTTTCCTTGTCAGCCATGGTTTCTGACATGGTGAGACTTTCACAATAAAAGTCCACAGTTATTTATAGTAAGGTATTACAATTTTGTAAATAGTAAGGAATATTCAAAATAAAGTCCAGATTCTTGTACAAGGTCCCAAGAGTCTCCTGCAGCACTTTGTCCTTTCAAAATAAAAGCCTGTTTATAGCATTTTCTCAAAATAAAAGCACCCTCACTACAGTCGGTATTTCTCGATTATCGCAATCGGTCGATTCAAAACGTGCTTCGGCGACACGGTCTGCCTCGAGCTTTTCGCGGCGATCGGCAATCCCAACGCAATTTCTTCAGAAATTGCATCGTCTAGTTATTATTATTATTATTCTGACTTCTTCCGTACGTTTTTTGGACCCTATCTTCTTCCGCATACTTTCAGCTAGAAAGACCGTTCAGGTATCAAAACGTTCAGCTTTTTAAGGACATTCAGGCGTGTATTCAACTTTTTGATATCTTTCATATTTTTTAAGATATTCAGCTTTTTTCAAATTTTTTGTCCCATAGAAATGAATGGAGAGAATGTTCAAATCCTCTAAAACTTTGTCCTCTTTCAGCTTTAACTACTTCAGCATACTTTCAGCTAGAAACACCATTCGACTTTTAAACGGGTCAGAAGGCATTAATCTATTAGTCTTGTATTCAGCTTTTTGATATCTGTTATGGTTTTTCTTTAATGGCAGTTTAAGTTTTATGGTTTTTTTAGGACATTTCTGAATTTTACATTGGTGTGTATGGGAGAGAGCTAGAGCGCGTGACGTCACCGCTAGAGCGGGAGAAGCTGTTAAGTTTATTGAAAATTTTTCTCTCTAACTCGCCGTCACGGCCACAATTTTGACTCTTCATACACCATTTTCTCAAAAGTAGTAGAGATTTTTGTCTTCTTTCAGGCAATGCTTTTCTTATTTTCATAGGACCTACGGTTTTTCCGCAACATGGCCAAACAGACAGAGAGTGACGGCTCAATCTCTCATTCACTCCCATTCTAAAACAGGTTTAGAGTTTTTGGGGAAAACACGAATGAAGGCTGTTTCTAACTCGCTATGAATCCTTCATTTTTTGGAATATCTTCACAAAAAGCGGA
Organism: Mastacembelus armatus; assembly: GCF_900324485.2. Classification (NCBI taxonomy): domain Eukaryota; kingdom Metazoa; phylum Chordata; class Actinopteri; order Synbranchiformes; family Mastacembelidae; genus Mastacembelus; species Mastacembelus armatus. Next base: position 437,109 of record NW_022872941.1, read on the forward strand.
TCAGTCTCTTCATTTAAGCCTCCTGGTTCTGTTAGTGAAAGAATTATTTCGATGGGTCTTATAGTTTTTCTGTAGTCCTCCGTTGTGTGAGGTGAAGTTTTGTTAGATTCTGCTTCACTCAGCGTGTGCTAACTGCTGCGTCAGTCCCCCTCCCACTCTGGGCTTAGGTCACCATAGTAACAGCTCAAAACAAAGTGGCTGTCTGTGCTTCGTACCTGTGGACGTACATTACTCGTATTGATTTTATTTGGAATACACATGGCTATGAAATTACGTATATTCCTTAATACTAACCAAAATGTGTGTGACAATCATGGTAACGTTAAGTGAAGAGCTTTGCTCAGTTTTCAGTTAAGTTATAGTTGACGATCTGCTAGCAAGGAACAGCCCTTCTTATTGCTTCATTGGCAGCTCGTTACGTGTGTGTGTGTGTGTGTGTGTGTGTGTGTGTGTGTGTGTGTGTGTGTGTGTGTGTGTGTGTGTGTTCACAGATACTTGACGTGGACATGGGAGAGGACATTGACTCTCACGCGTATTGTGAATTTTCATTAGGCGATTAAGAAACGTTATATTTCCTTTAATCTCATCCCGTATTGCCAGCGCTAGCTTGCAGCACTTGCTTCCTGCCCGAGAGCGAGAGAGCTAGCGATTGCTGCAGGGACAAATTTAGACTATATGCACCTTATTATTTTGGTTTGTGTGAAGATAACATACCAGAAGGGATTGGAATTATCATTTGTCATTAACAGGTACAAGAAAATTCAGTTTAATAATTACATTAAAGATAGATTTTATAGGTAATGTAGTCAGGTAGTGTCATTTTGACCTCACTTTCTCACCTGAACCTAGTTGTTTTCTTTGAAAAAAAAAATCTATCTTTAATGTAAACATAAAACTGAATTTTCTTTTATCTGTTAATGACAAATGATAATTCCAATCCCTTCTGGTATGTTATCTTCACACAAACTAGGGATGCTCACACTGTTAACTAGTGTTAATTGAACCATTCCCCCTGGATGCCTGCCCCTCTCCCCTGCTCTCTCCCACACCCCCCCGTGCACACTTCCAGAACCCTCCAGAGAGCCCTGCTTCCCCCTGGATGCCTGCCCCTCTCCCCTGCTCTCTCCCACACCCCACGTGCACACTTCCAGAACCCTCCAGAGAGCCCTGCTTCCCCCTGGATGCCTGCCCCTCTCCCCTGCTCTCTCCCACACCCCCGGTGCACACTTCCAGGACCCTCCACAGAGAGCCCTGCTTCCCCCTGGATGCCTGCCCCTCTCCCCCGCTCTCTCCCATACCCCCGGTGCACACTTCCAGGACCCTCCAGTTTTCTTTTGGCAATTTTCTGTATTTTACTCAACATGTGATGTATGTGTGTATGTTTTTCAGGCCTCCGCGACTTCATATTGCTTCATATCTTCCGTTTTTCAGTCTGTGCTTCCATCTTCTCTTCTTTCTCTAAGAAAACCGTCCTTCAAATATTTGTGATTCGCTTACACAGCCTTTACCTTCTTTATTTGTCAGCAATATTTATTAGTTTTTGAACTATACATTGTTTCTGTCTATACAGTCTTTCTACAAGTTCACTTTTTTGCTGTTTCATTCTTCCCTTTTTTAACTCATATATTCAAATCCTTTAGTTCTTCCATCGTTCACTACACTGTGTCTTCTTTCATGTTAGTTTAACTTCTTTCTTTAGCAATTTCTACATCATATGATTTTCTTTCCAGCCTTTTCAGCAATGTTGAATAGTTTTTTAGCTAAACAAGTTAAGTTTCAAAATCCATTTGCATTTCAGCTTCCAGGATTCTTCAACATTGCATTTCATCCTTCAGCTTATTCAGCATTGCATTTCAGCCTTCAGCTCATTCAGCAATACATTTCAGCCATTTTCAGCAATGTTCAAAGGTTTTTTAGCTAAACAGGTTAAGCTTCCAAATCCGGTTTTACGTTTCAGCTTCCAGGATTCTTCAGGATTGCATTTCAGCCTTCAGCTTGTTCAACAATGCGTTTCAGCCATTTTCAGCATCGTTGGGCAGCTTCACTCAGCTTTCAGCATTCACACGCATCTTCCGCAGGAAATGCATTTTCTAGTTTTAACTCTGCCATCATCACACCTTGATTACCACGCTCGTTACTAGCACTGAACACATGGCTTTCAACTGCATGTGATGTCCACTCAGTACATTTTATTGATAATTTTAACCATTTCTGGGATCGCAGGCATCTTTTTAAGGGAGACGGATTGTCTCTAAATAAATCAGGAGTAAAAGCTTTCACCTCCAATCTATTTTTCTTCCTGCGCCACAATCTTCCCTCTGCCAAGGACAGGATACGACGGGAATCTGCCAAGGACAAGATACAGGAATCTAAACAAAATGAAGAAACATCAAAACATCCAAAGCCAACACTCCCCCCCCCCCCCGAATGCTCTAACATGGAGAGAAGTCAGAGCAAAGATGAGGAGGCCACACCCCCTCCACTAGCAGACACTGCCTGTGAGGATTCACTTCCCACAACCCCGCAAACCCTACCTAGTTCACCATCTTCCCGGGGCATCCCATTCCCCATTACCAAGAACCTCGCCAATCTGATGAAGCACATCACTACTGGGCCCAAACTGACCTCCCTCCCCCAGTGTCATTTTCACCCCCAGAAGCCCCTCAAAGCGGCATGCCCCACCAATTCCTCAGCAAGCTCTGCTGTAATCACAATTGCAGCATCCACCAACCCCTCCTCCACGCCGTCAACAAAATCATTCTTTGTCTCCACAGCCTGATAACAGCACAGTAATCTCTAACTGATATGTGCTGGGTCCAGGCTGCAATACTGTTAGTCATGGCTCTCTCCAGGAAAAGCCAGGGCCCAATATGCAAATAGCTGTTTCAATCCCAGTTTTGATAGGTAACAGAAAAAGTTTGGTAAATCTACAGAGAAATAAGACTTACCCAACGCATTCTGCAAATGTATGTATCCCTTGCCAACCACAGTATGTCCCAGAACATGGGGAAAACAATGTTTTTAACAATGTTTTTAACACACTAAATTTAGCTCTTTTAAATGTCAGGTCTTTGGTAGGCAAATCATTTTTAATCAATGATTTTATTATTAAGCACAAGCTTGATTTTATGTTTTTAACTGAAACATGGTTAGGACAAGATAATAATGCTGCAGTTCTTATTGAATCAACCCCTCCAAATTTCAGTTTCATGAGTGAAACAAGAATACACAAGAAAGGAGGTGGAGTTGCTATTTTATTTAGTGATAGCCTCAAATGCAAAAACATATCATATGGAAAGTTTGACTCCTTTGTGTTGCTCTTCATACCAAATCCTCCTGTCGAGCAATATTTGTAACTATTTATAGACCCCCAAAGTACAATGCACATTTTTTTGACAAGTTTGCTAAATTACTATCTATTGTATGCATTGATTTCGATTGTATTGTTTTAGTGGGTGACTTTAACATTCATGTCGATAATCTCAATGATGCAAGTGCAAATGAACTCTTGAACATCCTGGACAACTTTGGGCTTTCTCAGCATGTAACAGATCCAACACACATCAAGGGACACACACTGGATCTAATAATCTCTAAAGGTCTTAATATTTCTGAGGTGGTGGTGACCGATGTTGCTCTTTCTGATCATTACTGTGTTTTTTTTTTTTAAAACAACCACACCTGCTGTTTTGAACACAGGTGAAACAGAGGTAGTCAAAAAGCAGAATATTAATGAGAAGAGCTGTGCATTATTTATTCAGGTTTTTGCACCATCACCAACCATGCCATCAGCCCCTGTTGATGACCTTGTAAGAAGTTTCAGTTCCAAAGTTATGACTGTTATTGATTCCATTGCCCCAATTAGGACCAAGGTATTGTCAGCAAGAAAAAAGTCAAAGTCACCTTGGAGAAAAGCCACAGTGGTTAAAATTCAGAAAAGAATACGCAGACAAGCAGAACGCAAGTGGCGAAAAACCAAACTCCAGGTTCATTTCGACTTGTACAAAGAGAGTCTTTAGAACTATAACCAAAAACTAAAAAATGCAAGGCAATCATTTTTCTCAGAGGTTATCAATAAACAGCAATAATGGCCGCACATTGTTTTCTGTTGTAGACAGACTCACAAACCCAGCACCCTCTCTTCCTTCTGAACTGCTGTCCAAAAAGTCATGCAATGAGTTTGCAGCCTTTTTCACAGACAAAATATCAAAGATAAGACAAACTATCTCTAGCTGCAGTCCTAGGAACATGACAATATCACCTGTGCCTCCTTGTTCTCCAGTGAATCTAGAACATTTTGATCTCCTTGATCACAGAGCTCTGGCAGAAACGCTTCTACAATTAAAATCTACATCATGCTTGCCTTGATATTTTACCAACAAATTTTTTTAAAAATGTTTTTTAACAGCTTAGCCCCAGATGTATTGCAGATTGTCAATAGTTCTCTTCAGTCAGGGCAGTTTCCCCAGGTCTTAAAAACTGCTGTTATAAAACCTCTTCTTAAAAAGCCTAATCTAGATGCTTCAGCAGTAAGTAACTACAGGCCAATATCAAATCTTCCATTTCTGGGAAAAATAATTGAAAAAGATTCACAGATTTATGGTGCAAAACAATCTTTTTAATGCACTTCAGTCTGGATTTCGCGCACACCACAGCACCGAGACTGCACTTATTAAAATTTTAAATGATTTACATTTAAATAATGATGAATCCAAAACCTCTGTTTTAGTACTACTGGATCTCAGTGCTGCATTTGACACAGTTGATCATGATGTGCTGCTTGATAGACTAGAAGCGTGGGTGGGAGTTACTGGCTCAGCGTTAAATTGGCTAAAATCTTACTTACAAGATAGAGACTATTTTGTCTCACTTGGTAACTATGAGTCTGAGCGAACAAAAATGACATGTGGGGTTCCTCAGGGGTCTATTCTTGGTCCTCTCTTATTCAATATCTACATGCTGCCCCTTGCTCAGATTATGGAATACTACAACATTGACTACCATACCTATGCAGATGACACCCAACTTTATATATCAGTATCATCTCATGATTATAGTCCTCTAATTTCATTATGTGAGTGTATTAATCAGGTCAAAGAATGGATGCGCCAGAATTTTCTCCAGCTCAATACAGACAAGACAGAAGTGATTGTTTTTGGCCCCAAAAATGAAAGGTCAAAGGTCATTGCTCACCTTGACTCCATGTCATTGAAAGCTACAAATCAAGCCAGAAACCTTGGTGTAATCATTGACTCAGACCTGAATTTTAACAACCACATAAAATCCATCACTAAATCTTCCTATTACCACCTGAAAAACATTGCTAGAATAAAAGGTTTTCTGTCTAAACAAGATGCAGAAAAACTTGTTCACGCATTTATTTTCAGTAGGCTAGATTATTGTAATGGCTTGTTCACAGGTCTTAGCAAAAAGTCAATCAGGCAGCTGCAGCTAATCCAGAATGCTGGTGCCAGAGTCCTTACAAACACCAAGAAACTGGACCATATCACACCAGTTCTTAGATCACTACACTGGCTTCCTGTTAGTCAAAGGATAGATTTTAAAATCTTATTGCTAGTTTATAAAGCACTAAATGGTTGTGGACCAAAATATATTCAAGATATATTAGTTCCCTATGAGGTTTCTAGACCCCTCAGGTCATCTGGGACAGGTCTACTGTGTGTTCCCAGAACCAGAACCAAACAAAGTGAAGCAGCATTCAGTCACTATGTTCCTCACTTGTGGAACAAACTTCCTGAACACCTGAGGTCTGCTCAAACTGTCAGCTCAATCAAATCAGGACTGAAAACTCTGTTGTTTACTGGTGCCTTCGAATAATTGTTCATCCTTGTTTTCTTAATGTGCTTTTATGTTTTATTTTAATTTACTTTACTTGATTTAAATTTATTTTATGTTAAATGTCTTTATTTTTAAATGCTCTTTTCAATGCTTTTAATGTAATTATATGCCTTGTAAAGCACTTTGAATTGCGTAGTGTATGAAAGGTGCTATACAAATCAAGGGTGTGATTGAAATAGTGGGTGGGTTTATTAACATTTTGAGTGAAACCAATTGAATCTAATATAGAATTAAATGCAGTGCTGAGACTGTTATTTTCAACATCTACATGAATGTTAAAATCTCCCACTATAATGACTTTATCTGAACTAAGCACTAAATCAGACAGGAATTCTGGGAATTCAGTTAAAAACTCTGAGTAAGGGACAGGTGGACGGTACACAATGACAAGTAGAACTGGTTTTTGTGTTTTCCAGTTTGGATGTGAGAGGCTCGGAGTGAGGCTCTCAAATGAGTTATAGCTGTTCTGAGAATGAAAGTTTAATAATAAGTTTGAGTGGAAGATTGCAGCTACTCCTCCAGCTCGACCTGTGCTTCGAGGAACATGATAATTTTTATGACTGACGGGGGTTGATTCATTCAGACTGACATATTCATCCTGCTGTAACCAGGTTTCAGTAAGATAAAGTAGGTCAATTTGGTGATCAGTTATCAAATCATTTACTAACAGAGATTTAGACGAAAGAGACCTGATATTTAATAATCCACATCTGTTTCTGTTTTTCTGTTCAATATGAGGAGTGGTCTTAATTTTTATTAGGTTTTTATGAATAACTCCTCTTCTGTTAACATCAGATTTATTTGATTTATATGTTCGAGGAGCAGACACAATCTCTATGTGGTTTGAGGGGGGTGACGTCTCTTAGGTTCTGCTGGAGGTTTTTTCTTCCGTTAAAGGGAGTTTTTCCTCTCCACTGTCGCCAAGTGCTTGCTCATAAGGGAATTGTTGGGTTTTTAGTTTTAGTTTTTGTAAAGTGCCTTGAGATGATTTGTATTGTGATTTGGCGCTATACAAATAAAATTGAATTGAATTGAATTGAATTAGGAAACTGCTGAGAGGCGTTTTAGACAGTCTCTGCGCCCCGGTCCCCAGTCTGGATTGTCAGGCTTTAGGTTGGCTAATAAACTCAGTCAGATTTTTAGAGATGAGAGCTGCACCATTCAAAGTGGGATGGATGCTGTCTCTCGCTACCAGACCGGGTTTTCCCCAGAAAGTGGCCCAATTGTCTATGTAGCCCACATCGTTTGCTGGACACCACCTAGACAGCCAGTGACGGAACAACGACATGCGGCTAAACATGTCATCCCTGGTCAGATTGGGGTGGGGTCTAGAGGAAACTACGGAGTCCAACATTAATTTAGCAAAGTTACACACTGACTCAACATTAATTTTAGTGACCTCCGATTGGCGTAATCGGGTGTCATTGCTGCCGACGTGAATAACAATTTTTCCATATTTACGATTAGCCTTAGCCAGCAGCTTCAAATTTGACTTGACGTCACCTGCTCTGGCCCCAGGAATACATTTGACTATGGTCGCTGGTGTCTCTAGCTTCACGTTTCTGACTATGGAATCGCCAATTATCAGAGTTGGTTTCTCAGCGGGTGTGTCGCTGAGCGGGGAAAATCTATTAGAAACGTGAACAGGCAGGTGATGAGCCGTATGTCTCTGTCGGACCGTCTCCCAGGCTAGTTAGCTGCCCTTGGACCACTAACAGACCATTAGAGGATTTGATTGAGGAATGTGATGGGAAGGAGGCGCTGGAGGTGCCTGGAGTGGACTAGGTGCTCCGAGCACATTGAGGGTTATGACCCATGGAGCCACAATGGCCACATTTAGAGGAAATCACCTGGTTGCCATAACCAGGAATTTTCCTTTAATGCAGCACAATGACAATGGGTTTTGTGTGATATAATCCGGAAGTGGGCAAAATTAAGTCATGCTAATGTGACCAGCTGGCCTAACTGTGGTGAAAAATACCTGTCTGACTGCTGCAGCAGCCACATGAGTTGGGAGAATGACTGGGCCATGAGAGCTGCACGCACTGGGAAGGTGACTGGATGTTTAAGGGTTTCACATATCTCCTCCATCTTATGCACCATATCCCAGCTGTAACCTGAAACAATTAAAACAAAACATATGTAGGCATAAGCTTTACAGTATCTACAGGTTACACAAGTACAGAAATATTCACTAGAATACAAATGTGTATTAATTTGCTGCTGAAAATAGTCCCCAACAAAAGCACTATGTATGTAGTTTATTAACAGTGGTCAAGTGGTTGAGGAAATTACTGAGCTTTTTTTCAAAAATAAAACCATATTTGTGAGCCAGTAGTTACATCTTCAATAGGTGGCATAACCAATGAAAGCTTTTTGCAGTTAGAGTAATCATAATATATATTTTTTAATTGTTTTTCTTCTGTTATTAGAAAAATAACAGTTATTGGTATACATAGCCAGTGGTATTGAATTGTATTCACCGGGGTTATCTGTCCCGGCAGTCCATCCTGTAGTCCAGCCAAGAGAGAGCACAGTGTGAATACGAAGGGCTTGCACTGCAGAAAGAAAAGCCTGAGGCTCCAGAGGTCTGACCTGTCCCCCTGGACCAGACAGGATATCTGCATTGAGCCACACTGGATGGCGTGAGTCAGTCAGTACTTCGTTTAGCAGAATCACAGATGGAGACACTGCCTCCATGCTGTGTGGAGAGTATGGAGGGTAGAGTACAATACAGTGTTAGCATTACACACAACCACATATGACTTAAAAGGGAAATATACCTCTTAAAGTCCAGTTTTATTCCCTTGTTGTGCTCTTTTACTCCTTCCAGCCACTCCTTCAGTGTGATGTCACTGTCTGTGTCAGGGGGATGTGCCATGATTGGCTCTTTGGAGTCATGACCACTGATTATGTCAGCCTCAATCATATGAGTGGGACCTAAGGGTGAAAGTTTTTTGTCAGAACATTGAGTAAAGATCTAAGGACAACCTCAGTGTCATAAATCAACACAGACGTACCACATCTCCCAGTGTTGATAGAGCTGTAAATTTATACTGGGATCATGTGTGTTAGGTTCACAACAAACTCCAATTTATGATAAATAGAGTCTTAACAGCTTTGGCAATTCAGTTTTGTCCGAATTGTAACAAGCTGATAAGTTCATGGCTAATTGTAGTGCACGAAAAAGAGTTCTGATAACACTTTAACTGCATACTTGGTGTCCAGTTTAGAATCAGTTTAACAATGACCATGGCTGGTCTCTTTAGCAAGAAGTCACCGTTCAAAGAGGAGGTGGATCGGGTAAAAAGTCTGGTAGAGAACCAAGAAGGCTGAGGAAAGCCCATCTCCCACAACCAATCCTCACCACCTTCAACAGAGGGACTACAGAGAGCATCCTGAGCAGCTGCATCACTGACTGTTTTGGGAAGAGCAATGACCCTACAGCACAGAGTGGGGACAGTAGAGAGGATTTTTGGGGCCACTCTTCCCTCCATTTACATCACAAGCTGCATCCACAAAGCCTCAAACATTGTGTACGACCAAACATCCCACACATGGTCTTTACCCTTCTGCCATCTGGAAAAAGGTACTGATGCATTATGGCCACACACAGACTTTGTGACAGTTTCTTTCCATAAGCCAAACTTCGAAAATATCCAAGGACTAGATATAGATATTCACATATAGGCATATAAAATCTTGTCACCATTCAACTTCAGGGTTCAGTTGTCTTTTTGTACACTCCTGATTGTCTTGAAGCTGTTCTTTTGCCACTAAGTATATGTATAGTATATACGTAACCATATGAGTGGATCCTTAGACAACAGAATGGCCAGCGTCATGCCCGTTTTTCTGATTGCTACCTAATCAAACAAACTGTACATTATGAATATGTCAATGATTGATCTAGTCTCAACATGTATGTGGTCAGCTGTGATCTGAGGTATGTAAAGATTAAAAGTGTTTTTCATGGTATACATATCGCTACATGTCTATCTCGCCTCTGTAAAAGTTCTTCGTTCATAGCACCCCTCAGTTCGGGGTCCCCCTATCGGCCTGGCGCACTTCCGTTGTGTTTTCTCTTTTGCAGCCTTTCGTTCTTGCAGCGTTTCTCTTTTGAAGGTTTTTTGGCCGTTGCAGCGCGTTTGCCCTTGTCGGCCACCGTAGAAACCAGAAGATTTCAACAAAAATGAAACAATTTTACCAGAGTAGCTGTCTGACACCGCAACATGGCCATCATATACTCAAATGGCTATGTGTTGTAAAGGACACATATGGTATATGTGGTATAAAGGCACCTGCAAGAGCCTCCGTCAGCCTGCTTCTGCTGTTAACAGCATGCGACCATCGAACCTCAGCAGCGTCTCTCTTCTTTATCCAACTCTGACTCCAGAAATACTCCAGCGTCTCGTCGCGCATCCTCTCTGCATACAAATGCTCAATAGAATTTTTCTATCTTCTGTTTCGAAGTATCGATCTGATCTGAGCTTTTTTTCCTTCTTCTTCTGTCGTTAATTGGCGGTTTGCAACCCTGCTTCAGGTGCATTACCGCCACCTAGTGAGTTAGAGTGTGGATTAAGAGTTTCTGTTAATACTAATTTACTTTCTCATATTCCACTTATCAGTCCAGTTACCTTTAGATAGGCTCCTTAATTGAGAAAAAAAGAGTTCTAGTCCCTTCTCATATACATATATTTACATATACTTTCATATGATAAAATATAAATGGGAAAACCTAAAGTTTGAATTTTAGAGAACTGAAGAAAAACTTACTCATGTATTTATTCATCTTCTGGACTAGGTTGGAAGAGAATCTTTGGTGTGGCTATGACAGGACATGTAAATTGCATGCAAATTAGAAATCAATATGCTTACAACTGTCAACAACAGTAAAAGTAAATGATGATGAAGCTTTGAAAATTACGGATGGGTTCAAAACCAACCTTTTGCTGGAGAAATCAAATGCTACAGAATGGACTGCCACAAGCTTACAGTGGTAGTTTGCATAAAAGTCAAAAAATTAAGTTTATAGGTTAATAGTTTAACAGCAATTTATAATTTAAGTTTTCATAATAGAAATATATCTATTGCCAACGTGAAATATTTTATTTATTTCATTACTGTTCACTACCTGTTGAGCAGCTAAAAGTTAGAGACTAACTACTCAACACTGTGGAGTATTGTGCACCCAAAGAACCAGATGGTTAAGGGCTGGTAGAGACAACAAACAGAGCTAAAAGAGACTGAACATTTGAATTTTAGATTCTCCAGGTGGTCACAAACAACTACAAATTAATGTAGCTTTATGACTGTTAAAGTGTCGATAGATAATGTTTGGATAATCAATAAATTAATATAGTAATGTACAACCCCATTTCCAAAAAAAGTTGGGTGTGTAAAATCTACATAAAAACAGACTACAATGTTTTGCAAATTTTTTTATTCAAAGTAGAGCATAGAAAACATCAAATGCTTAAACTGGGAAAATGTAGAATTTTAAGAAAAAAAAGTAATTTTGAAATTGATGGCTGCAACATGTGTCAAAAAAGTTGAGAAACAGCAAAAAATGACTGCAAAAGTAACTGGTACTAACAAGGAAGAGCTGGAAGGCCATCCATCCATTATCTATACCCGCCTATTCCTATTTAGGGTTATGGGGACCTGCTGGAGACCATCCTAGCTCTCTTTGGCTGAAAGGCAGGGGTACACCCTGAACAGCTCATCAGTTCATCGCAGGGCCACATAGAGATTAACAACCGCACGTGCTCACATTCACTCCTTTATAATACTTATATTAGTATATAAGTTATAGTATATATATATATATATAAAATATATTAAAAAAAAAAAAATATAATACTTTATATACTCTATAATTCCTCAGTATAAATAATAATAATAATAATAATAATACACACATACACGCACACACACACGCACGTTAATTACTTTATGAATTACTATTAATCAATATAATTTAAATAATCTCAAATTTAATAACTGCTGTAACAATTGAATTTCCCCTTGGGGATTAATAAAGTACTTCTTCTTCTTCTTCTTTAGAATCACCAGTCAACCTGACACATTTTTGGACTGCGGGAGGAAGCTCGAGCACCCGGAGAAAATCCACAAAATCACGGGGAGAACATGCAAACTCTGCACAGAAAGGCCCCTGCCGGGTTTCGAACAAGGAACCTTCTGGAGGCAACGGTCCTAACCACCAAGCAACTGTGCCTGCCCCTGGAAGAACATTGTACAACTAATTAAGTTAATTAGCAACAGGTCAGTAACATGATTGGGTATAAAAAGAGCATCTTAGAGAGTCTCTGTTACGTGTGGGTGTGGGAGAGGGGAAATACTTTTCTTGTTATAACGAGATATGTATCGTGTAATAACAATAAAAACGTGTGTTATAAAGTTATCCCCTGTGTGTGTGCGTATTACCATATAATTTAGCTCATTGCGGAGTGTTTTGTACTTAATGCCTTTTTATTGATTTTGTTTCAGGTGCAGTGTGATTCCTGTAATGGTTGGGCACATTTTGAATGTGCCCAATATCACAAAGACAAATGTGTGTGTGTTTATATATATATATATGTATGTATATATATGTATATATATAAATAAATGTACTGTTGCCAGATTCAGACTGCCTAGATTGTCTTCAAAATTGTTTTCTTTTGTGTCCAAAGTTGGTCTGCTGTTCTGCTACTGATTGACATATTTCCTATAAATAAAAAAGACCATTAGACAGGTTTTATTAAGTAGTGAATATTTTATTGAGTATCAAAACATGCTCCCAAAATTCTTACAGTTCAGATGGAGTGAGTGTTAGTTAAATATAAAGTGAAATTTGTACAGTGAGCATAATTTCGATAGGGTAAAATAGACTGTCAAATCATGCTACCCCTGCCCATTTAGTTAATATTACAGGGGTAGCATTTTTCGATTGGGTAGCTCGACTCGACAGAGTCCGCTAACGATTCGCGCTGCGGTAGCATTTTTCGACAAAGCAGCAAGACTCTACAGGACAACCAGGATTAGCCAGAGGTATATATACCCTAAGCCACCTGGCTAAACAGGGAACAGGTGAACCCTATTGTGGCTAATTACATAAACTTCCAGGGACCTTTGCAGGGCAAACAGGAACTCCACACAATAAAAGGTCCCCGGCAGGAAGTCCTAGGCGGGAGTCATGACAGTCTCTCAGAAGTAAAGGTGGGCAGAGGTTCACCAATCTGTGAAAAGCTGCACCTACAAATTGTTGAACAATTTCAAAATAATTTCAGAATAATGTTCCTCAATCTAAAATTATCAAATTATCGAAACATTCTGAGAATCTGGGGAAATCTCTGTGTACAAGAGACAAGACTGAAACGCAATACTGGATGTCTGTGATCTTCAGGCCCTCACATGGCATTGCATTAACAACAGGCCTGATTCTGTGATGGATATCACTGCATGGGCTCAGGAATACTTTCAAAATCCCTCTCTGTAGCTTTGTCCCAATTCACGGGCTGCATTTGAAGGATGATTGCGACAAGGATGTCCCATTTTGAAGACTTCTTCAAATGCAGCCGACAAGTGTGGCCTTCTTTCCTCATGAAATGAAGGCTTTATCTCTTGTATCTTTCACGGCCCAATATATCCATGGTCACCATGAAAATACAATTATCCAAATTAAAAATGCTATTACATTGGTAAACTAACATTAGCTAAAAATAATGTTACACAATGAGATACAGCACTCCCCACGGTGGTGGCAAAGCATTTCATTTTCTTCCAAAACAATATTAGTGCCTGTGGAATGGGCAGCTTGTGCATCTGGAAAGGCACCATCAATGTTGAAAGATATATCCAGGTTATAGAGCAGCATATGCTCCCATCCAGACAACTTTTTCAAGGAAGGTCTTGCATATTTCAGCAAGACAATGATAAACGCATACTGCATCTATGAGAACAGTATGTCTTCATAGTAGAAGAGTCCAGGTGTTGAAGTGGCCTGCCTACAGTTAAGACCTTACATCAGTTGAAAATATTTGGTGCATCCTGAAACGAAAAATATGACAAAAAAAAGACCCGGGCCTGTTGAGCAGTTAGAATTCTATATCAGGCAAGAATGGGACAACATTGCATTCCCAAAACCCCAGCAACTGGTTTCCTCAGTTTCCAGATGGTTACAAACTGTTAGAGCTGATGCTACACCGTGGTTTTCTCAAATTAAACATTTGATATGTTTTCTGTGTTCTATTGTGAATAAAATATGGGTTTAGGAGATTTGCAATAGTTGCATTCTGTTTTTATGTAGATTTTACACAGCATTCCAACTTTTTTGGAATTGGGGTTGCATTTACAGCTGACCCCAAGTGGGGAAAAAATCTAGTAAAGGAGCTTCAAGTTTTTAGATGGTATATCTTGCTCTTCTTTTTTTATTCAGGATGGGTCTTAGTATTAATTTGCAGTATTTTATGGTAGTGGGTCTGGTATATGTCAACATGGGAAAATTACCCCCATGGCAGACTGAGTTAGGTTTATAACCCCTGTATGTGTGGTGTTTCTTTGTCCAGCTCCCTTGAACACCCCTTTCAACTAATTGCCCAATTGCACAGCCTTGAGAGCGTGCATATCATGAATGCTGGGTCTTGTTTGTTTTCTGAGAATCTACTGCACCTACTGGTAACTTGTTTGCCATGTAGCAATAAAAAATATACTAAAAACCTGGATTATTCTGGTTAGTCACATTGTACTGCTATTATTTTGAACAATACTGTACATGCAAGGGAGTGAAAAACCAAAAAGGGTGCCTAATTAAATAAATTAAATCTGTAGTTGTCAGGCCTTTCTAATAAAGTCAAATTTGATTTTCCAGACATTATGCCATTTATGTTTAAGTCATAACTAAATGTCAAAAATAGTCCTAAATGAGCATGCCAGTCCTTGAGAAACCTAGAAATTATATTAATACAACTAATGAAATATATATAATAAATATTGAAAACATGATTTGATTACATAATGAGGAAATGTTAATGTACATATTTAGCCAATCACAAATATAATGATATAGAACATGCCAGTATTTCAGACATTTGTTTTCCACCAAACTCTTGCAGTACAGTATCCACTTGTACTAACACAACATTATTAAACTGTTTTATCAGTATGTTTAGTCACTTACACTTAACCTTAAACTTGGTTAAGGTTAGGAAAAGCTCAAGGTCTGGTTCAATAAAGAAAAAATTCTCACTGACTTCAGACACAATCTGTTTACGTACATTCAACCAAAACCATCTTTGACGAATCTTAACCAGAGTCTTTTTGACCTTGTGGTAAATCTGCTGCACCCATCCTACCTGCAGTTGTCTTGTCCCTTAGAAGAGTGAGAGGACAGATCAGACTGGCAGGACCTCTTCTCCTCTGGGGGAGAACAAGAATAATATGATTCAATTCCTAATATGTCTGAAAATGATAGAAAGATCTCAGTTCTTGTTTCACACAGGCTTGTTTCAAGTTAAATTTCTCTATCCAGTCTGTGTGCCACCAACACCACCATCACCAGAAGCAACAGCAGCAGTACAAAATGGTTGTATCAGGGAGCCTTGACACTAGCTAATTATCACATGAACACAGTATTTGATGTGTCACAGTTATCAGAATAAACTCTGGTGCCACAGCTTAGAATTCAAGATAAAAGCAGCTTTTACTCAAACACAATAAATAGCATGGAAACAATTACAAAATTAGATTGATTGATTTATTAATCCTAGCAAGGAAATACTACTACTGTTAATCATTATAATAACAACAACAATAATAGTAATAATAAGAGAAGAGGAAATACATGTCACAAATAAAACAGGAAGTTGGGTCAGTGTCAGATGGTGTCAATGTTACAAATGCAGTCAAACAATGACTAATTTATTGAGTGCTGCTCAGAGCACCCAAGGGGCTGTACGGGGGTGGGAGGTGCTGACTAACTCTAGTGAACCACAAGAGCAGCCCAGAACAGAGCTAAGCTTTTTCTCACTTTGTGTGGTTTCTTTCTGTCAGCTTCTGTGATACCAGTGCCCCAGCAGACCACTGCATAAAAAATGGCTTATGTCACCATCGCTGATGTCATACAAAGTTTGAGGCATGTACTGCACACTCCAAAGGATCTAATGCCCCTTTTCCATCACAATGTTTTAGCACTACTCAACTCTACACAGTTTTGGTCATTTTCCATTACAATTGAGTACCACCTCAACGATGCATGAAGGTTGTCATAGCACAGCAGCGCGAAACTGCCATGACCTTTTTTATATATTCTACAAACACACACATAGGCACCTCCTTGTAGGACCATGGTGTTGTTTTGCGAGTAGCATTAGCCATTTGCTTCGCTAAAGATATAACAAAAATGGAAGAACAAACGGTTCGCTATTGCCAGTTTTCAAAAATGGCGGGTTTGATTCTTGTGTCGATGTGGTCAGACATTGCGCTCATGACTCCTCTAATGGTCAGTGTATTATTGGATGGCCATTACCCTTTTCTCTGGTCCAGGCTAACACCTATGCCCTGCCAGTCATCAGATACTGCTGCTGGCCAAAAGAGGACATAGAGACTACTGACAAGAAGACAAGGAAACTCCTTTAAATGCAATGATGTTCACCCCAAATCCAGCATTCTCACAGTACACTAAATGAAAGGAAGGAGATTGAGAACTAGTGAGCATCGGTGCCACTATCCATGATGAAACGGCAAAGGTCCATGATTATATCAGGAAGATAGTGCCAAGCGATGATGTGCTTAATAATTACCTCAGGCAGCAGGAAGCCAAGTAGGCAGAAGGGTCAAAAGCATCCCTGAAGATGGTTGTGCACGACCAGGCTAAAATCCTGTGGGACTTCCAGATACAGACTGACAAACTGGTAATTGACCTGACCCAATATAGTAGTTGTGGATAAACAGATAAACAAGGGTCCCATGTAGGCCAATGTATATAGATGTTCATAATTATTTTTGTATGTTACAGTTCTACATTGAAATATAGACTAAGGGCAGTAAACAAATCCTTAAGAATTACACTGCATAGTGACTTTGGTATAGTAGCCACAATTTCAGGTCACATGATGCCCATGCACATCAAACAGTCCAGAATGGTGCTCAAAATTTAGTATCATTAGTTCATGATGACCCACCATGCAATATTTGAGTATGGCCAGATATAGGCATAAATTAATAAATAATTTAGTTGCTTTTATCTTTCAGCATGGCACACAGTTCATTGTTCTGATGAAAGGAAGGGAGGCTAAAAATTGAAAAAAATTGAAGCTTTGACAGAAACCTGTACACCAGGGGTGTCAAACTCCAATCCTTGAGGGTCACTATCCTATTTATTTACCAACTATCCCTGTACTGGCAGCTTCTGATGGATGAACACACTTGATCCAGTTAATTAGCAGTGGGGAAAGCAGGGATAGTTGGAGAACAAACAGGACAGTGGCCCTCAAGTTTTGTGATCTGACACCTGTACTGTACACCAACAAATCAGAAATAAAGGCTATCCCAACTCCAGGTTTCAGCAATCAGTGAATTATAATGACCTATGTTACTATGCAGTAAGATGTATGAACATGATATAGACAATGTTTGTATGAAATAGAAGGGTAATAAAAGAGTGGTGATAGGAGTTAAGAGATATCACCTGGACAGATAAAAGACAGCTGCCACTCTAGTAGGACAAATCATTAATGTTATTACACTGAAAATTCAAATATCTTACCTAAGTTTTGAGCCACACTTTATCATGTGTCATTCTGTATTCACAAAAATAAGTCATCATATCCAACAGTTATTAATATATATGATGGATCTATATTGGTCAGATGTCATGCAACATCATCATTCATATATCTGCCAGTATTATATAGAAAGCACATTCATGCAGAGGTCTCCAGCTCTGGTTGTTGAGTGCAACCGTCCTGCAGGTTTTCCTACTATCCCTGTCCTTGCCTGTTTCTGATTGACTGAGCATACCTGATCCAGGTAATCAGCAGTGTGTATAGCAGGAATATCTGGAAAACAAGCAGAACAGCAGTGCACAAGGACCAGGGTTGGAGACCCCTGATCAAAAGGCACCTTACAGATTTGTTCCACTGTCATTATTTGACCTCTTTACTTAATGAATCACACAATTTGAAGTACATATGGATTGAAATATGTTTATTTATTCAGGAAAGTGAACTGTGTAATAAAAGGTTAAAGATTTAAAGCAGTGCAAAAGGTGGGAAAGCTTTACAACTTAATCACACTGTATAAGGCATTTAGAGAAAGGCAACAGACTGTTACACATGCTGTGTCTCGGGTGGTCCTTCATCTAAAAGTATGACATATTATCTGGAAGAGAAAACAAAGAAAAAGATTGTAGTTTTGAGGGATGACAGGGACTGCTTCTTCTTGTCAAGATGAGCACTTTCAAGTCAATTTCATTTCATTTCATTTTTAGTCAGATTTGAACACAGGTTGTTGTAATTTTTCCTATTCCACAGTGAGATCCTGGTTAAAGTCTGATGTGTTGGTGACTTAATTATTCTTTGTTGAGTCTGCTGCAAGCATAAAGTCAAGTTTGCTTACTGTTAGGTGGTGGTTTTGGATGCATTTTTAGCTGTTGTACAGTACATGTGCATCTACACATTACTGTAATTGTACTTTAAGAAACAGTTAAAGCCAAGGGACACTTTGCTTTAACTATAACTCTTTCAATTTATTATACTATGTTTAGTATGAAGGTGTCACAGGGAAAAGTTTTGTCATTATTTCATTAAATTTATCATTATTAAATCTTTAAAACATTTTCAGATTTAAATTTTAGTAACACACAGGTTATATAAAAATATAATTATTAATATGTCATTTATTGGCATTTAGATTAATTAGTTAGCAAGATAACTAAAACTAAAGGAATCACAAACCCAAAGAGGTGGGAAAGTTCTAAACAATACTAAGCAATTAAGTTAAATTAAGAATTATTGGCATGTTTAATGATCACTTTATTACCATTTTGTAAAGTAATGTTTTACAGCATAATTTAAATACTAATATGAGTAATTACTATGTAAATTGTCTCAATTACAGTAAATTCTATTTACCTATTTACAAAATAGTTAAACACAAAATCAATTTCTTTAGTGCTCTGTCAATGTTAATGGTGCACCAGAAACAGTACATATCATACATATATGAGTAATTGATACCATTTAACATAGAATGTCAGGTTTTAAAACTAAATGACAAATCCTAACTCTAAACTCAGCCTTCAATGCCCTTTAAGAAGGAAAAAGAAGGTGAAAAAGATTTCACCTTCACTTATAGACCCATGTAAGTGTGGTGAAGAAACTACAATTCTATAAAAAAATTTGTACCTACATCATTCAGTGTTTCACAGAGATAATCTGATGATCTGGTTAGACAGACAGACAGCACTGTAGATATACTGAAAGGCGATTAATATAAAAAATTGAGTAATATTCGTTATTACATGGCTTTGATTGTACATTTTTGAGACTCTTGGGTTTATATTGGTTTGATTCCTGGATAGAAATAGTATGCATAAGGCAAACAATTCTGAAAATGTATTGAAATTGAAGACTAATAGTGCAGTTACTGTAGTAAATTCACCCTTGGTTGTTTTTCATCTGACGTATGCCCATACAGATATATTTCAGACCTGTGAAAGACACTGTAAACAGCTTTCCTGTCTACAACAGGACAGTCACTACAGACTTCCTAGTGGCTTTAACACTAACCCTGTTTTACACACCATGCAATCATTTACTCACCGTCATTATCGGAATCAGAGTCAGCAAGGGGGGGGATGCGGACAAGCATCTGCTGATGGTCTCTCTGAACCACCAACTGCAGCTTCCCTCTGGATTTCTCTATCAGTTTCCCAGCATCATGCAGAGAGAGGTTCTCTGTCACTGTCCCATTGATCTGTGTGTAACCCCACACACACACACACACACACACACACACACACACACACGTCTATTTGAGTAAGAGGGGTGTTGTGGAAATTTCTTTAAGTTTGAGAGTTGCTAATTCTCAGAAACAACCACAAGTGTGATGAATCATCTCAGGTTGAATCACGGGCCCGGAGAGGATGTCCTTGCAGGAATCCTCTGACTCTGTGTTACAACACAGTGTACAGCAGTGTATCTAATTTTAAATATTTGAAAAGAAATTTTTAAATATTTTAGAAAATATGACTCAAAAAACCCCAAAAACTATTGGCAATAATGTTTCCAAAATAACATAAAAACAGCAGCAATTTTCATGACTACACTCATTTCACACTTTGGACATTCACAACAAATCAGTTAAAATAGAGGCAATTAACCAGTAAGCTTTAAGGAATAAGCGGGTATAGAAAATGGATGGATGGATGATCTCTCTTGCTAGTTCCTGTCAGGACTCTGCAGCATTTTGGATTAACTGGACGCTTTTTATGGAACTACTGGGACATCCTGATAATAATGGGTTAAAGTAATCTAGCCTTGAAGTAACAAATGCATGGACTAGTTTTTCTGCATCATTTTGAGACAGGATATTCCTAATTTTGGCAATACTGTACAAGTGAAAGAAGGCAGTTCTAGAGATTTGTTTTATTTGTAAATTAAAGGGCATATCCTGGTTAAAGAGTGCTGTTTACCTGGAGATAACAACACATGCCGTATTTTCCGGACTATAAGTTACAGCAGAGTATAAGTCGCTTTTAGCAAAAACAGCCTTGTTGAACAGAAAAAAAGATGTTTAAGTCGCTTTGGTGTATAAGTTGCATTTCACATTATAAATTAGCCTATGAAGAATGAACACTAGGCATAAAAACAAGCAAAAGTGCATTACCGAATTCATTCATCCATTTCAAGTAACAATAAACAATTGCGCCAACGTCGAAGTGGGGGAGAACAGTGTCCCTGTCTCATCTGGGTGCGCTCTCGGCCTTTTCTGTCTGTGTCATTTCTCTTCACAGACACGTAAATAAAACAACCAGAATCTCAGCGAATACTTGCCTCATAAAAATAAGAATTATATGGCTAGAAAGCTTGAAATGTTTTCTTTTAAATGAAATAATTCAGGTCGAAAACAAATCATCACTTTTTATTTAATCCGTATGATCGTAAGGAGAAGTACGTTTTCTCCTGTCTCTCCTCATTACAGGTAATGCGGTCCCACCTTGTACACTGTCCACACGTAAATAATCTCAGGTGAACCAGGTAAATATGTGCACACCCCCGAGAAATGACATAAAACGTCAAACTTCATCATAGAATTTACTCGGCGCGTTTGGATGATGGCGCACGTGAAGAAGCGCTTCTTATATTCCTCACAGAGACAAATAGTTTAGCTTGTCGTCAGAGTAAAAACACTGATTTTAACTCAAATGAGGATCGTTTGGCTCCTCAGTGTTTTGTATTGTGCTGCACTAATCCGTCCCATCTACACTGACTGAAAGGCTCATTATGCGCGTCTTTGTCTGATCGCTCAGTGCGTCTTTTGTGTTCTCAGGTAAATCACATGACTATTCACCCTCAGACACACCCTCTTGCATATGGCCTTTCTGGACAAAAAGTGTTTAAATTTAAATCAGTGTATTGTTTACTGTGAATGTGTGAACAAGATGACATTCACAGCACTCTGAAGTAAACACTTTAGCCTACAACATGCTGGTCTCCAAAGTCTTGTGAACCAATGTTCTGTTTGTGTTTTATGGTCTTATTTCAGTGAGTAAAAAATTGTAGTTTTTCACTAACCATGCATAAACACTTTTTTCTCAAAAACACAATCATGTATAAACTTGCTGCTCACATATTACTGTAGCCAATTTTGTGCTGATTACAGTGTTATCAGACTTTAGACATTAATATGTTTAAAAGACACTGAAAAAAGCACAAATGTCAGGACATGTCAAAATTTGTCCAGGCCCCCAAAACCCCCTCAGACCCCAGAGGGTTAACCAGGGTCACGGGAATCTGCCGGAGCCTATCAAGAGAGATCATATTTCTCCTATATTAGCTTCTCTTCATTGGCTCCTTATCCAGAATAGAATTTAAAATCCTTCTTCTCACATACAAATCCCTTCATGATCAAGCTCCTTCATACCTTAAAGACCTACCATATTATCCCAACAGCGTACTTCACTCTCAAAGTGCAGCCAACCCCTCTCTACTTGTGGTTCCCAGAGTTTCCAAAAGTAGAATGGGAGGCAGAGCCTTTAGTTATCAAGCTCCTCTCCTGTGGAACCAGCTCCCAGTCTGGGTTCAGGAGGCAGACACTCTCTGTACTTTTAAGGCTAGACTTAAAACCTTCCTTTTTGACAAAGCGTATAGTTAGGGCTGGTTTCAGGTAACCCTGAACCATCCCTTAGTTATGCTGCTATAGGTCTAGACTGCCTGAGGACTCTCCATCGGTGTACTGAGCTCCCCTTCCTTCCCATCCTCACCCCGTTCTGCTGGAAGTTTATTCTGTTAAAGGGAGTTTTTTCTCTCCACTGTCGCCAAGTGCTTGCTCATAAGGGATTTGTTGGGTTTGGGTTTTTTCTTTTTTGTAAACTGCCATGAGATGATTGAATTGTGATTTGGCACTATTCAAATAAAATTGAATTGAACTGAGTCATATTGCTCCATACAGTCTGACAGTGGACCTCCTGCTCTGTAATATATATGAACTTTTATTTGTCATTTACATTAAATGAGTTGCATCATCGATGTGTGTGCTAAACAAATTTATAATGTCAATGTCCAGTATCCTAATGGACTTTATTGACTTTAGGTTTTGAACATGGTATATTAAAACTATCAAATCATTCATTGTTGAAGTTTGGAGTTTGTTGCATTTCTGAAATATTTTAAAAACACAAATGCTTCTTTTTTATTTGCTTTTTGCCTTCTCTGTAGTGCACAAATGCCTTGCACTGCTGACAAACAACAGACTGTATACAACCATTTTGAATTTTGTTGTTTTATACCACCAGGGCTACAACTCATTGTTCGCTCTCGCAGCCACAGCCGCCACCCCCAGGAAGGCGCCGAAGCACTGAGCTCAAATGAGGTAACTGACCCGAGGACAGTGCTCTGGAGTCAGAGAAGCAAGCGAGGAAAGAAGGGAGGGCTTTGTGATAGGCTTAAAGCCTGTGCTAGCCGTCCACTACTACAGAGCCTCTTGCTAGCTAATGTGCGTTCTCTGGAAGACAAACTGGACAAGCTGAGAGCCAGGATTACAACACAATGGGAAGTAAGAGAATGCTGGGCTCTGATTTTCTCCGAGACCTGGCTCTCAGAGAAAGTTCCAGAATCCACTGTTCAGCTACAGATCCACACTGGGGTAGACCGGACTACAGCCTCCAGTAATGCTAAAGGGCGAGGCGTGTGTGTTAATCAACAACTTGTGGTGCGGAGACATATAGACTATTTAGAACTGCTGTTTGGCAGATGTGGATTTTCTACTGTTGAAATGCGGTCCCTATTATCTACCAAGGGAATTTACTCCTGTATTTCTGGCTGCTGTTTACATTCCCCCATGGGCCAACTCTACAGCAGTGCTTGGCAAACTCCATAACGTCATCAACGAGCTAGAGACGGCTCACCCTGACGCTATTTATATTGCTGCTGGCGACTTTTATCAGTGCAACTTACGGACTGTACTTCCCAAATACCAACAGCATGTGGACATTCCCACCTGTGACAAAAACACACTGGACTATGTATACATGGTGCAACATACACCGTGCATACAGCGCTGCTCCCTGCCCCCACTTTGGACACTAGGGCCACATCTCTTTGTTCCTATACCCAGCCTACAGACAAAGGCTCAAGCAAACAAATGCCAACACCAAACAGGTTAAGCTCTGGACCCCAGAGACTGAGGCCATCTTGCAGGACTGTTTTGCTCTGACAGACTGGGGTGTGTTTAAAGCAGAAGCCACTTGGGAGGACTCTTCTGTCAGCATACAAGATTATGCTGAGTATGTGACTGGGTACGTTAGCACTTATTTTGATAACATCATACCAACCTTACAAGTCACGAAGTTCTCCAGCCAGAAGTCCTGGATAAACAGTCAGGTATGCCACATTGTACGTACTCGATCTCTTGCATTTAGATCAGGCAACGAGATGGGGTACAAAGCTGCAAAGTATGGATTGAGAAGAGCCATTTTAGTGGCCAAGAGAGAAGCTGGGCAGTTTCTATTCTACTGCTAATGCTAGGCGGATGTGGCAGGCCCTGCAGCACATCACTACAGGCCCACTGAGAGCACCACTCACCACCAATTCTTCTAACAGTCTGCTGGATGACCTAAACACCTTCTACACCTGCTTCAAGACCTCCAGCATCAACAGAGAGGAGTGGCCAGTCTGGTGACATGGTGTGAGGACAACCTCACCCTCAACACAGACAAGACAAAGGAGGTGACAGTGGACATGAAGAAGGAGAGAAGAACTCATCAGCCACTGTTTATCTGGGAGTTTGAAATGAAGAGGGTGAGCAGCCTTAAATACCTGGAGGTAGGTCACATCAGTGAGGACCTCACCTGGGCACTCAACACCACCCTGCTGGTTAAGAAAGCACAGCAGCGGTTGTACTTTCTGAGGAGACTGGAGAAGTTTGGCAAGTCATCTAAGATCCTCAGCAAGTTCTACAGAGTGGTGAAGACTTCTGAAAAGATCACCCAGACTACACTGTCCTCTCTGCAGGCCACCTACCACCGCAGAGTCCACAGGTGGGGTCCATCCTTAAGGACCCCACCCATCCCCAGCACGGACTGTTCACACTCCTACCCTCAGGCCAGAGGTACAGGAGTGTGAAATGCAGGACTTCCAGGTTAAGGAACTCTTTCTTCCCCTCACTCATCAGATTTTTAAACAGGTAGCCAGTGGACACAGACTGACACAGACACAGACTGGCTGAATTGCTGCAAAACAATTTGCACATTTAATAATGTTACAGCTGCTATTATTATCATTATGGTAATTTTGCACATCTGTTACTGTTACTGCTGTTAATTTATCATTACCATGGTTCTACTTTACATTGCACATAAGTCAATATTGCACACTTAACTTGCACTACAGTTGTACATAGCCTATATTTCTATTTCTTTGTTTAATTTTTAAAAATTATTTCCTTCTGTAGATAGTGCCTCTGCTTAGTATTTATACTGTTTATATCTTCTTACTTTTATTTGGCATCCACTGTGGACAGCATATGACAATAAATGCTTTGAATCTTAAATATATTATTACCCTGTGATCACTATAGATTATAGATTATAGATACTATTTTTATCAAGTTTATATATTTCTGTAATTGAGCCATTGTGGAGTGTGAATTTTTTGCTAGCAAGACATTTGCTAAACATTTACACACCGAGAATTAGCAGAAAATCGATATTGCAATTAAGATATTGCAATGTAATTAATTATTGATTTTATCACACGTGCCAAAACACCTAAACACAAAGCCTGACCCTGCATTATTGCTAATATATTGGCTTGGTTGTAGTACAAAGGCTGAAATTAGCATCAGTCAATACTGAAAACTGCTGCAGTGTTTCATTAGTATATTTTATTTTTTATATTTCATATGTTAAGTGCCAGCTACCACAGTCTCCTGTTAATATAAGTACCTGTGAAAGTCCAGAATTAAGGTTTGAAATCCATGGCAAGCTTTTAGAAAATGGAACATTTATAGTCTGAACAGTAGCTCTTGATTTCACCAAAACCCTGTTGGTGAAATCACTCAGGAAATGGGACTCTTATCATTCTGTACAGTCCAGCAGTGGACCTTCTTGTCCTATATCTTCATCCATCATTTACACAAAATGCTCCACAATTAATTTTTGTATTATCAATGTGTGTAGACAACAAGTCCCAAACGCCCTAATGAACACTGACTTTTTTTGACTATTTACTTTCATTGACTTGTTGTAAACATGGTTTGTTCAAACCATGACCAAGTTTTGTTGATGGTTGGATTTTGTCATATTCTTGAAATATTTTAAAACATAAGCATAATTACTAACAATCCAAGATTATAATCACTTTAGATTATTATTTTTATTATTGTCTTTATGTCTGTAAATTATCTATAGTGTGAAAGTCGCCTTGTGCTATCTTGGTGGGAACTTATGTCTTAATCTGCTGGCGAACTAGGGACTGCTGTCATGCAACGTGAGCTGAAGAGGAGATTAAAGTAGGCTAAGGAGGACTGTAAAAAGAAAATTGAGAGAATTCTACAACACAATAACATCAGAGGGGTGTGGAAGGGAATTAACACTTCACTGGCAACAAAAAAAAACACCTGTTCACCATTGGGTGATGTGCATAGAACCAATGAATTCAACAAGCTCTTCAACAGGTCTGACACTGAGAAAAGAACTTTCTGTCCCAGCCTGTGCAGCCATACTGTCTCATTCTTCCTCAGTGCCTCCTCCTCTTTGTCCTCCACTGCAGCTACACCCTTCCCTTACCTGGGCACACTCCACCATATGTCACAGTAACAGAGCTGAGGTTGGAGTCAAAGACACTGCTGTGGGAAGCAAACTGGTCCTGAAGGAATATGTCTAAAGCTACTTAAGGTCTATTCTGCCCAATTGTTTGAACGTCTCCAGGGGATCTTCAAACTGAGTCTACAGTTGGGGAGGGTCCTGGCTCTATGAAAAACATCCTGAATTGCTCTGGAACCTAAAGTAAAGTCTCCAGCTGAACTAAATTACTGCAGCCCAGTGGCCCTCACATCCCATATTATGAAGGCCCTGGAAAGAATGATTCTTCGTCTGCTAAGACTCAAGGTAAAAAACATAATAGATTACCTGAAGTTTGTTTACAAAATCTACATTGTTGTAGATGATGCTGTCCTCTACATGCTTCATCATACCTTGTCTCATCTGGAAGAATGTGGAAGTTATGTGAGGATTATCTTCGTTGACTTTAAGTGCTTTCAATACTATTTAATCAATTACACTCAGACAAACCCAAAGGGATGGGTGATGATCCCTCCCTTGTTTCCAGTTTCTGAATTTCCCCGATGGGGGATGAATAAAGAATCTTATCTATCTAGGACCACAGATTACCTGACAGAAAGGCCACAGCCAAGAGTTTTGAGCAGTACATGGGCTCCACAGCAGACTGTTTTGAATTTTTACTCTCATTACGCCCATCTGTCTACTACTAGTAGGTTATGTTCAGTCAAGCTACATTGGTAGGTCCAAGTCATTTTTGGACTGACCTAGCTATCATTACAGGTCATGGCCTTGACATGAACATCAAGTGTTCCTCTTAATATTGTTTTTTTCCTTTTGAAATATTGATGATGTGACACTAAGCTGTATTTTTGCAAAATAACAAAAAAGGAAAGAAACTCTATGTACTTATAATAATAATAATAATAATAATACATAATAAAGATGTAGGTTTTTCCACTTTGGCACTTGTGTTATCTGTGATGGATGTGACTACGTGACTGCACCATGCGTAAATGTTTGTGTACCTTGAGAATGATGTCTCCCTCTTGCAGGTTCCCATCCTTGGCAGCCAGGCCTGTGCTGCTCATCTGCTTGATGAAAATCTGACTCCCCAAACGCAGACCATACTCTACACAAATATACAAAAACATACAACAACTAGTTATTCCATGGTGTAGGACCATGTATAGTTTGTAAGAACTAGGACCTCTTTGTGAACACTCATTTCAAATCTGATATCAAAAGAGCTGCTGTCACAACCATATGTTGTCTTTAATTTTATCAGGAAGAATATTATCAGTTTGGCTTTATTAAAACAGCCATGCAGCCCTATAGAAAAACATAACAATTTGGACATTGTAGGTAGCTGGTATGTTTTTACCTTCATTAGGTCTGTTCTTCACCAGAAGGACACTGACAGGTCTCTCCAGTGGTTTCAGCTCTTCAGAAGGTTCTGAGGATAGAGGGTTGTGATTAAGCTGATCCCTGCTTGTATACCTCGCTCCAATTACTTCTCCTCTTTCTCCTCGTTTGGTATTGTCCTCTGTGTGGTAGCTGTCTCCAGGGATGTGTCCTCTATTGTGGTACCTCTGATGTGTGATCTGTGATTCTGTGCTGGTGTTCAGGACTCGTTGCGAGCTGTCTTCCCTCCTGGATCTCTCTGGGCTGGGCGAATGTCTCTTCTGGCTCCTTCCTCTCTGATTGTACTCCTGCCGCCCTGTGTACTCATGGTTCAGGTATCCTTTGCTATCAGAGGTGTGTTCCCAGACTTCGTCATGGTAACAGTTGATGTCATTGTCAGTGTCATAGTAGTGAGTGGAGGGGGTATACTCGTGACAACCTCCACCTGGGGAGGGGGGCTGTTTCAGCAAGTGAATCTTACGAGATCTCTTCACCATCTGATACAGAAAGAAAAACAAATCATTTTGATTGATACTCCTTCACTGACACCACCTACCATTTTCCAAATGTGTTATTGAAGCATAGTATTAATATTTAAGAATAGACATTTCAGCTGGATGCAAATTAAATTAATGAATGCAGAAATAAAGTCTTTTATTGTAGGCCGCTATGCCAACGCATGACACCGAGAGACAAATACTGTGATCTATAAAATATATTTATAGTATATTACATTATTAAATGTACAGTCAAGAAAAAGTAATGGTACTGTTTACCATTAAGAAATGTGATGTGAGCTTCATTAAATCACAAACAATATTTATAAGTTGATAAAAGGCAAACAGTCTTTAAACAATACCACCCACTAAAGAATGTGATGCCTTGAGTGACAGTCCAGTGGAGGCATACTACTAAACAGAAGTCCACAGTTCATCTGCAAGTTGTAGCAACAGAACTACCAACTGCCCACAAACACCCAAGAGGTTTGGGCCAGGAAATCTAGAACACAGACCCTCACCATAAAAGACGAAAGACTGAGTGATCTTTTATTACCAACCAAGAAAACTGCCTTAAAACAAACACACAAGGACAATCTTATCAGCACTTATCAGAATTCTAGCTAACCCTAAACAGAACACTCTACTCAAACTTTTAGGCATTGAAAAAAAGTTTTGCCATTGTAAATAATGTTTGGTGTTGAAAAAAGAAGTATTGACATTGAAACACCTTTTTTGCAAATGGGCATTAAAAATATATTGTATTTTTGTATCTTTTTGCATTATTTTGTTTTTCAGTGATAATCTTTTGATATTTCCTGTTTTTTTTTTCCAATGACAATTCTTTTTTTCGATGATGTTCTTTCTTGACACCATTTTGGCGTGGAGGGGGAGGGATTCAAGGGGAGGGCCTATGAGACAGTGATTTACATATCATTTGCATACACCTGAAACACTGAGTAACCAAAGGAGAAGCTGTCAATTTGCACTCCACTGACTCAGTCTGTTGCTCACCATGGACATAAATTCATGTACAAGTTCTCCTGGAGCTCCTAAACCACAAATTAGTCTGTGCTCTCTCCTATTGTTTATTCAGAAAGAAGCAGGATCTGTTTAACATTAACTTCTAAATGACTGTTTGCTGTTTTAGTAGCAGCTGAAATAAGCTAACAGCTAGCGTTAACACTAAGGTCTAGCAGTACAAGTACAGAAACGAGATTATTATGACTAAATGCCTGTAGAATTGCAACCAAATATAAAGATAGATAGAGCAATAATTCTTTTTGCATATAAAACCAGAGAAGCTACACTTATATATCACACATTCAACATGTCCCACAGTGCGGTTTATTGAGTAATGAGTTTGCAGAAATCCAGTTAAAAGAGCACACTATAAAATCATTATAATCCACACTGCGGGTCTGGTCACAGCACTTCCTACGTTGAAATACACGTGATCACATT
This sequence comes from Mastacembelus armatus, assembly GCF_900324485.2. Lineage (NCBI taxonomy): Eukaryota > Metazoa > Chordata > Actinopteri > Synbranchiformes > Mastacembelidae > Mastacembelus > Mastacembelus armatus. The sequence continues at coordinate 466,833 of NW_022872941.1, forward strand.
ATGAGCATGAACTACCATGTGGTCACCATAGTTATGCATGTGGTCACTACCCGCGACAACAGGAAGTGCCATCTTTTCCCAGTAATTGTAGTTTTTCTGCAGTAAACGCTTCTCTCGCATGCACTCACACTGGCACTTTCGCTGTATTTTGCTATTTCAAAAAAACAATTAGACACACGGCCCCAAAACACCCTCAGACCCCAGAGGGTTAAACAAAACAATTCAAGTTGAAAACACCAGGCATGTTTTGTTTTTTTTGTGCAAATTATGCCTTTATACAATGTTATTCCTGATTGTATATGTATCCAGTGTCTTCATGTGCAGGTCCCAAGTCCAGGTAAATGGAGAGGGTTGTGTCAGGAAGGGCATCCAACACAAAATTTAACCCAAATCAAACATGCAAATCACAAATATGACCTCCATACCGGATCAGTCACGGCCCGGATTAATGACTGCCACTGGTGCTGTTGACCTACAGGATGCCAGTGGAAATTGGACTACTGTTGGTCGAAGAAGGAGAGGAGGAAGGCGTGTTCATAGGCAAAGAGAGAAGAGGAAGGGCAGCAGTCTAGGACTTAGAGTAGGGACTTTGAATGTAGGAACTTTGTCAGGGAAAACTAGAGAGTTGGCTGATATGATGGAGAGAAGAAAGGTGGATAGCTTGTGTTCAGGAGACCAGGAAAGGAAAGGTAGCAAGGCCTATAGATTAGGAGCAGGGTTAAAGCTGTTTTATCATGGTGTGGATGGAAAGAAGAATGGAGTATGAATTATCCTGAAGGAAGACTTTGCTAGGAATGTTCTAGAGGTGAAGAGAGTGTCAGATAGGGTGATGAGTCTGAAAGCTGGAAGTTGAAGGTGTGATGTTGAATGTTGTCAGTGGTTATGCCCCACAGGTAGGATGTGAGTTAGAAGAGAAGGAGAAATTCTGGAGGAAGATGGATGAGGTGATTCAGGGTATCCCTAGTGGTGAGAGAGTGGTGATTGGGGCAGACTTCAACAGACATGTTGATGAGGGAAACATAGGTGACGAGGAAGTGATGGGTAAGTTTGGTATGCAGGACAGGAATGCAGAAGGACAGATGGTGGTAGACTTTGCAAAAAGGATGGAAATGGCTGTAGTGAACACATTTTTCCAGAAAAGGGAGGAGCATAGGGTGACATGGAGGCAGGAGCACACAAGTTGATTACATCTGCAGACGTTTCTACCTGAAAGAGATCAGTGATTGCAAAGTAGTGGCTGGGGACAGTGTAGCCAGACAGCAGAGGATGGTGGTGTGTAGGATGACTCTGGTGGTGAGGAAGATGAAGAGGACAAGGGCAGAGCAGAGGACCAAGTGGTGGAAATTGAAGAAGGAAGAGTGTTGTGTGGCTTTCAGGCATGAGCTGAAACAGGCTCTGGGAGGTCAGGAGGTTCTTCCAGATGACTGGACATCTACAGCTAAAGTGATCAGGGAGACAGCTAGGAGGGTACTTGGTGTGTCATCTGGAAAGAGGAAAGCAGATAAGGAGACTTGGTGGTGGAACGAGGAAGTTCAGGAGTGTGTTAAGAGGAAAAGGTTAGCTAAGAAGAAGTGAGACAGAGAGGAGAGAGGGATACAGAGAGATGCAGTGTAAAGTGAAGGTAGAGGTGGCAAAGACCAAACAATGGGCATATGAAGTTTTGTATGATAGGTTGGACACTAAGGAGGGAGAGGTGGATTTGTACAGGTTGGCGAGGCAGAGAGACAGAGATGGGAAAGATGTGCAGCAGGTTAGGGTGATCAAGGACAGGGATGGAAATGCGTTGACAGGTGCCACAAGAATGTGATGGAAAAATGGAACAAATACTTTGAAGAGTAAGGAAAATGTTAGAGAGCACAGAGTAGAAGAGGTGACTGTTGTGGAGCAAGAAGTAGCAAAGATCAGTAAGGATGAAATGAGGAAGGCGTTGAAGAGGATGAAGAGTGGAAAGGCAGCTGGTCCTGATGACATACCTGTGGCGGTAAGGAAGTGTTTAGGAGAGGTGGCAGTAGAGTTTTTCACTGGGCTACTTAACAAGATCTTGGAGAGTGAGGATGCCTGAGGAATGTAGGAGAAGTGTACTGGTGCCCATTTTTAAGAACAAGGGGGATGTGCAGAGTTGTGGAAACTACAGAGGAATAAAGCTGATGAGTCACAAAATGAAGTTATGGTGAAGAGTAATGGAGGCTAGGCTGAGGTCAGAAGTGAGCATTTGTGAGTAGCAGTATGGTTTCATGCCAAGAAAGTGTACCACAGATGCAATATTTGCTTTGAGAATGCTGATGGAAAAGTACAGAGAAGGCCAGAAGGAGGTGGATTGTGTCTTTGTAGATTTGGAAAAAGCGCAGATTGAGATGGTTTGAACATGTTCAGAGGAGGGACAGTGAATCCAATTGGTAAAAAGATGCTGAGATTAGAGCTTACAGGAAGGAGGCCTAGAGGTTCTTGGATGTAGTGAAGGGGGACATGAGGATAGTTGGTGTGGGTGAGGATAATACAGAGGTTAAATGGAGGCGGATGATTCGCTGTGGCAACCCTTGAAGGGAGCAGACGAAAGGAAAAGAAGTACAGACTTATTAGATACATCCATCCATCTTCTTCTGCTTATCCGGTGCCGGGTCGCGGGGGAAGTAGCCTAATCAGGGATACCCAGACTTCCTTCTCCCTGGACACTTCTTGATTGAATGGTAAATCGAGAGCTTCACCTTCCGGCTTAGATCCTTCTTCACCACAACGGACCGATACACCGACCGCATTACTGCTGCCGATGCCCCGATCCGTCTGTCAATCTCACGTTCCGTCCTTCCCTCACTCGTGAACAAGACCCCGAGATACTTAAACTCCTGCACCTGAGGCAGGATCTCTCCCCTGGCATGGAGATGGAAAGCCACCTTTTTCCGGTACCATGGCCTCGGACCTGGAGGTGTTGATTCTTATCCCAGGCGATTCACATTTGGTTGAAAACTGCCCCAGCGCACGCTGGGGATCCTGGCTCTATGGAGCCAACAGGACATCATCATCTGCAAAAAGTAGAGATGAAATCCTGTGGTCCCCAAATGGACTCATTCCGGTCTCTGGCTGTGCCTAGAAATTCTGTCCATAAAAGTAATGAACAGCACCGGTGACAAAGGGCAGCCCTGCCGGAGTCCAACGTGCACTGGGCACTGGGAACAGGTCTGACTTACTACCGGCAATGCGAAACAAGCTCCTGCTCCATTTGTACAGAGACCGGATAGCGCTCAGCAAAGGGCCCTGGACCCCATACTCCTGGAGCACCTCCCACAGGATGTCGCGAGGGACCCGGTCCAATGCCTTCTCCAGGTCCACAAAACACATGTGGACTGGTTGGGCACCCTCGAGAGGGTCCAGTGTTCCACGGCCAGGACAGAAACCGCATTGTTCCTCGTGGATCCGAGGTTCGACCACCGGCCAGATCCTCCTCTCCAGCACCCTGGCATAGACCTTCCTCAGGAGGCCGAGGAGTGTGATCCCTCTGTAGTTGGAACACACCCTCTGGTCCCCCTTCTTAAAAAGAGGAACCACCACCCTGGTCTGCCAATCCAGGGGTACTGTCCCGGAACGCCACGCGATGTTGCACAGGAGTGTCAGCCATGACAGCCCAACAACATCCAGAGACTTGAAGTACTCGGGGTGGATCTCATCCATCCCCAGTGCTTTGCCACCGAGGAGCTGCCAAACTACCTCAGTGACTTCGGCTTGGGTGATGGATGGATCAGCCTCCGAATCCCCGGAAGACGTGTTGGCAGGATTGAGGAGATTCTTGGAGTAGCTGAACATCCGGGTAAGCGAATCACTTTTGTCTTGCAGGTGTGTCGTGTTGTGTGTGTTGTGTGGTTCGTCTGCAGACTGGCGGCAGACTAGCTGTGGTTTGGCACACCTGGGAACCGGCTAGACTTTGAACGGTTCACTGGCTGCTGCATTCCGGTGCTGGTCGGGTACCTTTCTGTTTTGACCGGTGTTTGTTGCTATTTCCTGACTTAGCGCTCGTTGGCCTACCGGTTAGCTTAGCTAGCTAGTTAGCTTGCTAACATGGCCTCTCCCTCTCTCTCTCTCTCCTGCTCGGTGTGCCACATGTTTAGTTATTCCTCTGCCTCCTTTAGCGATAATGATACCTGTATTAAGTGTAAGGTTCTGTTAGCCTTGGAGGCGAGGATCACTGATTTGGAAGCGCGGCTCCGCACCTTCGAACAAAAGCCAGCTAGCCTAGCCCCGTTAGCTGGTGTGGAGCCTCCGAGCTCAGGGTCTGTTAGCGGTCCAAGGGCAGCTCCGGAGCAGCCCGGAGAATTAGCCTGGGTGACGGTCCGAAGGAAACATACTCCTAAGCAGAAGCCCACGGCTCATCACCTGCCTGTTCATGTTTCTAATAGATTTTCCCCGCTCAGCGACACACCCGCTGAGAAACCGACTCTGATAATTGGCGATTCCATAGTCAGGAACGTGAAGCTAGAGACACCAGCAACCATAGTCAAATGTATTCCTGGGGCCAGAGCGGGCGACATCGAGTCAAATCTGAAGCTGCTGGCTAAGGCTAATCGTAAATATGGGAAAATTGTTATTCACGTCGGCAGCAATGACACCCGATTACGCCAATCGGAGGTCACTAAAATTAATGTTGAGTCGGTGTGTAACTTTGCTAAATTAATGTCGGACTCCGTAGTTTTCTCTGGACCCCTCCCCAATCTGACCAGCGATGACATGTTTAGCCGCATGTCGTCGTTCCGTCGCTGGCTGTCTAGGTGGTGTCCAGCAAACGATGTGGGCTTCATAGACAATTGGGCCACTTTCTGGGGAAAACCCGGTCTGATAGCGAGAGATGGCATCCATCCCACTTTGAATGGTGCAGCTCTCATCTCTAGGAATTTGGCCGAGTTTATAAGCCGACCTAAAGCCTGACAATCCAGGGTGGGGACCGGGATGCAGAGACTCAGTCTAAAACGCTTCTCTGCAGTTTCCTTAGAGCCGCCGCCCCCTTCAAACCACATAGAGAGTCTGCCCCTCGAACATATAAATCAAATAAATCAGAAGTTAACAGAAGAGGAGTTATTCATAAAAACTTAATAAAAATTAAGACCACTCCTCTTATTGAACAGAAAAACAGAACTGTCAAATGTGGATTATTAAATATTAGGTCCCTTTCTTCTAAATCTCTGTTAGTAAATGATTTGATAACTGATCACCAAATTGACCTACTTTATCTTACTGAAACCTGGTTACAGCAGGATGAATATGTCAGTCTGAATGAATCAACCCCCCTCAGTCATAAAAATTATCATGTTCCTCGAAGCACAGGTCGAGGTGGAGGAGTAGCTGCAATCTTCCAGTCAAACTTATTATTAAACTTTCATCCTCAGAACAATTATAACTCATTTGAGAGCCTCACTCTTAGTCTCTCACATCCAAACTGGAAAACACAAAAACCAGTTCTGAGTAAGGAACAGGTGGACGGTACAAAATGACAAGCATTTTGTACCGTCCACCTGTTCCTTACTCAGAGTTTTTAACTGAATTCCCTGACTTCCTGTCTGATTTAGTGCTTAGATCAGATAAAGTCATTATAGTGGGAGATTTTAACATTCATGTAGATGTAGTAACAGCCTCAGCATTGCATTTAATTCTATATTAGATTCAATTGGTTTCATTCAAAACGTTAATAAACCCACCCACTGTTTTAATCACACCCTTGATCTTGTTCTGACCTATGGCATCGAAATTGAACATCTAATAATTTTTCCCCCAAATCCTGTTTTGTCAGATCATTCTTTAATAACTTTCGAATTTAAAATGATGGATCATGCAGCGTTTGGAAGAAAATTCGCTGTTAATAAATTTAAGAAAATGATTCCATCTTTATTTGCATCTATGCCAAGTATAAACATAGTGGAGGGCAGCTGCCTTAATCCTACTCCCTACCAAATTGATCATGTTGTTGACAGCGCTGTAACCTCACTGCGTGAAACGCTTGATTCTGTAGCCTCTCTGAAAAAGAAGTTAGTGATTCAGAGAAGACTAGCCCCATGGTATAATTTACATGTTCGTACCTTAAAGCAGGCATCACGAAGGCTGGAAAGGAAGTGGCGTTCCACAAACTTAGAGGAAATTTTTCTAGCCTGGAAAAACAGTCTACTAACATATAAAAAAGCTCTCCGTAAAGCCAGAACTGCATACTATTCATCACTAATAGAGGAAAATAAGAACAATCCCAGGTTTCTTTTCAGCACTGTAGCCAGGCTGACAAAAAGTCACAGCTCCGTTGAGCCCAGTGTTCCCTTAGCTCTCAGCAGTGATGAATTTATGAGTTTCTTTACAAATAAAATCACAACTATTAGAGATAAAATTCAGCAGATGCTTCCTATACCTGCAATAAATGAATCTTTTACTACAGTAGCTCTTGAATCATCTGAAGGACCTCAGTTATGTTTAGACTGCTTCTCTCCTATAGATCTCTCTGAATTTACATCAGTAGTTGCTTCATCGAAATCATCAACGTGTCTCTTGGACCCCATCCCGACTAGACTGCTTAAAGGCACCCTGCCATTAATGAACTCATCTTTATTGGACTTGGTAAATTTATCTCTAGTATCAGGCTACGTACCACAGGCCTTTAAGACTGCAGTAATCAAACCTTTACTCAAAAAGCCTAGTCTTGATCCAGGAGTCTTGGCTAATTATAGACCAATATCCAACCTGCCATTTATTTCTAAAATCCTAGAAAAAGCTGTTGCTAAGCAGCTATCAGACCACTTACACAGGAATGAACTATTTGAAGATTTCCAATCAGGATTTAGAGCACATCATAGTACAGAAACAGCACTGTTGAAAGTTACCAACAATCTTCTCTTAGCCTCAGATAATCGACTTGTTTCGATACTTGTCCTCCTAGACCTTAGTGCTGCATTCAACACCATTGACCACAACATCTTATTACAGAGACTGGAGCATGTGATTGGTATCAGAGGAACAGCGTTAAAGTGGTTCCAATCCTATTTATCGGACAGATTCCAGTTTGTTCATGTCCATGATGAACCTTCCACACGAACAAAAGTTAGTTATGGAGTTCCACAAGGTTCTGTGCTAGGACCGATTCTGTTCACCCTGTACATGCTTCCTTTAGGATATATCATTAGGAAGCACTCTATTAATTACCACTGCTATGCGGATGACACTCAGTTATATCTATCTATTAAACCTGTTAACACAAACCAGTTAACCAGACTTCAAGCCTGTCTAACTGACATAAAGGCCTGGATGACCAGTAACTTTTTACTTTTAAACTCGGAGAAAACAGAAGTCATTATATTTGGGCCTAAAAATCTCAGAAATAACTTTTCTAAAATTATAGCTACTCTAGATGGCATAGCCCTGGCCTCCAGCACTACTGTAAAAAATCTTGGAGTTATTTTTGACCAGGACATGTCCTTTAACTCACACATAAAACAAATTTCTAGAACTGCATTCTTTCACCTGCGCAACATTTCCAAAATTAGGAACATCCTGTCTCAAAATGATGCAGAAAAACTAGTCCATACATTTGTTTCCTCAAGGCTAGATTACTGTAACTCATTACTATCTGGATGTCCTAATATCTTAATAAAAAGCCTCCAATTAATCCAGAATGCCGCAGCCAGAGTCCTGACAGGAACTAGCAAGAGAGATCATATTTCTCCTATATTGGCTTCTCTTCATTGGCTCCCTGTAAAATATAGAATAGAATTTAAAATCCTTCTTCTCACATACAAATCCCTTCATAATCAAGCTCCTTCATACCTTAAAGATCTCATAGTACCATATTATCCCAATAGACCACTTCGCTCTCAGAGTGCAGGCCTACTTGTGGTTCCCAGAGTTCTCAAAAGCAGAATGGGAGGCAGAGCCTTTAGCTATCAAGCTCCTCTCCTGTGGAACCAGCTCCCAGCCTGGGCTCAGGAGGCAGACACTCTGTACTTTTAAGGCTAGACTTAAAACCTTCCTCTTTGACAAAGCATATAGTTAGGGCTGGCTTCAGGCAACCCTGAACCATCCCTTAGTTAGTTATGCTGCTATAGGCCTAGACTGCCCGAGGGCCATCGGTGCACTGAGCTCCCCTACCCTAACCCCCCTCTCTCCCACCTCGTGTATATTCCACCATTGCATGTTACTAACCTTGTGCTCTCTCTCTCCCCTAGTTTGTGCTCTCTCCCTCCCTCTCTCTCTCTCTCTCTCTCTCTGTACCTTCTGCAGGTGTCCCTGGTCCTGGAGCTGTTTATCGCTGATGTGCAGTTACTGGCCCCACCAACTTGCAGTGTCTATTTGTTGTTTATTGTTGCTGTTCTTTTCTCTCTGCTCTATCCACTCACCCCAACCGGTCGAGGCAGATGGCCGCCCAAACTGAGCCCGGTTCTGCTGGAGGTTTTTTCTTCCGTTAAAGGGAGTTTTTTCCTCTCCACTGTCGCCAAGTGCTTGCTCATAAGGGAATTGTTGGGTTTTTAGTTTTAGTTTTTGTAAAGTGCCTTGAGATGATTTGTATTGTGATTTGGCGCTATACAAATAAAATTGAATTGAATTGAATTGAATTGAAATCCTCGAAGTATTCCTTCCACCATCCAACAATATCCCCAATCGAGGTTAGCAATTCGGGGATTGCCGCCACGACAGGCACCAGAGACCTTACGGCCACAGCTCCTAGCCTCCGCGTCGACAATGGAGGTGGAAAACATGGTCCATTCGGACTCAATGTCCCCAGTCTCCCCCGGGATCTGGTAGAAGCTCTCTCGGAGGTGGGAGTTAAAGACCCTTCTGACAACGGGTTTGGCCAAACATTCCCAACAGACCCTCACAGTACATTTGGGCCTGGCAAGTCTGTCCCGCTTCTTCCTCCACCAGCGGATCCAACTCACCACCAGGTGGCGATCAGTTGACAGCTCTGACCCTCTTCACCCGAATGTCCAAGACATACAGCCGAAGGTTGGACGACACGACTACAAAGTCGATCATCGACCTCCGGCCTAGGGTTCCCTGGTGCACTGATGGACACCCTTATGCTTTATTCATTATGGACAAACTGGCACAGTTTGCTAGCACAGAAGTCCAGCAACAGAACACCACTCGGGTTCGTATCAGCGAGACCGTTCCTCCCAATCACGCCCCTCCAGGTGTTACTGTTGCTGCCCACGTGAGCATTGAAGTCTCCCAACTGAATTATTGAGTCCCTAGTAGGAGCACCTTTCAGCACCCCCCCGAGAGACTCCAAAAAGGCCGGGTACACTGCACTGTTGTTCGGCCAATAGACCGAAACAACAGTGAGACGTATCCCCGACCCAAAGGCGCAGGGAAAGGACCCTTTCACTCTGGGGGGAAAACTCCAAGACATGGCGGCTGAGCTGGGGAGCTATGAGCAAGCCCATACCAGCTTGCCGCCTCTCACCGTGAGCAATTCCAGAGTAGAAGAGAGTCCAGCCCCTCTCAAGGAGCCCGACTATCTCTAGTCGGTACCGCTCGACCTCCTGCACAAGCTCAGGCTCCTTCCCCCCTAGTGAGGTGACATTCCATGTCCCTAGAGCCAGTGTCACCATCCAGGGATTGGGTTGCCGAGGTCCCCGTTCTCGACCACTGCCCAATCCACTAGGCACTGGCCCCTTATGGATGTGTGATGGGTCCACGGAAGGGCGGCCCCACGTCACTCCTTTGGGCTTTGCCCGGCTGGGCCCCATGGGGGGAGACCCAGCCACCAGGCGCTCGCCAACGGTCCCCAACCCCAGGCCTGGCTCCAGGGTGGGGCCCTGGCTTTGCCATGCCGGGTGACGTCACGGTCCTCGATTTTTGCTTCATAAGGGGTCAATGAACTGCTCTTAGTCTGCACCGTCACCTAGGACCTGTTTGTCTTGGGAGACCCTGCCAGGGGCAAATAGCCCCAGACAACATAGCTCCTAGGGTCATACGGGCACTCAAACCCCTCCACCACAATAACGGGGCGGTTCAAGGAGGGATTATTAGATATATATAATTAAAATTTGGGATATAAAATATAAGGATTTGGGGATACAAAAAATGGCACTACAGCATGTAAAAATGTAAAGCTCTGGTGGCCTTGTTCTATGGTAGGTTTTAAAGGATTAACAGTGTTGTTTCTATACTATAACGTGCTCTAAATCCTGATTGAAAATCTTCAAATAGTTCATTTGTGTGTAAGTGGTCTGATAGCTGCTTAGCAACAGCTTTTTCAAGGATTTTAGAAATAAATGGTAGGTTGGATATTGGTGTATAATTAGCCAAGACTCCTGGATCAAGACTAGGCTTTTTGAGTAAGGGTTTGATTACTGCAGTCTTAAAAGCCTGTGGAACGTAGCCTGATACTAGAGATACATTTACTAAGTCTAATAATGATGAGCCAACTAATGGCAAGGTGTCTTTGAGCAGTCTAGACGGGATGGGGTCTAAGAGACATGTTGATGATTTAGATGAAACAACTGCTGATGTGAATTCAGAGAGATCTATGGGAGAGAAGCAGTCTAAACATAACTGAGGTCTTACAGATGATTCAAGAGCTATTGTAGTAGAAGATTCATTGATTGCAGCTATAGGAAACATCTGATGAATTTTATCTCTAATAGTTATGATTTTATTTGTAAAGAAACTCATAAAGTCAGAGGGGCCACAGTATCACAGTAAGAGTTTCACACAGTGAGGCTACAGCACTGTCAACAACATGATCAATTTGTAGGAGTTGGATTGAGGCAGCTGCCCTCCACTGTGTTGGTATTTGGTTGGTGCTTCCTGCTTCTGAAGAGTGCAGACGCATTTCTGCTTGCTCCTGCTTCTGCCAGTTTTACTTGGCTTTTATTCCTTTTTACTTCATGCATTCTTACCCAATGATTTTATAATACACTTTTTAACATTATTTTACCCCTTTTTAACCACATTTGGAATTTTAGTGAGGATTTTATTTTTACTTTTATTTTTGATCAACCTCCGATGACCATGCCTCTCTTCCCTGAGGACAATCACAACAAACTCCTACAGAAAATCACTATGCTGGAAACTAAAGTGCAAAGGTTAGAGATGTACGTGGAGATAAATGGACTATCTGGGAAAGAGGACACTACTCTACCACTCTACCATAGTAGCAGACAAGAGCATGCTAGTATACAGATAACTAGCATTAACAAGACCGAGCTAAAGAGAAAAGGAGGAACTAACTCCTAAGGAACTAACTGTACAGCTAGAAAATAGATTCGCTCCACTACTGCAGGACCCTGGATCTTCATCTGATCACTTGGACAATCCCCCACATCCAGAGAGAGGGGTAAGGTCTGAAAATACAACAGAAGACAGAAAACTAAGAGGAAAGCTAACACGGCCTCAGAGACTCTGATTGTGGGCAACTTTGCCATAAAAGATGTGAGACGGATGTGCAGTAACAACACAAAAGTGCTGTATTTCCCAAAAGATATGGTCTCTGACATAACTGGCAAAATCCTGAGCATTGTTGCAGAAAGCCCAACTGTGAAAAACCTCGTACTGCACACGGGCAAATGATATTGTGAAGCAGCAGTTCGAAATCCTCAAAAAGGACTTTAACCCTCTGGGGTCGACGCACGCGCCGGCGCGTTTTGACGCATCTTTTCCTGATAAGGCCGAAACAAACTTAAATTACTCCGTCAATTCTGATCGTTCAGATAAAAGAAGTATATCATTCAAATCTGTAAAGGGTCTAGTTTTAGTGGTATACCATCATAATAACAACAAAACGTTGTGCTTTTTTTAAATAAAGAAAGCCGACAGGGTGCGCTCTCTGCCATTTCTCTTCACAGACGCGTAAATAAAACAACCAGAATCTCAGCGAATACTTGCCTCATAAGAATAAGAATTATATGGCTAGAAAGCTTGAAATGTTTTCTTTTGAGTGAAACAATTCAAGTCAAAAACAAATCATCACTTTTTATTTAATTCGTATGAACATAAGGAGAAGTCCGTTTTTTCCTGTCTCACCTCATTACAGGTAATGCGGTCCCGCCTTGTACACTGTCCACTGTTCACATGTAAATAATCTCAGGTGAACCAGGTAAATATGTGCACGCCCCCGAGAAATGACACAAAATATCAAACTTCATCATAGAATTTACTCACTTTTTCGACCCGTTTGGATGATGGCGCGTTACGCACGTGAAGCGGCGCTCCTTACATTCCTCACAGAGACAAATAGTTTAGCTTGTCCTCAGAGTAAAAACACTGATTTTAACTCAAATGAGGATCGTTTGGCTCCTCATTGTGTTGTATTGTACAGCACTAATCCGTCCCATCTACATTGACTGAAAGGCTCATTATGCGCGCCTTTGTCTGGACGTTCAGTGCGTCTTTTGTGTTCTCAGGTAAATCACATGACTATTCATCCTCAGACACACCCTCTTGCATATGGCCTTTCTGGACAAAAAGTGTCTTAGAAAATTTAAATCAGTGTATTGTTTTCTGTGAATGTGTGAACAAGATGACATTCACAGCACTCTGAAGTAAACACTTTAGCCTACAACATGCTGGTCTCCAAAGTCTTGTGAACCAATGTTCTGTTTGTGTTTTATGGTCTTATTTCAGTGAGTAAAAAATTGTAGTTTTTCACTAGCCATGCATAAACACTTTTTTCTCAAAAACACAATCATGTATAAACTTGCTGCTCACATATTATTGTAGCAAATTTTGTGCTGATTACAGTGTTATTAGACTTTAGACATTAATATGTTTAAAAAACACTGAAAAAAGCACAAATGTCAGGACATGTCAAAATTTGTCCAGGCCCCAAAAACCCCCTCAGACCCCAGAGGGTTAAATTGGCTAAAATCTTACTTACAAGATAGAGACTATTTTGGTAACTATGAGTCTGAGCAAAAAAAAATGAAATGTGGGGTTCCTCAGGGGTCTATTCTTGGTCCTCTCTTATTCAATATCTACATGCTGCCCCTTGCTCAGATTATGGAATACTACAACACTGACCTCACAGTACCTATGCAGATGACACCCAACTTTATATATCAGTATCATCTCATGATTATAGTCCTCTAATTTCATTATCTGAGTGTATTAATCAAGTCAAAGAATGGATGCGCCAGAATTTTCTCCAGCTCAATACAGACGACAGAAGTAATTGTTTTTGGCCCCAAAAATGAAAGGTCAAAGATCATTGCTCACCTTGACTCCATGTCATTGAAAGCTACAAATCAAGCCAGAAACCTTGGTGTAATCATTGACTCAGACCTGAATTTTAACAACCACATAAAATCCATCACTAAATCTTCCTATTACCACCTGAAAAACATTGCTAGAATAAAAGGTTTTCTGTCTAAACAAGATGCAGAAAAACTTGTTCACCCATTTATCTTCAGTAGGTTAGATTATTGTAATGGCTTATTCACAGGTCTTAGCAAAAAGTCAATCAGGCAGCTGCAGCTAATCCAGAATGCTGGTGCCAGAGTCCTTACAAACACCAAGAAACTGGACCATATCACACCAGTTCTTAGATCACTACACTGGCTTCCTGTTAGTCAAGGATAGATTTTTAAATCTTTTTGCTAGTTTATAAAGCACTAAATGGTTGTGGACCAAAATATATTCAAGATATATTAGTTCCCTATGAGGTTTCCAGACCCCTCAGGTCATCTGGGACAGGTTTATGTTAAATGTCTTTATTTTTAAATGCTCTTTTCAATGCTTTTAATGTAATTATATGCCTTGTAAAGCACTTTGAATTGCGTAGTGTATGAAAGGTGCTATACAAATAAATTTGCCTTTGCCTTTGTGATGTAAATAAAGATGGAATAATTTTCTTAAATTTATTAACAGCGTTGTCAGATAAACATCTACTGTAGTGGAATTTTCTTCCAAATGCAGCATGATCCATTATCTTAAATTCAAAAGTTATTAAAGAATGATCTGACAAAAAGGATTTGGGGGAAAAACTTATTAAATGTTCAATTTCGATGCCATATGTCATATGGCTCTAAGCAAACCACAGAGAGGCACTTTAGAGTTTCTGCGTCCCATTCACCATTCTGGATTGTCAAACTTTAGGTTGGCTAAGATAAAAAATTTTATGCATTACATTAGATGCACTGGTAAACTGGTAATATCATGAACTACAGCTTAATAACTTTGGAAAAAGTGACCTTACAGTATGTTTTATCCCTGCAGTATATATTTTTTATTTTAATCAAGATATTTTGATCAATTTGTTACACACTAGCTTTCGTATTAACTTTGTCTGTTATACAAAGTTTTTGACTAAATATCTTTTTTTGTTTTTGTTTAAAACCATTTGAAGACTTAGGGCTTTTGACTACACTAAACATTTTTACTTTTTTACTTATAAAATAATGATTCTTGAAATTTATTTTAAGATAATCAATGAAAATAAGTTCCTCAACAACCTAGATAAAATAACTCATTGTTAGTTATAGTACAGAAAAAGTTAACAGGATCCATGGATGCAGGACAGAAGACTTGTTATACTGCTATAGGCTTAGACTGCCTGAGGACTCTCCATCAGTGCACTGAGCTCCCCCACTCTACCCTACCCTACTCCATCCCTAATTGAATTCGTCGCTGTCCAGAACCATCCAAGATGCTTCTTCACCCGCGTAGTGTGCCATCATCCAAACGCACAGAAAAAGTGAGTATATTCTATGATAAGCTTGACGTTTTATGTCATTTCTCGGGGTCGTGTAAATAATAACCTGGCTCACCTCAGATTATTTCCATATGAACAGTGCGCTCAGTGGGAGGCAGGATCACATTAGCTATAATGAGGTGAAACAGGAGAAAACATACTTTTCCTTACTTTCATACAGATTAAATAAAAAGTGATGATTTGTTTTCGACTTGAATTGTTTCATTTAAAAGAAGACATGTCAAGCTTTCTAGCATATTTCTCATGTTTTTGAGGCAAGTATTCGCTGAGATTCAGGTTGTTTTATTAACGTGTCTATGAAGACAGGTGACAATATAATAATTAATATATATACATAATACATACATACATACATAATATAATGAATATAATAATTAGAATAAGAAGGATTTCAGTTCCCCTGCTACAAAGAAAAAAGTACCATCTTATATTTGGATCAATATGGGTACATGCAAAAAGCTTTTAGACATTGTCAGTCTTCAATTAAGAAAAAAAAAAAAAAAAAAGAGTTTGCATTCTTAGACTAGCAAGTGAGTAATGATATGGTGTAGTTAACGTTTGCCCTATACATATAACTGCTGTACCGGTGTGTGCTAGTTGGAGTCTTCACACATTCAGAAGGAAAGTCAACTTAACTACACATACCTCTCAATCGATAGATATACGTAGTCCATATAATCAATTCACCGTCTGTGACCGAAATCTCTCGACCATGTATGCAAGTAGTATCAAATTACCCTCAACTTCCTCATAGAGAAAAAAACTTTGTGCTGCTCCACAGCTCTCATCAGTCAAAAGCATGCTGACCAGAGATCAGTTCTCATGGACTCAATTTAGTATGACTGCAGTGTTGAAATTGGCAAACGGATGCTGAAGCAGTACATCAGCATATGCATATGGACTTGACCAACTACAAATCAGAGCAGGGTCTGCTCTGGGGGTGGCCACTAGGGTGGCCAGTGAGATTCTGGTGACCCTTGGCCACCCCTCTACACACACCTCTGGTCCTCCTACTGGTGAAAACAAATGATCAAAAGGTACATGGACCCCAAACATACAACCTGAGTCATAAAGAACAATATTCAAAGACAAAAAGAAAAAGAACAATCCATCCAGATAGCCTTCATACACTGTGCCTTCAAGGCCTTTACATGTTTCAATCCACACAATATAGAAATATACATAATAAATGCATACTAAAAGGGAAAGTTCACCAATGTTCCACCTCAATGTGTGTTTCCAGGTGTTGAGGATGTCCAGAGGGGGCTGTGTGAAATCTAAAATGTCCTGTGGGCATCTCATTTGTAACAGCATGGATTGAGTCGGAAGACTACAAGTTAAAAAAAATAAAATAGAATCTGGGTGTGTGGAGTATGCCAGAAGTGATGATGAAAATGTTTAATACAGGCAACAAACAGAACACAAATGTTCCCTTATATTTAGGATGAGCCATCAGACTGTGTGACATACTGTGATTCAAAGTTCAGCAAATAAAACGAGAGTTACACATGTAACTGCATGTAATTCTATTTCATCCTTCCTGACCGCAAGAGGGCGGTGCTGCAAGCACTGAATGACTCATACGAGCAAAGTCACGAGGAATCCTGAGTGTATACCTCATGGAGTAGACCCCAAGGTCTCTGGCCGGAGGACCACATCCAGTGGCTGAGGGGTTACAACATTCACCCTGTAGAACCTGGAAAATGTGCCAGGTGATGCCCATGAAGCAGCAGCACATATAGCATCCAAGGGGTCCTTGACACGACGCCTCTGGTGGAGTGACCCGTCATGCTCTATGGCGGGGAGCGGTTGCCTGCCTTGTAGGCATGAAAGATGACATCGATAATGGGATGAGGTGCTGCTTGGAAAGAGCGCGACCCATCTTAGGACCATCACAGCATAAGAACAACTGGTCAGACGCTCTCACAGCAGCTGTAGCTGCAATGTACGCCCTCAGTGCCCGTACTGGGCACAACAATTTCAGCCTGCCCCCCCCCCGCTTCTGGTGGGGGATCAAACCATGCAAGTCTTATGGGTTGGTTGCAGTGCCAACGGGATTTCACCCCCTTCCCCCACTGCCCTTGGGGGCCTTGGGGGGCGATGGGGAGGACGCTGGGCACAAGGTTGCTCCTATGGTGGATGGGCTTGATCATGAAAGCCGCTGGTGGCTGAACTGAACCTGCTAGCCAAGCCCCCGAAAACCAACAGGCTGAGGCGGCAGGTACGTCCCTGTCGCTGTGACAGCACACTAAGGAAAAAATCCAACTGCCAAAAACTGGCAGCGGGGAGCGTGAACGCTACCGTCACCAACAAATACTCAAGCCTCCGTTACTACCAAACAGAAAACGACTATGGCGTTTTGACAACAGCGAACAAATGGTGCGGAAAACGCAGAAAGTGGAAGAGGGGAGCTCAAATGCTACCGTCACCAACAGATGCTCAGGTTACTACTGAACAGAAAACAACTGCGGTATTTCAACCGCAGAGGAAAAGCGCAACACTTATCACAGCCAGCTGGGAAAGGGGGCACAATACCACCACTACCAGCCAGCTTCCTGGTTAACGTGAAAGCTTAAGAGCGTTAGCACCGTAGCTGGGGAAAGAGGACGCGCATGCCGTCTAAACCAGTAAGGGTGAAAACAAGATATATAACCACATACCTGAGGTCCAGAAAACCCACAGTCGCAGCTCCTGGAGGGCGGAATTCCGCTTCTCTGACCAATGGGGTCACAGAGCTACCTGCGACTGTCAAGGAGTGCATCGCTTGCTATGCAAGTAGCACTCAGTGCGAACCGCGCGAGAGAAGTAAAGAGCCTCGGATGATGCCGGAATATATATATATATATAACCTCTGGGGGTCATTCGGGGTCACAGGTGACTTTTTTGGTATAATTACTCGGACTGCGCATGCACGAAGGGAACATTCAGTGCTTGCAGCACCGCCCTCTGGCAGTCAGGAAGGATGAAATAGAACTGACTGACATTATTTATGAGTGACTTAAGTGTAAGAAGTTGGTCCACTGTCTCTTAACTTTCTTGCTTCTTAACCATATAATTACTAATATGAGAGATGTTTACATCTAAAAACACTTCCTTAGCTCTGTGCTTTACATCTGTGTGGTTCATACTCACTATTTTGGCCACTTTGCCACATTTACGGAGGGACTGCACTGCAAAAGAATGAGGCACATTGTCCATAGGGATGGAGTTGACCTGAATGACACGATCATTCTCACTGGATCAAAAAAAAAGACACATGCAAATATTTAAGATATTAACAGGAGCAAAATTAAATAATGTCCACAATAAAAATTCACAAATATTACAGCCTGACTTTGTTACAATTGGTTGTAATTCTGCTAACTTGACTACAGAAAACCATTCTTTGCTCTATATTGACTTATACTTTCTCAACTAAGGTATGCATGGGGATAATACACTTAGCTCATGTAGCAGATTATTGAGGTGTTTTTAGCAAGTCATTTTGCAAAACAATTTCACAGAGCTGCGTTATTAAGCTCAGTTGTACACATACATGCAGATTCAATCAGTGTAGTAGCTACAAATTATAGGTAACTTGTATAGAGGTGAGGTTAAGGAATCGATTCAATTCAATTCAATTTTATTTGTATAGCGCCAAATCACAATACAATCATCTGAAGGCACTTTACAAAAAACCAAAAAAACCCAACAAATCTCTTATGAGCAAAGCACTTGGTAACAGTGAAGAGGAAAAACTCCCTTTAACGGAAGAAAAAACCTCCAGCAGAACCAGCAGAACCAGGCTCAGTTTGGGCGGCCATCTGCCTTGACCAGTTGGGGTGAGTGGATAGAGGAGAGAGAAAAGAACAGCAACAACAAACAACAAATAGACACGACAGCTTAACTTGAACAGAGCAGCCAACTCAGTCCACTGAAACATCTTACAGGATTATGGCCACTGTTAGACTTACAAGAGTAATCCATCTGCTGGTCCTCCTTGCAACACATCTGAAACAATGATTGACGTTTCACCATTCTCAACATTTGGGTTGTCGCGCCCACCTGACACAGCAATACCAAATCCCAACTTAGAGTCCTACAAAAAAAGAAAGCAATTAGTAAATACAATACATTCAGACAGAGACTCACAGCAACAGCCAAGAAATTGATTTATTTAATTAATTCAATCAAAAAACATAGGATGTTAAGCAGCTTTTATTTGTAATTTTAACCATGTACAGTGAACACAGTACATTGTGAGGTGAATAAATGCTCCTCCAGGAACCATGGTGCTATATGTAGATAGTAAAACCATAATCAAGATAACACATACCTAATCATTAGATAATGAACTAAAAGCACTAGAAATAAAAAAAACTACACAAAGTTGACAAGACCATGCACTACAGACAGGAAATTAGACAAAGGCCCAGTTACAAATAGTGTAGGCCCAACCAGTACAGAGGTAAACAACAGGTAAGGTAAACAACAATATTTATAAAATATGTAGGAAATGTAAACATGAAACGCTGCTTGCAGCAATAATACAGATTAGTACTTTACATATGTATATAATGTATTGTTTGTATGGTTAGATAGCAACCACAAGGTGTTGGCCATCCAGTTGTCTGAGGATCCACTAATATGATTATTTTTACTTAGTAGCATGTGTGGTCATCAACAATGCTCCTGGTTTTGGAAGAGGGATCCCGATGATACTTTCTGCTTTCCTCGCTATGCGCTGTATGGTCTTGAGATCCAAATCTAAGGAAAGAGGATATGGGCTACAAAATAACCCTGACTGGGAAATAGGTAAAGTTTTAAGGTAGCGAAGCAGGCCTAGTAGCGTGTAACCACAGGAAACTCTTGGACTTAGTGTGGTGAGTGAAGTTATGACTGCTGGAATAATAACACTATGGGCCAAACTGAATGCAGACTTACTGGAATTTCGCACAGGGTTCTCCTAAGATATTAAAGAGCCGGAGGCATGACCTCACCAAGGCAATAAATTAAAGACTTCAAGAGACTGAAAATAGTGGTGGTGGAACGCATGAAACACATTGATGACATGTCCAATATGGAACAATGGGACATTGGAGTAAAGGACACGCTTGTTCAACTTTTACAATATCAGGAGGCGCTAAAGGATAAAGTGTCTGAGTTGGAGCTGCACCAGGCGAAATAATATTCGGATTTATGGTGTACCTGAAATCTCTGAGGTCACATCCATGACATTTTTTGTTTAAAAACTTAACCCTCTTGAATCTAAGGGTGTTTTGGGGATCAAGGGGACAAGTTTTGACATAACACTGTAATCAGCACAAACTGTGAGCAGCATGTTTATGCATGATTGTGTTTTTGAGAAAACAGCGTTTATGCATAGTTTTAAGTCACTGAAATAAGGCTATAGAACACATACAGAACATTGGTTCACAAGACTATTGTGAACTGGAGCTTGTAGCCAAAAGTGTTTGTTTCAAAATGATTTGAAAATCATCTTGTTCACTCATTCACAGAAAACAGTACACTGATTTAATTTTTTTTTGTTTGGAAAAGGCATATGCAGGAAGGTGTGTCTGACCATGAATAATCATGTGATTTACCAGAGAAGACAAGGACCTGCATAATGAGCTGCATAATGAGCCTTTCAGTCAGAAATGTGGCTGGGAGGGAATTAGTGCAATGCAATGTAGATGCAAACGTTCGTCATCTGAGTTGCGTTTTTCCTCTTCGTTGCTGTCTGTCTGGAATCATACGAAGTGCTTCTTCACCTGCATAGCGTGCCATGTAGTTTAGAGGGGTGTGTACATAATTATTTGGCTCACCTCAGATTATTTCCATATGAACAGTGCGCTCAATGAGAGGCCGGATCATATTAGCTGTAATGAGGTGAGACTGGAGAAAACGTATCGCTCCTTACTGTCATAGGATTACATAAAAAGAGATGATTTGTTTTCAACTTGAATTGTTTTGTTTAACCCTCTGGAGTCTGCTCTCTGTAAAGCCAGAACTTCATACTATTCATCACTAATAGAGGAAAATAAGAACAATCCCAGGTTTCTTTTCAGCACTGTAGCCAGGCTGACAAAAAGTCACAGCTCTGTTGAGCCCAGTGTTCCCTTAGCTCTCAGCAGTAATAAATTTATGAGTTTCTTTACAAATAAAATCACAACTATTAAGAGATAAAATTAGACCCCATCCCAACTAGACTGCTTAAAGACACCCTGCCATTAATGAACTCATCTTTATTAGACTTAGTAAATTTATCTCTAGTATCAGGCTACGTACCACAGGCCTTTAAGACTGCAGTAATCAAACCTTTACTTAAAAAGCCTAGTCTTGATCCAGGAGTCTTGGCTAATTATAGACCAATGTCCAACCTACCATTTATTTCTAAAATCCTAGAAAAAGCTGTACTTGTCCTCCTAGACCTTAGTGCTGCATTCGACACTATTGACCACAACATTTTATTACAGAGACTGGAGCATGTGACTGGTATCAGAGGAAAAAAGCATTAAAATGGTTCCAATTCTATTTATCGGACACATTCCAGTCTGTTCATGTCCATGATGAACCTTCCACATGAACAAAAGTTAGTTATGGAGTTCCACAAGGCTTTGTGCTAGGACCGATTCTGTTCACCCTGTAGTGTCACTTCCTGCTTCTGAAGAGTGCAGACCCTTTTCTGCTTGCTCCTGCCAGCTTTACATTGCTTTTATTCCTTTTTTATTTCATTTATTTTTACCCAATGATTTTATGATACACTTTTTACCCCTTTTTTTTTTAACTACACTTGAAATTTTAGTGAGGATTTTACAACTGCCGGATATATCTTCAGGAAATCAATGTGCTACAAATGAAGATTCTTGCTCTGGAATCTGAAAAAGGACTTCACGACACGCTCCTGTTCAGACCCAGTGGTAAGAAGCCAAAACCTATTATCAATAATAAGTGCTATGTTGACCAAAACGCTACTGAACCTGGACGATACAGTGTCTTTCCCAAAACTTTCAAGAGTGGGAATTGATCAAAATAAAGCCACCTGGCATAAACTTGGTGCCAAGCGTCACAGAATTAGAAAGAAGAATGGTGGCACCCCAGGACCACATGTAGCATCAACAAACATACACCTCAGTAACAGGTTTCAACCACTGTCTGAACTAAATCTTATTGAGCAAGAAATGTCTGCTGTGACTGAAAACCAAAAAAGCAATAACTTTAAAAACAGGAGTTATGGAGCTAGTCAGAGAAACAGATACAAAGAATCTGTGACAAATGTGAAGGACAGAGATATCCTTCTGCTTGGAAACAGTGCTATCAGTGACATAAACAACAGCAGAATTATTACATGCAGCTACCCAAGTGCCATGGTCACTGATATAGCAGCTCTCCTCCCCCAGGTCATCTCAAAACACCATGGAGTCAAACAGCTGATCCTGCATGTAGGTGCAGTGGACACCAGAAAGGGAGAATCAGAGGTTTTAAAACAGAACTTCTCTAAATTATTAGAAGAACCTGACAAACTGAAAATCCAGTCATTTGTCAGTGGACCTCTCCCAACCATCGACAGGAGGATTAATAAATTCAGTCGGCTGCTTGCATTGAACACATGGCTGTTCAAGACCTGTGAGATAAGAGGAGTGCACTTCATTGATAACTTCAACCTGTTTTGGCAACGCGATGACCTGTTCAAGGAAAAGGGCCCATATCTGAGCAGGAGTGGAGTGAGATGGCTAACGGATAACCTCCTCCACTCTCTGAGGCACCAGACTGGGTCTGGACAGTCGTGTGAACAGCCAAAGGCTCCTCTGAGAGAAGAGAGGAGTGAAGTAAACACTTACACCTCACCAGCAACGAACCCCTCATCAGCCAAGGATCCCCCCTTAATAGCACCTTCAATGGTGCCCCCTCCACTGCCCTGGGCCCCCCCAGCTGCATCCACATCCTCTGCAGACTCGTCATTGACCATCCCATCCCCGGCTTCAACAATAGGATTTCCAAATCATTTGGAAACCTTGGTGAAATCAGGAATTAAAATGGTGCCTCATACCCCTAACCTGGCAGAGTATTATCATCAACGCCAGTGAATTCATCCCCCCAGCAAACACCACCCCCTTTGCCACCCAGGAGCATGACCTCTGTCCCTCAATCAACTAAAACGCCACCAGCTCAACCACCTCGGCCAACACCTACAACTGCCTTTCCTCAGAGCACCCCTGTCAGACCCCCCCCCCCCCGAGAAAACAAAAAGGGTGGTGGCGTCTGTGCCTTTTTTAGGGATACTGCTAAACCCACAGGCTGTCATTTGGGGAGTTCTTATCATTTGAGTATGTATCTTTTAAAATGGAGCAAAAATTATCTCCCTCTGTACTTTTTATAATCATTTACAAACCTCCCAATGCTGTCAAAATTTTATTGATGAATTTACTGAGATACTGTCAGTTGTCTTCACAGAGTTTGACTGGTTATTACAGGTGATTTTAATGTTCACATGGATAAGGCCTGTGACAGATATGCCAAAGAACTTTCTGCTGTCCTTGAAACCTATGGCCTTAGTCAGCATGTTAGTGAACCGACCCATACCAGAGGTCACACTCTGGACCTTGTCATTACTAAGGGTGTTAACGTTTCTAATGTCACTGTGATTGATGTTGCTTTGTCTGATCATTTTTGTGTCTTTTTTGATTTGTCCATAATTCCCAAAGATGCAACTGGACCTACACTTGTTCAGAAAAGACATAAATGACAACACCAGAAAACTATTTATGGAGATGATTAGGTTTGAAAATACCACTTTCTCTCATGTTGAAGATTTTTTGACTTCATATACTTCAAGTGTTCTAAATGTCAAAGATGTGATTGCTCCTGTTAAAGATAAATTAATCAGGAACAGGCAAAAGCCACCGTGGAGAAATGATGACTCGGTCAGGGCACAGAAAAGGGAGTGCCAGAAGGCCAAACGAAAATGGCATAAATCAAAGCTCCAGGTTCATTATGATATTTATAAGCAGATGTGTGTGTTCAATGAAACTCTACATAGAAAAAGAGAAACGTATTTTTCTGAAATCATCAACAACAGTAGTAACAACTCACATGTCCTGTTTGCTACAGTGAGCAGATTAACCCTCTGAGGTCTGAGGGGGTTTTAGGGGCCTGGACAAATTTTGACATGTCCTGACATTTGTGCTTTTTTCAGTGTCTTTTAAACATATTAATGTCTAAAGTCTGATAACACTGTAATCAGCACAAAATGGGCTACAATAATATGTGAGCAGCAAGTTTATACATGATTGTGTTTTTGAGAAACAGTGTTTATGCATGGTTAGTGAAAAACTAAAATTTTTTCGTCACTGAAATACCATAAAACACAAACAGAACATTGGTTCACAAGACTTTGGAGAACTGCATGTTGTAGGCTAAAGTATTTACTTCAGAGTGCTGTGAAAGTCCTCTTGTTCACTCATTCACAGAAAACAATACACTGATTTAAATTTTCTAAGACACTTTTTGTCCAGAAAGGCCATATGCAAGAAGGTGTGTCTCAGGATGAATAGTCATGTGATTTACCTGAGAAGACAAAAAACGAACTGAACGACCAGACAAAGACGCGAATAATGAGCCTTTCAGTCAAAGTAGCTGAGAGGGGATTAGTGCAGCACAATACAAAACAATGTGGAGCCAAACGATCCTCATTTGAGCTAAAATCAATGTTTTCACTCTGAGGACAAACTAAACTATTTGTCTCTGTGGAATATAAGAAGCGCTTCGTCACGTCCATAATGCGCCATCATCCAAACGCGCAGATAAAGTGAGTAAATTCTATGATGAAGTTTGACGTTTTATGTCATTTCTCGGGGGCGTACACATATTTACCTGGTTCACCTGAGATTATTTAAATGTGAGAACAATGAAAAGAGTACAAGGCGGGACCGCATTACCTGTAATGAGGTGAGACAGGAGAAAATGTACTTCTCCTCACATTCATAGGGATTAAATAAAAAGTGATGATTTGTTTTTGACTTGAATTGTTTCACTCAAAAGAAAACATTTCAAGCTTTCTAGCCATATAATTCTTATTTTTATGAAGCAAGTATTCGCTGAGATTCTAGTTGTTTTGTTTATGTGTTTGTGAAGAGAAATGACAGAGACAGAAAAGACAGACAGCGCACCCTGTCAGCTTTCTTTATTTAAAAAAAGCACAACGTTTTGTTGTTATTATGATGGTATACAACTAAAACTAGACCCTTTACAGATTTGAATGATATATTTCATTTATCTGTACGATCAGAATTGATGGAGTAATTTAAGTTTGTTTCGGCGTTATCAAAAGATGCGTCGAAACGCGCCGGCACGTTCATCGACCCCAGAGGGTTAACAAACCCTCCATGTCCATTGCCACTGGAACTAATTTCAACATCTAAATGTAATGAATTTGCATTGTTTTTTAATGACAAGATTCAGCGTATTAAACAAACAATAAATTGCACAAGGCAGATACCAACTCCAGGAGACACTTGGTAGAACCGACACACTTTACACCTGTAAATGACATAACAGTTGAAGAGATCATCTCCATTCTGAGTTCATCCACCTGTTGCCTTGATGTTTTACCAACTAGATTTCTGAAATCAGTACAAAGCAGTTTGTTAACACAACTCACTCAATTAGTCAATAACTCATTACAGTCTGGAACATTTCTAAGGGCTTTGAAAATTGCCGTGATCAAGCCTCTCCTGAAGAAGAGCAGTCTTGATGTTATGGTACTGAACAACTACTAGCCCATATCAAACCTGCCGTTTTTAGGCAAAATCATTGAAAAAGTTGTTTACCAACAACTTACCAACTTTCTCATGCTAAACAACTGCTTTGATGATTTTCAGTCAGGTTTTAGGCCCTATCACAGCACTGAAACTGCCCTCATTAAGGTGACAAATGACATTCGTCTGAACACTGACGCTGGCAGTCTCTGTCTTAGTACTGCTAGATCTAAGTGCTGCTTTTGAAACAGTGGACCATGTGATCCTGTTACAAAGGTTAGAGGACTGGATAGGCATCTCTGGTACTGCCCTTAAATGGTTTAAGTCCTATCTTGAAGACAGGAAGTATTTCACTGAAGTTGGTAACTGTGTCTCAGACCAAATGGCGTTGAAATGTGGGGTCCCCCCAGGGGTCCATCTTGGGACCCCTTTTATTCAATCTTTACATGTTTCCTTTAGGCCAGTTAATACGCAGCAATAATGTGTCCTACCATAACTATGCAGATGACACTCAGATTTACATTTCACTCACAGCTGGTGAATATGGACCAGTCGATTCACTGTGCCGCTGTATTGAACAGATCACTCATGATGCAAAACAACTCTCTCCAAATAAACAGTGACAAGACTGAAATAATAATCTTTGATCCACACAAACAAAGAGAAAGTATCAGCAGTCACCCTAAGTCTCTCTCTCTAAAATGTAAAAATCAAGTCAAAAATCTAGGGGTAATCATGGACTCAGATTTGAACTTTAACAGCCACGTCCTGTCTCACCTCATTACAGGTGAGACAAGAAAAAAATGGACTTCTCCTTATGTTCATACGGATTAAATAAAAAGTGATGATTTGTTTTCGACTTGAATTGTTTCATTTAAAAGAAAACATTTCAAGCTTTCTCGCCATATAATTCTTATTTTTATGAGCCAAGTATTCGCTGAGATTCTGGTTGTTTTATTTACGCGTCTGTGAAGAGAAATGGCAGAGACAGAAAAGGCCAAGAGCGCACCCTGTCGGCTTTCTTTATTTAAAAAAAGCACAACGTTTTGTTGTTATTATGATGGTATACCACTAAAACTAGACCCTTTACAGATTTGAATGATATATTTTTTTTATCTGTACGATCAGAATTGACGGAGTAATTTAAGTTTGTTTCGGCCTTATCAGGAAAAGATGCGTCAAAACGCGCCGGCGGATGCGTCGACCGCAGAGGGTTAATATGTTTAAAAGACACTGAAAAAAGCACAAATGTCAGGACATGTCAAAATTTGTCCAGGCGCCCAAAACCCCCTCAGACCCCAGAGGGTTAAAATTAATTTCAATTAATTCTTGCTTATGTATTTTTAACTTGTCTTTTATTTCTGTAAAGCACTTTGAATTACTCTATGAATTGTGCTATATAAATAAACTTGCCTTGCCTTACATGCTTCCTTTAGGCTGTCATTAGGAAGCAGTCTATTAATTGCCACTGCTATGCAGATGACACTCAGTTGTATCTATCTGTTAAACCTGTTAACACAAACCAGTTAACCAGACTTCAAGCCTGTCTAACTGACATAAAGGCCTGGATGACCAGTAACCTTCTACTTTTAAATTCAGAGAAAACAGAAGTTATTATATTTAATTTATTTAATATTTTTATCTGAAAACCTCAGAAATAACTTTTCTAAAATTATAGCTACTCTAGATGGCATAGCCCTGGCCTCCAGCACTACTGTAAAAAACGGAGTTATTTTTGACCAGGATATGTCCTTTAACTCACACATAAAACAAATCTCTAGAACTGCCTTCTTTCACCTGCGCAACATTGCCAAAATTAGGAACATCCTGTCTCAAAATTATGCAGAAAAACTAGTCCATGCATTTGTTACCTCAAGGCTAGATTACTGTAACTCATTACTATCTGGAAATCCCAATATCTCCATAAAAAGCCTTCAGTTAATCCAGAATGCCGCAGCCAGAATCCTGACAGGAACTAGCAAGAGAGATCATATTTCTCCTATATTAGCTTCTCTTCATTGGCTCCCTGTAAAATACAGAATAGAATTTAAAATCCTTCTTCTCACATACAAATCCCTTCATAATCAAGCTCCTTCATACCTTAAAGACCTCATAGTACCATATTATCCCAATAGACCACTTCGCTCTCAGAGTGCAGGTCTACTTGTGGTTCCCAGAGTTTCCAAAAGCAGAACGGGAGGCAGAGCCTTTAGCTATCAAGCTCCTCTCCTTTGGAACCAGCTCCCAGCCTGGGTTCAGGAGGCAGACACTCTCTGTACTTTTAAGGCTAGACTTAAAACCTTCCTCTTTGACCAAGCGTATAGTTAGGGCTGGCTTCAGGCAACCTTGAACCATCCCTTAGTTATGCTGCTATAGGCCTAGACTGCCCGAGGACCATCGGTGCACTGAGCTCCCCTACCCCTATTTGTTGTTTATTGTTGCTGTTCTTTTCTCTCTGCTCTATCCACTCACCCCAACCGGTCGAGGCAGATGGCCGACCAAACTGAGCCTGGTTCTGCTGGAGGTTTTTTCTTCCACTTGCTCATAAGGGATTTGTTGGGTTTTTAGTTTTAGTTTTTGTAAAGTGCCTTGAGATGATTTGTATTGTGATTTGGCGCTATACAAATAAAATTTAATTGAATAGAATTGAATTATTCCTCGTGGAGAAAGAGCAGAAAGTGGTGTGTGCCAGTGCTGCATCACTTTACTAACATTGATGTAACAAACAGTTATTTACTCCACAAAGAGCTGTGGTGCAAACTGGAGCAGCAGCTGATGACACACCAGGTCTTCCAGGAACAGTTGACAGCTGAGCCCTGTGGAGTGCACCCACAACCAGTCCTGGAGACACACCAGCACATGCCTGTTGCTATTGTTGAGGGGCTATCTCAAAAAAAGCCACACAGGGGCACAGGGAGTGCAGGATGTGTGGGGAAGTGCACTCCCTTTATGTGTGAGATGTAAAGTTCCTCAGTGTGTTATTGTGGACAGGAACTGTTACAAGTCCTATCACGGCTCCAAATGTCTGACTTTGTGCCTTTCTGCATACATTTACCTGGGACACTTAGAACATTTCACAATTGTAAATAGTTTATTTTGATGGATGTTTTTTGCAAATTATGCCTTTGTGTATATAGTTATTTCTGATTGTACATGTATTTTGTAAAAAAAAAAAAAAAATCTGATTTCACAGAAAATAATTTTAATTGTTTTGTTGTTTATTGCACTTTTTTATGAATGAACATGGTCTTACACAAAAGGTATGTATTCTCATAGGTATCTAGAACACAGAGATTTGATTACAGTATTGTAAATTGTTTATTTTGATGTACATACTGCTTTTTTGCAAATTGTTCACAATGCATTTTATTTTTATTTTATTACAGTTTATAAAAATGAGTGTATCTCAAAAACTAAGTTATGGACACACACTATAAAATTACATAACTTTTAATATTTACCATTTGGGGCATACAGCTATGACATTTCTGTATTTAGAAAAATATGTGATGATTGATTTTCATTTTTTTGTGGTTTATTGCACTTCTTGCAATTTAGTATTATTATTATTATTTATTAGTTAGTATGGACTTATTACATACTGATTATTAAAATTTGGGATATAAGGCTTGCATTGCAAGTGATTAAAATGCTTCAAAAAAATGGCACTACAGCATGTAAAAATGTAAAGATATGCTCTGGCAGACTATGGTAGGTTTTAAAGGGTTAAAGGCCTTCAAAGTAGTGGTAAGTACCACCAGCAAGATCTTGGATTGTGTAGGAGGTTGTTTGTTGTTTTTAGGAGAGTTCTTGCATCCTTTGGTAGTGAAGGATAATGCATTCTCAAGATGGAAAGAAGGGTAATCAGAGCTACCAAAGACAACCTGAAATGAACCACCCAATCACACAAAGACCCATCCAAAGACATGACATATCCCCTTTCATCGTTCTGGGACTCACCATCACTGTCCCATATTTGTCCCCAATCCTCATTCTGGTTATCTACTTGCTCACCACAATTAGTTGCAGCATTCTCAGGATCACAGGCAGTGAAGTCATTCTCCTCATTGTGAAAGGATGCAAAGAAAGAACTTACTTTTTTTACCGTTCTCTTTCTAAGAGTATGGCAATCCATGTAGCCTACTCACCAGTGTGTCTGTCTTCAGGCTAAAGAGAAAGACATAAGTTACAATAGTGACAAACAGCTTTTTTTAAAATAAATTACTGAATCAAAAACCAATAAAGTTTTTAGTTTATCACTAAACTAGGCCTTCTCAGCTGCTAAAAGTCAAAATGGTGATGTTAAGTAGCCTGGCCAGCCAGACTAACATTTTTTCTATTCTATACAAATAATTAGTCTGGTATCTCTTGGTTTAAGTTACATTTCCAGGAAGGCAGAAATAAGAGATGCAGAGTAATGAACCAGAGTAACAGAAAGATGCAGAAACAACCACCATAACTAGGTTTTTGTACATGTTAAGGCAGGATAAACCATATTTTTTTAAAAAGGTGGACTTTAAGAGCTGTCAGTTGCCAATATGTGACATTGTGCTAGCCGTGTTAGGGAAAATTGCTCAACAGCATTTGCTATCTTGGATTTCTGCTGCTCGAGACTCCACATGAGTGGCTGGGCTGGCCAGGCTTGATGTTAAGATCAGCCACAATAAAAGAAGAGTTTGCTTCTAATAATATTCATATAAAGTAGGTGTGTGGTTTGGTCCTCGCTCGCTGGCTAGGGCAAAGAATGGTGAGGGAGAACTCAAACATGCTAGCAAAAATAACGCCATAAGTCAAAATTGTTACCTAAGTTACAAGTTGAGACTAGACCTACTCAAAGTAATAATTTAGGATTTCATATTATTAATCTAGGGAAAAGACCTGTCTACTAAGTTAACTTACTGGGCCCATTATCAATACTAATGAGCTAGTGTTAGCAAACATTAACATTACCTGAT
Source organism: Mastacembelus armatus (assembly GCF_900324485.2). Lineage (NCBI taxonomy): Eukaryota > Metazoa > Chordata > Actinopteri > Synbranchiformes > Mastacembelidae > Mastacembelus > Mastacembelus armatus. The sequence goes on from NW_022872941.1 coordinate 497,198, forward strand.
TCTACCAACTTTTGATGAAGCTGGAGCTATATTTTAACAGTCAGGTCAATGAACAATTTTGCAGTGCTATTATTCTGACATTTACATGATCATTTAGGGTAATGACTTGATCACGAGTTACAAGTAAAATAATAAGACAGTTGGCATTGCCTACTTACCAGTGCCAGAGAGCGAATTCCTAGGAAAAAAAAATCACGCTTCTTGTTCTTCATGAGTTGACGACAGTCTGGCAATGTTTGTCTGCTGACAATGAGCCTATAGTCGGAGATGCTCGTCACAAATATGGAGCTGTTTGCCGCATACATCATGAGCTATAAGTCGGCCAGGGTTTGTTCACTGACTATGAGCCACCGCTTTATAAAGTTCAACGTGAGCACAAAAGATCTATCAGGACACAAGGAGAAAACGCTGGTAAGCTGAACACTGGGGTGTCAGACAAACTGGCGATAGTATATATGCAGACATGGGTGGAGTTAACGAGACACAGGTGGAAACAATTAGGGAAGGCACACGTGTGAAACAAGGACACAGGAAACGGAGACAGAACCCCAAATACAAAGTAAAACAGGAAACTAACTAACACAATGACACTAACAATAAAACATACATACATGACAAAGTTAGAATGTGTAGCTTAATGGTTTGTCAAACATTAGTTTTTTTAGTTTTCCACTCTTAATTTATTATTCGTTATTTTGTGTTATAATAGCACACCACCTGAGAAAATAATTTAATACTGTGCAGAGGGAGATCAGAAACTGAACTGTAAATGACCAACTCACTAAATGGTTAGACTGTATTATTTAGGGGCTCAAAACCTAAATAGGCTAGGTGACAACAGGCAGGGCAAGAGGTGAAAATATCTTGTAGAGCAGGAAGATGGGCTTGGGTGGCACTTTTGGCAATGATAGGTTACTACCAGCATTCAGCCAAAGCTGGGCTAACTGTGTTTGCTGCGACATTGGTCGATGTCTGTTTCAATAGTATTGGGCCACACACTGTGCTACATATGGCTGCGATATTTGCATCCAATTCTGGTAGCTGGGTATCAAGCCACAGTTGGGCCTAATAAGAAACATAGCAGTTTTTTCTGTTGGTTTATGCTCTGTTGAATGTAGAGAAATAAAAATTGTAGGTCTGCTGTCATATCTAAGGATATGATATGCAATTGTGCAAGGATTTAAATTTTTACTGAATATTAGAGTTGTGTAAAAATTTCTTCAAATTCTTCATAGCCCTCCAGCAGCAGCTCTTATTCTGCTGTGGTAAAAAAAAGCCTCTGTCCTTTGACATTGTAGAAATGTGGAAATCCAGCTGATCATGGATTCAGGGCTTGTCAACAATCAGGGCTTGTCAACAATCACAACTAATCCAGTTTTTTAATCCACCTCTCAAGTTTGGCTTAAGAACAGACATAACTGGATAGCCTTATCGATGATTAGAACATCCAACATTACTCATTTGATCTTGGATGTGTTACACTACATACAAAAAATGGGCCCCTGGTTTTTGTCATGTGATATTGTGTACAGATACTGTTCCTGCTACTTCATGCTCCACATTGCCCGTTCATTGCTTTATTGTTGCAGTGGTGTTTGCTGTCTATGGCATCTCAGCTGTCTCTGATGCCATATTTACGTTTTAAGTTCATGAACTCACCCGCTGAAGAGCAACCGTGTACTGCTCCCAGACCATCTCTTCCATTCCAGAATTCTGTAAGGAATACATAAAGAGTTAACAAACTAATTTACAACATAAGCTACAGAATTCATTCATTGGCACACATACACATCACATATGTGTGTTTACCAGTACGGCCAACAGTTTTAAGACTAGGACCAGCTTGAGTGGGAGTGAGGATATTCTGAGTAGGAGTGAGGATATTTTGGCCCTTAAAGGTTAGAATTTGGTTTAGGTCTTGGTTTTCCTTTTAAAATGCACTCTGGAACAGTGTCCTCTTTGTTGTTTTTCAATCACAGCTCTTATTAGAAACAGCTGAAGTTGGGCATTTTTGGTCATCATGGCTCATTACACACAAATTGTCTGATCTGTGTGTGACAAAGGAAGTGGTGAGGTGAAAAGAGATGAGAGAAGCTGAGTGTTAAAAGTACAAACCAGTCAGAAGGGACATGACAGCAGAACATGCAGGCTACCAGCCTGAACAAATGTTTGTTCACTGTTATGACAACATTTTGGATGGATTTTAAGTATTGGTCCTTCAATGTTTTTGATCAGCCTGGTTCTCCTTTTTGATAGTGTAATTTCTTATTTAAATATTCAGATGTAATATTTTCTGAAATATCTATATCCTTGCATTCTGTGCTGGATACTTTCAAATTTGATCTGTTATTGCCTTCCTATCACCCTACCTAGCCCTCCTGGTGTAAAGACCGGTCTCCTGGTATCTACCGTACTCCACGTACTTGAGACTGTGCTGGGAGATATAGCAAACCTTTTTGTGTGTCGGGATGTGCAATTAAATAAACAATATAGTTCAGGGCCATGAGTGCCCTGTACCTCACTACACTTTCAAAATAATATAAATAAAAGTAAAATAAAAGTGTTTTTATAAGATACTATCAAAATAAAAGAAAAACAAAAGTTTTACATGTTTTCGCCACTTGTGCAAAGCTTTAAGGACGTCATTCTACCAGTATATGTTCCACCTTTCACAATAAAAGTCTACAATTATTTAGAGAAGCTTTCACGTCTCTAAAATATAATGATGATTTACAATGAAAGATCATAATATAGCTCAACGTCATCAGTGCCCTGCATCTCACTTCACTTTCAAAATAAAGGCCTGTTTATGACATTATTTCAAAATAAAAGAAAATAAACCACAATATGCATTTTAAAGGTTTTGGCTTCTTGTACAATATTTTAGGCACCAATGGACGACATTTCAATGTTATTTTACGTGGCAAACAAAAGGACATGTTCAGACTTTCACAATAAAGGTCTATTTCTTAGAACAGGTTATATCCCCTCTCTGAAGTATAATGATCATTCACAATTAGAGATCATATTGTAGTTGAAGGTCATGAGTGCTTTGCATCTCGTTGCACTTTCAGTATTTTTATCAACATCTTAGAAAATAAATGCATAATAATAATAATATGTTTTGGCTACTTGCACACTGCTTTAGGCACCAGTAGAAGCGATTTTTAATGTCAGCAAGATTTCCTAACAATAGGTCTACATTTATCCAGCACAACATATTAATGCTAATAACCCCTTAGTGACTATCAATTTCAGGAAACAAGCTATGCAGTCCTTTTTCACATCAACTTCACACAAACAACCAGATATTGCCACTGAAATATTCAGGATGGGCTCCAAGCAGCAGGCACACTTAAAAGTCTCTGCAGAAATTTTCTAGTTGATTTTTCAACTTTTTTTTTTATTTTACAGAAGGGAGTCTCAGGGAAAAGCAGATTTAAATGGCCATTGTGTGCAGAAAGGTGGTTCGTGCCTTTTTGTTTTCATGGAAAAAGAAAAAAGAATTTGCTGCCACTCAGAAGGGATTCCAACTACCAAAACACAAAATTAACAGAGCTGCTTACTAGGTGGGGCTCCCACACTGAGTGTTGGAGCCAGAGAAGGCTATTGCCAAGGTTTTATCTACTGACAGAAAAAAACAGCAACTAGCGCCATCATGACAGGACACAGAGGTTCTGGAGGCCAGCCATAAAACCCTGAATCCTCTTGTTGAGTTTACTGATACCCTGTTAGCGTATCATATGTAAAACCTGTGCTCCACCTCTTTAATGAGGAGGTTTTGAAGCTAGCAGAAAATGATGCCGACCTCACCGAGCAATTAAAGTCTACAGCCACAACCTACTAGGAATGCAGCAATTCTCGGTTTAAAATTGCTCCATGGTTCAATACGTGCTTAAGATTTTCGGTTTTGCAATTGAATTGTGCGTTACTATGGAACTGCCACTGCATGTGTGCGCCTCTCTAGGCAGTAGGCAGGCTGAGGCAGCCTGCTGCAGCCCCTCCCGACAGTAAATATCCATTCACAGCTGGAAAATCTTCCAACATGAGCATGCATCTCTGCTGTCACCATCCAGCCGTATTGCTTCCTGGAAGCAGGACATTCAAGCAGGTGACGCCAGTGAAAAAGCAGCGTTCTTTCACAGATGCCTTGCAACAAGTCCATAGTGTCAATTCAGAGAAACACAAGAAAATAACCTGCGCACGGTGGATGCTTATCACTAAAGATTTGCAGCTCTTTTCGGTAATTGGAGATGTTGGATTTTGTCACTTAATTGAAACACGCAATCCATGTTGGACTCTGCCCTCTCAGACATATTTCACCAACAATGTGATCCCCATCGTTTATGAAACAGCGTGAAAAGACACTGAAGATGGTCTAGCTAAAACGCAAAACCTTGCACTGACCAGCTCGACCTCCCAAGCATCAGAGCTACTTAACTCATTCTATGTCCCATTATATGTCGGATTGGCAAATTAAGAGCGCTGTACTGCAAAAAAATTGTTTTTGAAATTGTTTCCCTTCTTTTTTTACTACTACTGTTCCTGCTATTTCTACTACTACAACCTACATAAATGAAAATTATGACACTACCACAGATGATTTCCATTGCATCAATGAATACCACAGCCATTGTGTAGATCAGGGGTGTCAAACTCATTTTAGGTCAGGGGCCATATGGAGGAAAATCTATTCCCAAGTGGGCCGGACCGGTAAAATCATGGCATAATAACTTAAAAATAACGACAACTTCAAATTTGTTTCTTTTGTTTTACTTTAGTCCAAAATAGTACAAGAACATTCTGAACACATCACAAATAGTGCTCTTTACAAAACACTTCAAATTAGTTGAAAATTCTGAGAAAAAAATTGGTGCAATTTCAAGAACACAATGCCTCAGTGATTGGAACTTAAACTTCGTCTCATATCTATCTACTATCTACTCTATCTACGAAGGCATACAACTTTAAGTCACAGCCTATCTGGGATTGAACAAAATACTCTTCTAGGTATCGAATACCTCATTCGTCATTTCCACATCTTAATCCTGAGCTAACTCACCACACCATACTAACGGAGGTAAAAACTATTGAAGCGCGTAATGTTCAAAGTAGAAGATTTAATAGGCAGAACGACATGGCAGCTAGCTCCGGGCCAGCTGACAGGTATAGTCCTATTTGCTCGGCCCTGGTATAAACAGTTTGCCTGCTTAACATAATTGCTATTACGACACCCAGTGGACACATTTAGAACAGCAGTTTCTTTCATTGAAAAATTTCAGCGAATTTAAACTTCAAATCATCTCGCGGGCCGTACGTTTGACACCCCTGGTGTAGATGGTTAATGACCACTCTATAAGAGCAAATCCTAAATGCAGGTCAGGTGGAGATTGTGGAGATGACAGTTTCAGATATAGCAGCGAAAGTCCAGAAAAAGACACCAGGAAGCTTTTCAAGAAGTTGACTGACAGTGCAGCAAGCTTCTGAGACTAAACTCAGCAGTTACCCTCTGTCTGGCTTCGTATGTAGAGTGAGACCAATCCCCTAGAATGTTGAAAGGTCCACTGCCACAACTTACACTAGAATGAGACATTTATTTGGTTTGTGTTAACTAGTACATGAAGCCTGAGTTATTATCAGTCTATTAAACACCTTTTCTGAAAAAAATGTTTCTGGTATGTGTTCTTTGTCTTCTTAATACATTGGCAAATTGGTTGACTACTGATATAGGTCCTGAATGCATTTTCCCTAGTATAATATCGGTTGCAGGATGACACCACTTGTCTATTTCCATTTATCGGCTTCTGTGTTTTTGTTTGAATGTATGTCGGCATAGATAATGTGGTCACTTTGTACTATTTTAGGTCCTGCACACATGCACAGACCAGTAAGAAACCAGCAAGGAACCAAATATGACCTTTCTTCCTTAGTGTTAGCTTAGGTTTCAGCAGTGCACCACACCCATAGCCTTTGGCCCTATTTCTGAACTACAGGGCAACGCCAGTAAATACAAACACACAGGGAGGGAGATACAAAGACACAGGAATTTTATCAGTCAGTCACTCCCAGCAGCTGTCCACGCTCAAGTGGCATTGGCCAGGGAATATCTTGCAACTTTCCAAATGGATGTTGATATTCATAACAGAAAATAAAATATTCAGTCAATTCTTCTGAGATTTCAGGAAGAAGAGTCATTATAAGTTTTCCCCTCTGAGTCACATAGGGAATCCAGGCATTATATTTGTGTTGACTTTACTAGGGCCAGACAATAAAATGAACACAATAAGTGTAACGAAGGACTGTGCTGATCAGGGAACTTTCACCACTATGGAGTGTCGGATTAGGACACGGAGACTGGTATTGGTAGCACTGAACTTTACTGCAGGTTTCAGGGTACGCAGACAGAAGCCTCTGAGACAATTTACATACAGCTCGTTTGAGGGGCGGGGGTGTGTGTTTAAAACAGAAAGTAAATAATATAGCTCAGTACACGGTACATTAGGAATAAATGAAGATGCTAACCAACAAATACACCAAAGCCCATAACTCTGTTAACAGTAGACTGGTAGACTAAATCACTCTGCCTAGAATTAATGTAGAACATTCTAATTACCAGGTAACACACTAAACAGACATTACTTATTAATCCAACAAAGATGACCTAAAGTCTTAACAAGTTAACAAGTCACTTACTTTTAGTCATCTACTCACACGCAGGAGAGGTTTGCTGTTACCTTGGGAAACTGTCCTGCTCTCTGTCTCTGTGTGAGCGGAGGGCCTTTTCTACAATAAGAAAAATTCACCTTAAAAAAATGATAATAAACTGATGTGTAATGTCTGAGCAATTCACTGCACAGTTGCAGAATAGGATAGGATAGGATAGAAGCTTTGTGAATAAAGTACTGTGCAATTAAATTTCACTCCTGATATGCAAAAAACCCACCAAAAACCATAATTAAAAAGTGGCACTACAATAAATAGTCAACTTACAGAATAATAGATAAAAAATTATTTAAAAAAAAAAAAAATCATGCTCTTCACATAGAGCTGGAAACATAAAACAGTGATAGAACACACAGGTGCTGGTCACCTAGTGGTTCCCAGAGTTTCCAAAAGCAGAATGGGAGGCAGAGGCTTTAGTTATCAAGCTCCTCTCCTGTGGAAGCAGCTACCAGTCTGGGTTCAGGAGGCAGACACTCTCTGTACTTTTAAGGCAACACTTAAAACCTTCCTTTTTGACAAAGCGTATAGTTAGGGCCGGCTAAGCGTATAGTTAAGACACTCATCAGCCTGGAAGCTGCACATGGATTTTCCAACATGACAATGATCCAAAACACAAGGTCAAGTTGACCCGCCATTGCCTAAAGGAGAAAAAAGTGAGACTGTGCTGGAGTGACCATCACAGTCTCCTGATCTTAATATCATTGAGCCACTTTGGGGAGATTGCAAATGTGCAGACCATGCAAGATATCCCAAGAATTTACAGGACCCGGAGGCTTTTTGCCAAGATGAATGGGCAGCTTTACCATCTAAGAAAAAAAAAAACATCCACAACTATCAGAAAAGACTACAAGCTGTTGTTGATGCTAAAGGAAGCAATACACAGTACTATTAAAAACTATAGGTATGCAAACTTTTGAACGGGAACTATCTCAGTATTTTCTTTAACATTATGTTTTTGCTTAACCTGTTAAGCTGTGGGCCTTTTTTAACGACCGAGGGCTTACTGCTCGAAAATGACATAACCAAAATTAATAAGGGTTTTCTCTGCATCTATAAGGTCTACATTGATATTAGTATCAAAGTAATGGTGAGACTTCTGATTATTTCAGATGTGAAAATTTAGATGTATATTCTACTGCGTAAGAGCAAATGAAATTGGAACACAACAAAAATTTTGGATTTCATATCTGCCTAAAAAATATTTACATTGAAAATCCCCTCTATAATTATGCCTAAAAACCCAAGAAAGCATAAAAACGTCTGATTGTCCTCTGTGCCATGAGTGGAGCTAATAAAATAAACCAGAGTAAAGTTATAAAGCTTTTAGTTGAGAAATGTCTAGGTGCAATTTAATTGTGCATAATTGGATCACCAACTGGATATCTTGGTGTAAATCAGCTTTTTGACACAAAAGGACACCGTTTGGCACTAAATAACACATTTTGACACAAATTATGCATGTCCCATTTTGGCACATTGCTATAACAAAATTGGTAAATTTGGTAATTTCTGTAAAGAAAACCATATGCAAGAAATGTAGTCTGACTCCAAATAGAGCAGATTTACTGAAACAAAACAAAATGGACAAAAATGCACAACAGTTTGAAAAGTATTTAAAAGTACACACAACCTATATTTACAACTACAGTGGGTACGGAAAGTATTCAGACCCCTTTAAATTTTTCATTCTTTGTGTCATTGCAGCCATTTGCCAAAATCAAAAAAGTTCATTTTATTTCTCATTAATGTACACTCAGCACCCCATCTTGACAGAAAAAAACAGAAATGTAGAAATTTTTACATATTTATTAAAAAAGAAAAACTGAAATATCACATGGTCATAAGTATTCAGACCCTCTGCAGTGACACTCATATTTAACTCACATCCTGTCCATTTCTTCTGATCCTCCTTGAGATGGTTCTGCTCCTTCATTGGAGTCCAGCTGTAATTAAACTGATTGGCCTTGATTAGGAAAGGCACACACCTGTCTATATAAGACTTTACAGCTCACAGTGCATGTCAGAGCAAATGACAATCATGAGGTCGAAGGAACTGCCCAAGGAGCTTAGAGACAGAATTGTGGCAAGGCACAGATCTGGCCAAGGTTACACAAGAATTTCTGCAGCACTCAAGGTTCCTAAGAGCACAGTGGCCTCCATAATCCTCAAATGGAAAAAGTTTGGGATGACCAGAACTATTTCTAGACCTGGCCGTCCAGCCAAACTGAGCAATCGAGGGAGAAGAGCCTTGGTGAGAGAGGTAAAGAAGAACCCAAAGATCACTGTGGCTGAGCTCCAGAGATGCAGTATGGAAATGGGAGAAAGTTCCACAAAGTCAACTATCACTGCAGCCCTCCACCAGTCGGGGCTTCATGGCAGAGGGGCCCGACGGAAGCCTCTCCTCAGTGCAAAACATATGGACTCCCAGACTATGAGAAATAAGATTCTCTGGTCTGATGAGACCAAGATTGAACTTTTTGGCGTTAATTCTAAGCGGTATGTGTGGAGAAAACCAGGCACTGCTCATCACCTGCCCAATACAATCCCTACAGTGAAACATGGTGGTGGGTGCATCATGTTGTGGGGGTGTTTTTCAGCTGCAGGGACAGGACGACTGGTTGCAATTGAAGGAAAGATGAATGCGGCCAAGTACAGAGATATCCTGGAAGAAAACCTCTTCCAGAGTGCTCAGGACCTCAGACTGGGCCGAAGGTTCACCTTTCAACAGGACAATGACCCTAAGCACACAGCTAAAATAACAAAGCAGTGGCTTCGGAACAACTCTGTGACCGTTCTTGACTGGCCCAGCCAGAGCCCTGACCTAAACCCAATTGAGCATCTCTGGAGAGACCTGAAAATGGCTGTCCACCAACGTTCACCATCCAACCTGACAGAACTGGAGAGGATCTGCAAGGAAGAATGGCAGAGGATCCCCAAATCCAGGTGTGAAAAAACTTGTTGCATCATTCCCAAGAAGACTCATGGCTGCACTAGCTCAAAAGGGTGCTTCTACTCAATACTGAGCACAGGGTCTGAATACTTATGACCATGTGATATTTCAGTTTTTCTTTTTTAATAAATTTGCAAAAATTTCTACATTTTTGTTTTTTTCTGTCAAGATGGGGTGCTGAGTGTACATTAATGAGAAATAAAATGAACTTTTTTGATTTTGGCAAATGGCTGCAATGACACAAAGAGTGAAAAATTTAAAGGGGTCTGAATACTTTCCGTGCCCACTGTATTTATACATGCCCATCACGCCACTCAAGAATGCTGAGGAGACCATTTTGTGGATGTAGAGCAGGGGCTAAGCTAAAGGCTATGATGAACAATAGAAGATGGAGATACAAGCCTTTTCTGCTCTCTGTGCTCATGGGGATTGTTACTCACTGCATAACAAGTGTGACAAGCTGGAGGTGCTTGTGAGGAACCAGAGGCTATACAGGGAGTGCAGTTTGATATGTCCTTCTGAGTCCTGGTTTAATGACAACATACCAGACTCGTGTGGATATACCTGGCATCACAGCTGTACGAGACCCAAGGACGAGCGGAAGGATGAAAGGTGGGGGAGTTATTTTTTAACCAGAAATGGGTTAACCCTCTGGGGTCTAACGGTGTTTTAAGGACCCCGGACAAGTTTTGACATAAAGCACATTTGTGCTTTTTTTAGTTGCTTTTAAAACATATCAATGGCTAAAGTCTGATAACACTGTAGCCTAGAGTGTTCAGAAAATGAAAAATGAGTGTTTCACAAAATGATGTGAAAATCACCTTGTTCACTCATTCACAGAAAACAATACACTTTTTAAATTTTCTAAGACATTTGTTGTTTAGAAAAGACATATGCAGGAAGGTGTGTCTGATCATGAATAATCATGTGATTTACCTGAGAAGACAAAGACCCACATAATGAGTCAGGAATGTGGCTGAGAAGGAATTACTGCAATGCAATGCAGATCCAAACATTCGTCATTTGAGTCGCGTTTTTCCTCTGACGAGAAAGTAAACTGTCGCTTTCCAGAACCATCCAAAATGCTTCTTCACCCATGCAGCATGCCATCATCCGAACGTGTAGAAAAAAATGAGCAAATTCTATGATAAGCTTGACATTTTATAGCATTTTTCAGGGGCGTGTACGTAATTACCTGGCTCACCTCAGGTCATTTCCATATGAATTGCTTTGTGTACTGTGGAGCACATTGTGACCTCACGTGTGTCCATCCACTTCACAGAGGTTTGTCCTTCCTTCCACCGCAGGTCTCAGCTCTCAGTCTTTCTAGACAAGTCATTGTGGAAAACCAGAACGACTCATTCGTATTGTCCCACAGCAGCCAATGTTTTTGGTAAATAAATCTTCGAACAGGACTGGGCTGGTGTAAAAACTATCCATATATAATGTCTAGCCACCACCGCTGATCTTGGGTCCTCTACCAGAGGCCTGGGAGTTTGAGGGTTCTTCGCAATATCTTAGCTGTTCCTATCATGGTACTCTTCTGAATTGAGAGCTCTGATGTTGTTCCTGGGATGTGTTTGAGGGTCACAGACCCAGCGGTGCCGATTACCACAGGGACCACTGTTGCCTTCAGCTTCCTCATGTTTTCTAGTTTTATTTTAAGCCCTTGATATTTCTCAAGCTTCTCATGTTCCTTCTTTCTCATGTTGCTATCACTTGGGATTGTTACATCTACCACTACAGCTTTGTTCTGCTGTTTGTTAACCACTACCATGTCCGGTTGGTTAGACATCACCAGTTCATCTGTCTTTATATCAATTATATAATAGTAAACTAAGCTTTATGTGTCAAGAACTCCAGAGTTCACGCCCACTCCTTCCCTTGTTCCACATACACACACACGAAATGGGGAGGGGAGAGCCAACAATGCCAACCACACAGATAATGACCTAGGGTCATAACACTGTGTTGTGCCCCTTTACAATTAGAATTATTATTTTATTTTTTGTTAAATCTGGAGATCAGCAGGCTTAATATAATAGTTGTAGCCCTAGCATGCAGTCCTGAGTGTTTTATTTTGCAGCGTAACTATCGACAATAGACACAAGGAGACATTCTGTGTAAAGACCATCACCATATGGTGATGGAAACAGCAGATACAGTGTTTGACTGTATCAGCCCTTTATATTTGAAATGTGTCAGTGTCTGAATGCTTTCCCTGTTGACAGCTTTGTTGGCGTGAACATGTCATTTAGGCTGAAATGGGCTTTCAGCTGTTGTAAGGAGATAGAGGGTACAGTTCTAGTAACTAACAACCCAGAACTTGCACCAGTCTTCTATCTTGAAGAATGTTGCAAAGCTTTTATTCCTGTCCTGAGGGTGAAGCTGCCTGTAGAAGACATGAGTGAGGCAACAAGAGACTGAAACAGCAGATACAGTGTTTGACTGTATCAGCCCTTTATATTTGAAATGTGTCAGTGTCTGAATGCTTTCCCTGTTGACAGCTATGTTGGCGTGAAAATGTCATTTAGGCTGAAATGGGCTTTCAGCTGTTGTAAGGAGACAGAGGGTACAGTTCTAGTAACTAACAACCCAGAACTTGCACCAGTCTTCTATCTTGAAGAATGTTGCAAAGCTTTTATTCCTGTCCTGAGGGTGAAGCTGCCTGTAGAAGACATGAGTGAGGCAACAAGAGACTGTCCTTCACTGAGGTCTTCTAGTTTCTATTAGACATTTCTTTTGAATTAAACGAGAAAGATCCCACAAGCAAGAGTTCATTCACCATTCAATTATTTAACGTTTTTCCATATTTGCAATATATTCTTGGAATATAACACTATTCCTAAAGTTCATCATGACTCGTGCTGATGCCTTACTGCATTTCACCTTGCACTTCAGCTGACAGTTCTATCTGTGCATGTCCATTTTCAGCTGAAATTACAAGTGATTATTTCAGTCCAATTGAGACTTAACTGCTTTCACCAGTTACATGTCACCTGCTTTTTTTTTAACTTTTTAACTGACAGTTCAACTACTTTCACCTCTACTACTTCAGCTGAGATTTCTGTCAGTGTTTACTGAAGCATCACACACCTCAACTATCTTCGGGCCTTAAACTTAATTTGATAATTTGATCAGCCACTTACACACCAAATGACAACTTCTTTACTCTCATTCCCTACACTTTAAACGTTTTGGTGCATTTTCACCTGTTTAATGTGTTTACAACTGCAATTTTCTGTTCAAGCAAGTACAGAAATGATTCTGTAGTCAACAGTTTAAGGATATATAGAGGAGATGTGGCCAGGGCATATTATTTGTGATTATAATGAAAAGCAAGCTGAATTCAAGATAAAGGACTCCTGTCATAGGTAGGGCTGTTCAATTATTGAAAAAAAATCATAATCAGGATTATTTTGGTCATTATTAAAATCACGATTATTTTACACGATTACTTTGGAAATATGTTGCATTTATTGAACAAAACAATGAACTCTCCTTAAAACAAATAATATAAAATATATTCAAATGTATAAACAGCAGTGCCAACACCACTGCATAGCAAATCTTGCACATATTTTTGATCCACGTCCGCTTTTCGAATCCAAACTGTTCCCAAACAACGGAATTGCTTTTACCTCTTTTGCTGACCAAAGACATCTGTGGCTGCACTCTTTCTGCCATCTTCACTCACTCTGATTTTTAAATGCCACCATATATGCGACTTGTTTCGCCAACAGTATAAGCTGAGAGAATAAGCTGTATAGGCACATCATTAAGAACGCAAGCCAAAATAACTTGAAAAGGGGAATAATTGCTTTTCTAATTACATAGTTTTTGTGATCCTTGAGACCTGAAATCCAAATTAAAATTTGATTAATTGCACAGCCCTAGTCATAGGGTCATTTCTATAATCACACACAGAAAGTATGATATTACACATGGTATTCTCATTATGGAAGCCCATTAATATGAGAAACTTCTTTCCTATAGGCTGCAACCAACCAGACCAAATGGAGCCCTTATATACACACATACAGAGAAAAAGTCAACCTTGACTTTCCAGCAGAGCTGTTCCACTTGGTAGTTCCACTTGGTCAGGCCCTATAGGAATCACTGTCCCTCCCAAATGGTTGGAGCATTATGAAATCAGATTCTCTGCTTACAAAATTACAAATTTATTACATTTTTAGATATTTTTAAGATATTTAGTTTCCATTTATATACAGTACAGTTGCTGTCTTTGACATGCATGGAACTGCATGGGATCTAACAAATTTTTAGAATAATTCTCTTGTTGCTATTGTAAAAAATTGTCAAACACTGTTTACATCAAGTGACCTTCCTTCCAGAAAACACCTCCCACCCCGAAATGACATCATTACATCAGTCTGAAAAAGACAACAATCACAACGGGGTGTCAAATCAAGCTGACAATGCTGAATTTTGGTCAAAGTTCTTCCAAAGTTCCATTTTGCTACGTAGCTGTCAACCGCCGCAACGTGAATACTAGTTCACCTAACGATGTGTGTCACACTTTTCTATCTCATCAGAAGCACAACAGGTATACTAACAACGGTGACTATTGGCTGGCCAGCACGCACTTCTCAGACAGGTTTATGTATGTTTTAAATGACACGTCCGCACACAATTCACTTCGACATCAAACTTGTTGGAGGAAACGATGTACGTAGTTACAACATGCTACCAAAAGTAAGGCCAGGCATATCAAAAACATAACAGTGCCACTTACTGCGACATTTTCGCTCTTTATCGAATAAGTTGCCAGTTTTCCTCCACCCTTCACCGGCATCTTGCTTCAACTCGTATAGACTTCAAAGAGGCTTTTCGTCAGGGTTAAAACCAAACCTGTGAGAATTCAGATGTAGTTCGCATAATGGCTGGCGTTTGAAATTAAACGTATCGTTGTGATAGGAGGCCAGCTCCTTTCTAGTCGCTACCAGGTTCGTGTTCCTAAGAGCGGAAAAGCCTACTTGAACCAAAAGACAGAAAGAGGGAGGTCCGTCCGAGCTGCAGAACAAGTCTGTGTTGACTCACAGCAACGATGACAGCACAAAACTATACACGGACATGACTCACTTACTCGCTACCTCCGCGATAAGAACTACATTTTTTGTTGGGATTGCTGTGCAACAAGCATGTTCTTTTTTCTTTTTATTATTATTACGTAGGGCTGGACGGATCAACCCAAATATCGATAGTATCGATACCAATGTTGTATCATTACTCGAGTGATGGGATCGATACTTTAAGTTTTACATTCAGTGTGGTGCCCCTGTTTTATCAAAGAGCGGACATGCCTGTGCAGGTGTGTAAGTGGTGCCTATCTCCTCCTCCCCCTCTTTGTGTTTTGATGTTGTACCGTCACGTGACTCAGCGGCGCCAGGCAAACAAGCAAGCAGGCGGTGCCGCGGCCAGCAGCACAGAGTCGGAGCAGAAAAATGGATAAGAGGAAGAGGAGCTCTGTGTGGCTATATTTTATGGCAGATAATGAAACAATAGCAACCTGTTCAATTTGTAAAAAGGATGTAAGACACAGTATCAATGTGACAAACTTATACAAGCATATGAAAAATCATGCCAAAGAAAACAGTGAGTTACAGAAACGGAGAGAGGAGAGAAATCCCCCACCCCCTGGTCCCGACAGACCCAGAAACCTGATCCAGAGGCAGAGGTTATTGGCAGAGCCCTTTCATACATACTCCTAAGCAGAAGCCCACGCCACCTGCCTGTTCACTTTAACAGATTTTCCCCGACTCTAATAATTGGCGAGTCCATAGTCAGAAACGTGAAACTAGACACCAGCAACCATAGTCAAATGTATTCCTGGGGCCAGAGCGGGTGACATCGAGTCAAATCTGAAGCTGCTGGCTAAGGCTAATCGTAAATATGGAAAAATTGTTATTCACGTCGCCAACACAATCAGAGGTCACTAAAATTAATGTTGAGTCGGTGTATAACTTTGCCAAACCTAACTAAACTCTAAACAATGCATTAACTGCTACATTCCGGTACTAGTCAAGTACCTTTCTATTTTGACCGGTATTTAGTGCTATTTCCTGACTTGGTGCTCGTTAGCCTACCGGTTAGCTTAGCTAGCTAGTTAGCTTCGCTAACATGGCCTCTCCCTCTCTCTCTCTTTCTTGCTCGGTGTGCCACATGTTTAGTTATTCCTCTGCCTCCTTTAGCGATAATGATACCTGTAATAAGTGAATAAGTGTAAGGTTCTGTTAGCCTTGGAGGCGAGGATCACTGATTTGGAAGCGCGGCTCCGCACCTTCGAACAAAAGCCAGCTAGCCTAGCCCCGTTAGCTGGTGTGGAGCCACCGAGCTCAGGGTGTGTTAGCGGTCCAAGGGCAGCTCCGGAGCAGCCCAGAGAATTAGCCTGGGCGACGGTCCGACGGAAACGTACTCCTAAGCAGAAGCCCACGGCTCATCACCTGCCTGTTCACGTTTCTAATAGATTTTCCCCGCTCAGCGACACACCCGCTGAGAAACCGACTCTGATAATTGGCGATTCCATAGTCAGGAACGTGGAAATGGCGACGCCAGCGACCATAGTCAAATGTATTCCTGGGGCCAGAGCGGGCGACATCGAGTCAAATCTGAAGCTGCTGGCTAAGGCTAATCGTAAATATGGGAAAATTGTTATTCACGTCGGCAGCAATGACACCCGATTACGCCAATCGGAGGTCACTAAAATTAATGTTGAGTCGGTGTGTAACTTTGCTAAATTAATGTCGGACTCCGTAGTTTTCTCTGGACCCCTCCCCAATCTGACTAGCAATGACATGTTTAGCCGCATGTCGTCGTTCCGTCGCTGGCTGTCTAGGGTGGGGGACCGGGATGCAGAGACTCAGTCTAAAACGCCTCTCTGTAGTTTCCTTAGAGCCGCCACCCCCCTCAAACCACATAGAGACTGTGTCTGCCCCTCGAACATATAAATCAAATAAATCAGAAGTTAACAGAAGAGGAGTTATTCATAAAAACTTAATAAAAATGAAGACCACTCCTCTTATTGAACAGAAAAACAGAACTGTCAAATGTGGACTATTAAATATTAGGTCCCTTTCATCTAAATCTTTGTTAGTAAATTATTTGATAACTGATCACCAAATTGACCTACTTTATCTTACTGAAAACTGGTTACAGCAGGATGAATATGTCAGTCTGAATGAATCAACCCCCCTCAGTCATAAAAATTATCATGTTCCTCGAAGCACAGGTTGAGGTGGAGGAGTAGCTGCAATCTTCCACTCAAACTTATTATTAAACTTTCATCCTCAGAACAATTTTAATTCATTTGAGAGCCTCACTCTTAGTCTCTCACATCCAAACTGGAAAACACAAAAACCAGTTCTACTTGTCACTGTGTACCGTCCACCTGTCCCTTACTCAGAGGTTTTAACTGAATTCCCTGACTTTCTGTCTGATCTAGTGCTTAGATCAGATAAAGTTATTATAGTGGGAGATTTTAACATTCATGTAGATGTTGAAAATAACGGCCTCAGCATTGCATTTAATTCTATATTAGATTCAATTGGTTTCATTCAAAATGTTAATAAACCCACCCACTGTTTCAATCACACCCTTGATCTTGTTCTGACCTATGGCATCGAAATTGAACATCTAATAGTTTTTCCCCCAAATCCTGTTTTGTCAGATCATTCTTTAATAACTTTTGAATTTAAAATGATGGATCATGCAGCGTTTGGAAGAAAATTCCACTACAGCAGATGTTTATCCGACAACGCTGTTAATAAATTTAAGAAAATGATTCCATCTTTATTTACGTCTATGCCAAGTATAAACATAGTGGAGGGCAGCTGCTTCAATCCCACTCCCTACCAAATTGATCATGTTGTTGACAGCGCTGTAACCTCACTGCGTGAAATGCTTGATTCTGTAGCCCCTCTGAAAAAGAAGTTAGTGAATCAGAGAAGACTAGCCCCATGGTATAATTTACATATTCGTACCTTAAAGCAGGCATCACGAAGGCTGGAAAGGAAGTGGCGTTCCACAAACTTAGAGGAAATTTTTCTAGCCTGGAAAAACATATAAAAAAGCTCTCCGTAAAGCCAGAACTGCATACTATTCATCACTAATAGAGGAAAATAAGAACAATCCCAGGTTTCTTTTCAGCACTGTAGCCAGGCTGACAAAAAGTCACAGCTCTGTTGAGCCCAGTGTTCCCTTAGCTCTCAGCAGTGATGAATTTATGAGTTTCTTTACAAATAAAATCACAACTATTAGAGATAAAATTCAGCAGATGCTTCCTATACCTGCAATAAATGAATCTTCTACTACAGTAGCTCTTGAATCATCTGTAGGACCTCAGTTATGTTTAGACTGCTTCTCTCCCATAGATCTCTCTGAATTTACATCAGTAGTTGCTTCATCGAAATCATCAACGTGTCTCTTGGACCCCATCCCGACTAGACTGCTTAAAGGCACCCTGCCATTAATGAACTCATCTTTATTGGACTTGGTAAATTTATCTCTAGTATCAGGCTATGTACCACAGGCCTTTAAGACTGCAGTAATCAAACCTTTACTCAAAAAGCCTAGTCTTGATCCAGGAGTCTTGGCTAATTATAGACCAATATCCAACCTGCCATTTATTTCTAAAATCCTAGAAAAGGCTGTTGCTAAGCAGCTATCAGACCACTTACACAGGAATGAACTATTTGAAGATTTTCAATCAGGATTTAGAGCACATCATAGTACAGAAACAGCACTGTTGAAAGTTACCAACGATCTTCTCTTGGCCTCAGATAATGGACTTGTTTCAATACTTGTCCTCCTAGACCTTAGTGCAGCATTCGACACCATTGACCACAACATCTTATTACAGAGACTGGAGCATGCGATTGGTATCAGAGGAACAGCGTTAAAGTGGTTCCAATCCTATTTATCGGACAGATTCCAGTTTGTTCATGTCCATGATGAACCTTCCACACGAACAAAAGTTAGTTATGGAGTTCCACAAGGCTCCGTGCTAGGACCAATTCTGTTCACCCTGTACATGCTTCCTTTAGGATATGTCATTAGGAAGCACTCTATTAATTACCACTGCTATGCAGATGACACTCAGTTATATCTGTCTATTAAACCTGTTAACACAAACCAGTTAACCAGACTTCAAGCCTGTCTAACTGACATAAAGGCCTGGATGACCAGTAACTTTTTACTTTTAAACTCGGAGAAAACAGAAGTCATTATATTTGGGCCAAAAAATCTCAGAAATAACTTTTCTAAAATTATAGCTACTCTAGATGGCATAACCCTGGCCTCCAGCACTACTGTAAAAAATCTTGGAGTTATTTTTGACCAGGACATGTCCTTTAACTCACATATAAAACTAATCTGTAGAACTGCATTCTTTCACCTGCGCAACATTTCCAAAATTAGGAACATCCTGTCTCAAAATGATGCAGAAAAACTAGTCCATGCATTTGTTACCTCAAGGCTAGATTACTGTAACTCATTACTATCTGGATGTCCCAATATCTCCATAAAAAGCCTCCAATTAATCCAGAATGCCGCAGCCAGAGTCCTGGCAGGAAGTAGCAAGAGAGATCATCTTTCTCCTATATTGGCTTCTCTTCATTGGCTCCCTGTAAAATATAGAATAGAATTTAAAATCCTTCTTCTCACATACAAATCCCTTCATAATCAAGCTCCTTCATACCTCAAAGACCTCATAGTACCATATTATCCCAATAGACCACTTCGCTCTCAGAGTGCAGGTCTACTTGTGGTTCCCAGAGTTTCCAAAAGCAGAATGGGAGGCAGAGCCTTTAGTTATCAAGCTCCTCTCCTATGGAACCAGCTCCCAGCCTGGGTTCAGGAGGCAGACACTCTCTATACTTTTAAGGCTAGACTTAAAACCTTCCTCTTTGACAAAGCATATAGTTAGGGCTGGCCTCAGGCAACCCTGAATCATCCCTTAGTTATGCTGCTATAGGCCTAGACTGCCCGAGGACCATTGGTGCACTGAGCTTCCCTACCCTAACCCCCCCCCCCCCCCCCTTCCCTTCCCTTCCCTTCCCCTCTCTTCTCTCCTCCCACCTCCTGTATATTCCACCATTGAATGTTACTAACCTTGTGCTCTCTCTCTCCCCTAGTTTGTGCTCTCTCCCTCTCTCTCTGTTCTCTCTGTACCTTCTGCAGGTGTCCCTGGTCCTGGAGCTGTATATCGCTGATGTGCAGTTACTGGTCCCACCAACCTGCAGTGTCTATTTGTTGTTTATTGTTGCTGTTCTTTTCTCTCTGCTCTATCCACTCACCCCAACCGGTCGAGGCAGATGGCCGCCCAAACTGAGCCCGTTTCTGCTGGAGGTTTTTTCTTCCGTTAAAGGGAGTTTTTCCTCTCCACTGTCGCCAAGTGCTTGCTCATAAGGGAATTGTTGGGTTTTTAGTTTTAGTTTTTGTAAAATGCCTTGAGATGATTTGTATTGTGATTTGGCACTATACAAATAAAATTGAAAGATGAAAGAAAGATTATCATTGATGAAGTGTCCATGGTGTCAAAGGCCCTTTTTGCTTTTGTGGATGCCAGACTCAAACAGATTAAAGGCAGCCAGAGACCCTTTGGAGGGATGACAGTAATAGCTGTTGGAGACTTCTATCAGCTGCCACCAGTGCGACAGGCTAAACCTCTGTGTACATGACCCATGTGAGATTGACCTGTGGCAGGAACACTTTCAGATGATCACACTGACTGAGATCATGCGTCAGAAAGATGATGTTGCCTTTGCAGAGATGCTGAACAGGATCCATGTCAAAGACAAGTCAGATGAGTTGTCTGAAGCAGACAGAGCTTTGCTGTCACAAGCTGTCACTGAACCACAACTTTGTCCAACTGATGTCCTGCATATTTTTCCAACCAATAAACAGGTAGATGCTCACAACTCTGCAACATTAACTCAACTCCATTCTCACACCATTAACATCGATGCAGACAACTATAAAAAGGACCCATGAACTGGCAGAATGACAAGACAAGCCAACCCATTTAAAGGAGGCAGGAATGAGTTACCAGACACACTACAAGTTGCTGAGGGAGCTCGTGTCTTGATCACCAGAAACCTGGATATTTCTCAAGGATTAGTCAATGGTTCATTTGCTACTTTAGTCAGAGTAGTTACCTCTGAACAAAATGGTTCTGCACATGTCACTATGCTTGGGCTCAGGATGGATAATGAAACATCTGGAAGGAATCGCCATAACAGAGCACCAGGACATCCTGCCAATCTAGTGTACATAGAGAGAGCAGAGGAGAATCTGAAACAGAAAGGAGTGGTACGCAGACAGTTCCCCATTAAACTGGCCTTTGCATGTACCATTCATAAGTTTCAGGGTATGACAACCAAATCAGCTGTGGTCTCACTAAAGTCTTTTTTTAACCTGGCATGGCTTATGTAGCTGTCAGCAGAGTGACCTCTCTCAGTGGACTGCACCTACTGAACATGGATGACAGTAAAATCTATGCTAACACAGAAATCACTGACCATGAGACAAGCCAACATGGACGACATGATGCCTCTTCTTCAGATCACACAAACACTGAATAGACCTGACACTCTGACCATTATTCACCATAATACAGAAGGGTTGCCTTCTCATGTAGGCGACATCAAGAGCCATCATGAACTGTGTCTTTCAGATGTTTTGTGTCTAACTGAAACTCACCTCCAAGGCTCCTTTGTTGCAGAGAGTCTCCATTTAGAGGGTTACAACATGTTCAAACGTAACAGACGTGTCCTACACAAATTGTCCACAACTGGCCAACAGAGGTGGTGGTGGAGTTGCTGTTTATGTTAAAGGTCACATTCAAGTGCATGAAAAACAGTACATCCATAATGTGACTGACCTTGAGTTTGTGGCTTTGAAGGTTGAAGCTCCAGTTCCTGCACTGGTTGCTGCTGTATACAGACCTCCAGACTACAGTGTGACATCATTCCTGTCTAACCTGGGAAGCCTTCTGGATGCACTGGAGATCATGAATTGTCACCCCATCATTGTCTGTGGTGATTTCAATGAGAACCTTTTATCCAATGCAAGCAAACCAATACTGGATCTGTTCAAGTCCAGGGGATATGCACAAGTCATCACTGCTGCAACCACAGAGAAGAACACACTGCTGGACCTTATTTTCATCTCACAGCCACACCAGTGTCTGCACTGTGGTGTCATTAGGGTTAGGGTAGGGGAGCTCAGTGCACCAATGGTCCTCGGGCAGTCTAGGCCTATAGCAGCATAACTAAGGGATGGTTCAGGGTTGCCTGAGGCCAGCCCCAAATATATGCTTTATCAAAGAGGAAGGTTTTAAGTCTAGCCTTAAAAGTATAGAGAGTGTCTGCCTCCTGAACGCAGGCTGGGAGCTTGATCCACAGGAGAGGAGCTTGATAACTAAAGGCTCTGCCTTCCAGTCTGCTTCTGGAAACTCTGGGAACCACAAGTAGACCTGCACTCTGAGAGCGAAGTGGTCTATTGGGATAATATGGTACTATGAGGTCTTTAAGGTATGAAGGAGCTTGATTATGAAGGGATTTGTATGTGGGAAGAAGGATTTTAAATTCTATTTTAAATTTTACAGGGAGCCAATGAAGAGAAGCCAATATAGGAGAAGTATGATCTCTCTTGCTACTTCCTGCCAGGACTCTGGCTGCGGCATTCTGGATTAATTGGAGGCTTTTTATGGAGATATTGGGACATCCAGATAGTAATGAGTTACAGTAATCTAGCCTTGAGGTAACAAATGCATGGACTAGTTTTTCTGCATCATTTTGAGACAGGAAGCTCCTAATTTTGGAAATGTTGCGCAGGTGAAAGAATGCAGTTCTAGAGATTTGTTTTATGTGTGAGTTAAAGGACATGTCCTGGTCAAAAATAACTCCAAGATTTTTTACAGTAGTGCTGGAGGCCAGGGTTATGCCATCTAGAGTAGCTATAATTTTAGAAAAGTTATTTCTGAGATTTTTTGGCCCAAATATAATGACTTCTGTTTTCTCTGAGTCATCCAGGCCTTTATGTCAGTTAGACAGGCTTGAAGTCTGGTTAACTGGTTTGTGTTAACAGGTTTAATAGATAGATACAACTGAGTGTCATCTGCATAGCAGTGGTAATTAATAGAGTGCTTCCTAATGACATAGCTTAGAGGAAGCATGTATAGGGTGAACAGACTCGGTCCTAGCTCAGAGCCTTGTGGAACTCCATAACTAACTTTTGTTCGAGTGGAAGGTTCATCATGGACATGAACAAACTGGAATCTGTCCGATAAATAGGATTGGAACCATTTTAACGCTGTTCCTCTGATACCAGTCAC
This sequence comes from Mastacembelus armatus, assembly GCF_900324485.2. Lineage (NCBI taxonomy): Eukaryota > Metazoa > Chordata > Actinopteri > Synbranchiformes > Mastacembelidae > Mastacembelus > Mastacembelus armatus. Next base: position 520,225 of record NW_022872941.1, read on the forward strand.
ATGCTCCAGTCTCTGTAATAAGATGTTGTGGTCAATGGTGTCGAATGCAGCACTAAGGTCTAGGAGGACAAGTATTGAAACAAGTCGATTATCTGATGCTAAGAGAAGATCGTTGGTAACTTTTAACAGTGCTGTTTCTGTACTATGATGTGCTCTAAATCCTGATTGAAAATCTTCAATTAGTTCATTCCTGTGTAAGTGGTCTGATAGCTGCTTAGCAACAGCTTTTTCTAGGATTTTAGAAATAAATGGCAGGTTGGATATTGGTCTATAATTAGCCAAGACTCCTGGATCAAGACTGGGCTTTTTGAGTAAAGGTTTGATTACTGCAGTCTTAAAGGCCTGTGGTACATAGCCTGATACTAGAGATAAATTTACCAAGTCCAATAAAGATGAGTTCATTAATGGCAGGGTGCCTTTAAGCAGTCTAGTTGGGATGGGGTCTAAGAGACATGTTGATGATTTCGAAGAGGCAACTACTGATGTAAATTCAGAGAGATCTATGGGAGAGAAGCAGTCTAAACATAACTGAGGTCCTACAGATGATTCAAGAGCTACTGTAGTAGAAGATTCATTTATTGCAGGTATAGGAAGCATCTGCTGAATTTTATCTCTAATAGTTGTGATTTTATTTGTAAAGAAACTCATAAATTCATCACTGCTGAGAGCTAAGGGAACACTGGACTCATCAGAGCTGTGACTTTTTGTCAGCCTGGCTACAGTGCTGAAAAGAAACCTGGGATTGTTCTTATTTTCCTCTATTAGTGATGAATAGTATGCAGTTCTGGCTTTACGAAGAGCTTTTTCATATGTTAGTAGACTGTTTTTCCAAGCTAGAAAAATTTCCTCTAAGTTTGTGGAACGCCACTTCCTTTCCAGCCTTCGTGATGCCTGCTTTAAGGTACGAATATGTAAATTATACCATGGGGCTAGTCTTCTCTGATTCACTAACTTCTTTTTCAGAGGGGCTACAGAATCAAGCGTTTCATGCAGTGAGGTTACAGCGCTGTCAACAACATGATCAATTTGGTAGGGAGTGGGATTGAAGCAGCTGCCCTCCACTATGTTTATACTTGGCATAGACGTAAATAAAGATGGAATCATTTTCTTAAATTTATTAACAGCTTTGTCGGATAAACATCTGCTGTAGTGGAATTTTCTTCCAAACGCTGCATGATCCATAATTTTAAATTCAAAAGTTATTAAAGAATGAGCTGACAAAACAGGATTTGGGGGAAAAACTATTAGATGTTCAATTTCGATGCCATAGGTCAGAACAAGATCAAGGGTGTGATTGAAACAGTGGGTGGGTTTATTAACATTTTGAATGAAACCAATCGAATCTAATATAGAATTAAATGCAATGCTGAGGCCGTTATTTTCAACATCTACATGAATGTTAAAATCTCCCACTATAATAACTTTATCTGATCTAAGCACTAGATCATACAGGAAGTCAGGGAATTCAGTTAAAACCTCTGAGTAAGGGACAGGTGGACGGTACACAGTGACAAGTAGAACTGGTTTTTGTGTTTTCCAGTTTGGATGTGAGAGACTAAGAGTGAGGCTCTCAAATGAGTTAAAATTGTTCTGAGGATGAAAGTTTAATAAGTTTGAGTGGAAGATTGTAGCTACTCCTCCACCTCAACCTGTGCTTCGAGGAACATGATAATTTTTATGACTGAGGGGGTTGATTCATTCAGACTGACATATTCATCCGGCTGTAACCAGGTTTCAGTAAGACAAAGTAGGTCAATTTGGTGATCAGTTATCAAATAATTTACTAACAAAAATTTAGATGAAAGGGACCTAATATTTAATAATCCACATTTGACAGTTCTGTTTTTCTGTTCAATAAGAGGAGTGGTCTTCATTTTTATTAAGTTTTTATGAATAACTCCTCTTCTGTTAACTTCTGATTTATTTGATTTATATGTTCGAGGGGCAGACACAGTCTCTATGTGGTTTGAGGGGGGCGGCGGCTCTAAGGAAACTGCAGAGAGGCGTTTTAGACTGAGTCTCTGCATCCCGGTCCCCACCCTGGATTGTCAGGCTTTAGGCCGGCTAATAAACTCGGCCAAATTTCTAAAGATGAGAGCTGCACCATTCAAAGTGGGATGGATGCCGTCTCTCGCTACCAGACCGGGTTTTCCCCAGAAAGTGGCCCAATTGTCTGTGAAGCCCACATCGTTTGCTGGACACCACCTAGACAGCCAGCGACGGAACGACGACATGCGGCTAAACATGTCATCGCTGGTCAGATTGGGGAGGGGTCCAGAGAAAACTACGGAGTCCGACATTAATTTAGCAAAGTTACACACCGACTCAACATTAATTTTAGTGACCTCCGATTGGCGTAATCGGGTGTCATTGCTGCCGACGTGAATAATGATTTTCCCATATTTACGATTAGCCTTAGCCAGCAGCTTCAGATTTGACTCGATGTCGCCCGCTCTGGCCCCAGGAATACATTTGACTATGGTCGCTGGCGTCTCCATTTCCACGTTCCTGACTATGGAATCGCCAATTATCAGAGTCGGTTTCTCAGCGGGTGTGTCGCTGAGCAGGGAAAATCTATTAGAAACGTGAACAGGCAGGTGATGAGCCGTGGGCTTCTGCTTAGGAGTACGTTTCCGTCGGACCATCGCCCAGGCTAATTCTCCGGGCTGCTCCGGAGCTGCCCTTGGACCGCTAACAGACCCTGAGCTTGGTGGCTCCACACCAGCTAACGGGGCTAGGCTAGCTGGCTTTTGTTCGAAGGTGCGGAGCCGCACTTCCAAATCAGTGATCCTCGCCTCCAAGGCTAACAGAACCTTACACTTATTCACTTATTACAGGTATCATTATCGCTAAAGGAGGCAGAGGAATAACTAAACATGTGGCACACCGAGCAAGAAAGAGAGAGAGAGGGAGAGGCCATGTTAGCTAAGCTAACTAGCTAGCTAAGCTAACCGGTAGGCTAACGAGCACTAAGTCAGGAAATAGCAATAAATACCGGTCAAAATAGAAAGGTACTTGACTAGTACCGGAATGTAGCAGTTAATGAATTGTTTAGAGTTTAGTTAGTTTTTAGGTGTGTTAAACTATAGCTAATCTGTTGCTAGTCTGTAGACGAACTATACAACACACACAACACGATACGCTTGCAAGACAAAAGTGATTCGCGTACCCGGAGAGCAACAAACATGCAACTCTATGCTACAAACGCTAATGCTCCGAAAGAGAACAAAGGAAACACAGGGGTGTTATGCTGTCGGGTGTCGGTGGTGAAGGGAAAGAGTGAGGACCCAAATCTAGGATAAAACAGGCAGGTTTATTCCCCTGGGCTCAGGCAAAACACAAAATTCTCTGCCGTTCGGCAGGCAGGCAGACAGGGAAACAGAAAGGCTCTTTTGGGCAAACATGAATCAACGTAACTAATGTTCCGGCTGGGAACAAAGAAAAACCAGGGACACATATAGACAGAACTGAAGAACCAATTAAACACAGGTGAACACAATCTAACTGATGACCAAACGAAAACACAAAGCTACCTCGAACTAACAGAGCAGGAACCCAGGAAACTGACCAAAATAAAATACAAACAGGAAGACAAGGCTCGGGGCCTAACAAGGGGTATATATAGTGTGAGGGGTCAAAAATAAAAGATTGAATTATTGTAATCACTGGTGTAAAGACCATATATGGGAAGTGAAATATTACTGAGCATATACGGGACACGCTGGAGGGACTATGTCTGGGAACGCCTCGGTGTCCCCCCAGAAGAGCTGAAGGAAGTGTCCAGGGAGAAGGAATTCTGGGTATCCCTGATTTGGCTACTGCACCCGCGACCCGGCCCCGGATAAGTGGTAGAAGATGGATGGATGGATATACTGGTATAGAGACCATATATGGCAGGTGAAATATTATTGAGCATACACTGATGTAAAGGCCATATATGGGAACGAGCTGAGCAGCAAGATTTACAGTTGAGAAGGGTGTAATCAGACTATATAACCACTGTGTGTTTCCTTGTTTTCAGTTCTGTGGCTACATGCATTAGAAATAGTGTCACAGAACTCCAGATATATCTGACTGTATTTGCTCATGTAATCTGTTTTGCTGTGGAAACAATAAAAGTATAGAATCTTCAATAGGCTACTGACTGATCTCTTCAAATAAACCAACTCGGGGGGACACAGGTGACGTTCTTGTCCCAACAATAGACAGAACTCAAGACTAATTAACACAGGTGAAACTAATAGACTAACAAGAAATAAAGCTACCTATAATCAACGTAGGAAAAAAACAGGAAACTAACCAAAACAGGAGTCCAAAACCGGAAGGAACTAAGAAAAACCCAACTCATGACACCTATCCAAGATTAAGATAACTTCTCTCAACTCTAGTCTTCATGCAGATCAGCGGTGGGGTATTTAAACACGTAACCCAAAAAGCTCGGTTAAGCCCCTAGAAAGCTGGTTACTCACATGACAGCTCTGGATGTGCCCCCGAGACAATTGTTCCAAACACATTCTGCACCAAAAAAACAAACTAATACAACAAATCAACATGTTCATCCAGACAATGTTGCTAAACCTAACAAGGGAGACTTCCACAAAAGCAACACTTACTGCATAAGAAGACCATACAAACCTGTAAGAAATTATCCTACCTGACTCAAATTAAATAAACTACCCAATACATCTCTCAACCAAATATCAACAACCATGAACAGTGGAAATAACAAACAGCCGGATGAGCCCCCATCTGTCATGAACCGAGCCACACGGCCATGACACAATAAAGGGAGATGCACACAAAAGGCCAATTAGTATGTTTATTCATAGCCCACAAACATCAAACCCCCATTGCCCAAACGCCAGGTAGGTGCTTCTGGAAGAGGAGAGAGCCCAGGACTGAGCTCCCCAGCCGTTTAAAAGAGCCAGGACACAGGGCCCAGGTGTGGCTTCTCCATTAATGACTCAGGTAACTCACTCCCTCAACTCCGCCTCTCGTTCACATCCACCTTCACAACCTGCAAAAGAACAGAAAAACGAGGTGGGGGTCGTAACACAGTTCCAGTAGCCAACATCACCAGGCAGTCAAGACATCTAGTGACCCCCCTCCGATCCTCTGGGCGACCCAGAGACGGTTCAGGTTTGTCAACCCGAAGCCGCCCTGGAACACTCAGACTGCATGACATTGTGGGGTACCGCCAGCCAGCCTGGGCTAACTGCATCAAAGTAGGCTGAACATGCCTCTCTCTGTTCTCTGAATCAGCTGGTGTCTCATTTACTGCCACACCCAAGAATTTTCCAAATTTTCCTCACTAAGTAATTACAGTCGCTAGTTCCTCTTATCAGAGCCAGTGATCAAACTACAATGCCACTTTGACTACTAATAATCAAAATCACCTGGAGGTAGATTAGTTCATTTGTTATTGATGTTATTTGCAGTAATATCTAAAACATATGAGTGCAGGTCTACTTGTGGTTCCCAGAGTTTCCAAAAGCAGAATGGGAGGCAGAGCCTTTAGTTATCAAGCTCCTCTCCTGTGGAACAAGCTCCCAGCCTGGGTTCAGGAGGCAGATGCTCTCTGTACTTTTAAGGCTAGACTTAAAACCTTCCTCTTTGACAAAGGATATAGTTAGGGCTGGCTTCAGGCAACCCTGAACCATCCCTTAGTTATGCTGCTATAGGCCTAGACTGCCCGAGGACCATCGGTGCACTGAGCTCCCCTACCCTAACCCTCCCTCCCTTTCTCTTCCCCTCCCCTCCCTTCCTCTCCTCCCACCTCACATGCCCGGTTCTGATGGAGGTTTTTTCTTCCGTTAAAGGGAGTTTTTCCTCTCCACTGTCGCCAAGTGCTTGCTCATAAGGGAATTGTTGGGTTCTTAGTTTTAGTTTTTGTAAAGTGCCGTGAGATGATTTGTATTGTGATTTGGCGCTATACAAATAAAATTGAATTGAATTGAATTGAATTGAATTGAATTGAATTATCACTTATGTTCAGTGGCATTACATTTACCATTACCCATTCGCATTAAATGGCGAAAACCTCAATCCTTCTCTTCTGGTCTCTGTTGGCTGTGAAACTACAAGGTCACTGCTGGGTACAGAACTCATTCTTCAGATTTCCAAATTGATAAGTGCATTCATATCAGTTGAACGGCTAGTACCCAAAAATGACTTGGTGGTCCGAGTTAATTCATTGATAATTTTCGTAAGACGATTAATAAGAGAATTGATAAATTGAATGGACATAAATTGTCGGAAGGCATTAATAAAGCTGGAAGACTCCATTGACTCCATTAATTTAACATGAATGGCTCTGATACCCCAGCAGGTGAAGATGAAGGCCCATTGTTTACTGTAGGCCAGACCTCCTCGCATCTGACGAGATCTAATTGTCCAGGATCCAAAAACATCGACTCCAACATAAGTAAATGGGGGCAGGCGGTCATGCGGTTGATGGGTAGGTCTGACATCTTTTGTTTTTCTGTTTTCTACCTCAATTTACAAGTCACACAGTTGTGGATAATTGAGCTGATCCAACATTTTCCATCAACGATCCATAAGCCAGCTGACATCACAGCACCCTCTGTGAAATGGCACCCCTGATGTTGCACTCGCTGGTAATAATGTTGTATTATTAGAGTGGTCAGATCGTGATTACCAGAAATGATGATAGGGTTTGCTTTATGATTTTGGAGATTGGTTTGCGAGAGACAACCTCCAACTCTGAGACAACCTGCGTCATTTATGTAAGGAGACTCTTTGCAAAGACTTCAGAATAAGTTTTGTGTTGGAGACAGCTCAGAATAACACCTTCTGCCCTTCTGAAGTCCTCTGCACTAAGGCTTTTGCAAATATGCCAACCAGTTGCTTCCATAGCTCTCTCCCTTGAAGCACCTGGCTATATGAAGCTACATCTGCTGGTTAAGGTCTGGACTCATTCTGTATGTGTCCAAGTACCACCCTGCTGTCTGTGAAGAACCTTGAAGAATGGAATGGCACATCAGTCTCTTCTGAAATAATGTCTGCAATTTTACATTAAGAACAGCCTTACAAAGTTCTAGCCTCAGAACCGTTATTTCTTGTCGTGAAGCAAGTTTGGCTTTGCCAAACACAAATCCAAGATCAGTCTTGCTTTCCATACATATAGAATATACAGAGCTCCCTTTTAGCTGCATTGCTAAAGGATATGGAGGTGTAGTTTCTTTGGATTTTCACCTTTTCAAGATCTCCGAGGGAAACTTTCCATGTACTCCATTCTTTGAGCATATTTTCTGAAAGTGGGTTGTCCTATTTGCATGCATTTGCATTTATATTTTGAAGACATATTACTGTGTGATTTCAGTAGCTACTGTCCTGGATTTAATAAGGTTAAGAGAATGGTAAAAAGGTAAAGCAGAACCTTTGTGCGGGAGGTGTTGCCCCAGGTTGGTTTCACGGTGGGATTTCCTTCCCCACGCCAGATGCAATCTGGATGTGAATGGCAGCTCACCGTGCAGTTTCTGGTCTTTACCACATATCGTGTTTTCAGGTCAGTAAATGGTGAAACGTCCCATAGACAATAATGTGAGATTCTGATATTATTCTGTACCAGTATAGCATACTGTTTTCTATATTTACTTGGTCGTTGTCGCTAACAGTTGGCGAGTTTAGTCGTCAAGGCTTTCAGTGGAACTGAGGTTTTCCGTGTCTAGGAAGTCTCGCGGGGTTTCGTAGCTGAAACATCACGAGAACTCTACACTCTCCCCAGCCACTACTTTGCAGTCACTGATCTCTTTCAGGTTGAAACGTCTGAACAAGATGTAATCAACTTGTGTGCTCCTGCCTCCACTCTTATATGTCACCCTATGCTCCTCCCTTTTCTGGAAAAATGTGTTCACTACAGCCATTTCCATCCTTTTTGAGAAGTCTACCACCATTTGTCCTTCTGCATTCCTGTCCGGCATACCAAACTTACCTATCACTTCCTCAACACCTCTGTTTCCTTCACCAACATGTCCGCTGAAGTCTGTTGTCTGCCCCAATCACCACTCTCTCACTACTGAATACCCTGAATCACCTCATCCATCTCCCTCCAGAAATTCTCTTTCTCTTCTAACTCACATTCTACCTGTGGGGCATAACCACTGACAACATTCAATATCACACCTTCAGCTTCCAGCTTCACACTCATCACCCTATCTGACACTCTCTTCATCTCCAGAACATTCCTAGCAAAATCCTCCTTCAGGATAACTCTGACTCCATTCCTCTTCCCATCCACACCATGATAAAACAGCTTGAACCCTGCTCCTAATCTATAAGCCTTGATATCTTTCCACCTGGTCTTCTGAACACACATGATATCCACCTTTCTTCTCTCCATCATATCAGCCAACTCTCTAGTTTTCCCTGACAAAGTCCCCACATTCAAAGTCCCTACGCTAAGTCCTACACTCCTACCCTTCCTCTTCTCTCTTTGCCTATGAACATGCCTTCCTCCTCTCTTTCTTTGACCAACAGTAGTCCAATTTCCACAGGCATCCTGTAAGTCAACAGCACCACTGGCGGTCGTTCTTAACCCGGGCTGTGACCGATCCGGTATGGAAGTCATTTTTGTGATTCACATGTTCGATTTGGCTTAAATTTTACGTTGGATGCCCTTCCTGACACAACCCTCTGCATTTACCCGGACTTGGGACCGGCATATGAAGACAGTGGATTGTGCCCCCCTGTGGTTGCATTAAGGCTGGAGACTGAACAATACCGGAAAAACATATGTGAGAAGGAGGCATCACATAACACCAATGCCCAGTGGCTGGTGAACCTGAGAGCAGACCTCAACAACCTCCCTGATCAGGACCCAGATGATCCCATCACATCCAAGAAATTGTCTCAAGCATGAAGAACTGGGCAGCACAGAGTCCTGACATGATCCACACTTACTGGCTAAAGAAGCTAACTGCACTCCATGAGCACTTGGCAGCTCAAATGAACCAGCTGATAATGGATGGGACTGAATGGCTAACTGAAGGCAGGATAGTCCTGAACCCGAAGGACCCCCGAAAAGGAAGCTATCCCATCCTACTACTGCCTGACAACCTGCCTCAACAACAATGAAGCTCCTGTTGTCATGATCCACAGCTTGACTTCCTATTATAGGCTTTTGTTTTGAAGGATCATACAGGATCTGGTTTTCTGCCTTGTTTCTCCCTTGACTGATTGCATGATTGTTTTCACCTGTGTTCTGTTTTCTGCCCACGGTTTATATACCCTCTCTCAGCCACAAACTGCCAGGTTGTCTGTGAATTCTTTACCAACCCTGCATCAATCTGCTCCACGCGACTTGTTTTCATAGAAGTTGCTGGTCACTGATCCCTCGTCTTGTTTTTACCAGGTCAAGCTAAGTGACATTACCCTTTGTTTAAGAGAAGAGTTGTTAGCCAAGCAGACCTCGTTATTCCCAAACCAAGAGACCAAGATCATTGCGTCAAGCCATGTACCCCTGTTTCATGTTTTCTTGTTTTTTCATGAAGATCTGGTGAGTCCTAATTAAGAGACCCAGATCCCCATGTACTTTGTTTCATGTTTTCCATGTAGATCTTGTAGTCTAAATTAAGGAGACCAAGATCACCACGCCTTGTACCTTGTTTCATGTTTTCACATTTTCCTTGTAGACCTTGTAGTCTAAGCTAAGAGGCCAAAGACTTTCCCCAGCTTCTTCCCAATGACTGGTCATTTCATGCCTTGCACTAAGCTTGTTATCTCACTGAAATAAAATCAGACTTTTAGACCTGAGTTATCAGAGTGGGCGAATTATTGGTCTTCAATTCCGTCAAATCACGACACCTGTCATGGCATAATACTCTGGCCAAAACATATAGAGGCCACTGATGTCAACACAAGGAAGCTCCTCATGATGCATGGAGGGTTTCACCCCAAATCCAGCATCCTGAGACTGTACACTAAGAGGAAGGAAGGAGGCCGGGGCCTGGTGAGCGGCAGAACCACCTTCTGAGATGAAGCAGCAAAAATCCATGAGTACATCAAGAAGATGGCCCCGAATGATGGAGTACTTAGTGAATATTTCAGGCAACAGAAGCCCGAAATGCAAGAACCATCATGGCAGGACAAACCCCTGCATAGTATCTACCACCAACAGATGGAAGAAGTGGCTGATATTGAAAAATCCTACCAGTAACTGGAAAAGGCTGGACTGAAAAACAACACAGAGACACAGGGACAAGCTCTAAATACAAGATCAATAGAGGCTGCTACCAAGCATTTCTAAATATGAAACTATTTTTTGAGCTGTTTTTAATTTTTTTTCTTTTCAATGGGAACCACTGGGCTAGGAACTGAGGGTCAGAAAGTACCGAGAAATTAATACATTGGTCGGTGGAGTAAATTTTAGTAGACCCTTTGCAAGCTTAGTACTCTGCTGCCTGGGTGTATTTAAGATAACTGCTTTGCTGTCCTCCATTTTTATTTCTTCATTTCAACAGGCAGTAACATGTCACAGAAAATAGCAGAGGACAGTCAATGCTCTGATGTTGACTGTATTTAATTCCATCCACTGATGAAGTGAAGATGCAGTGGATGTTTAATATTTTCAGCAGAAATATCCTTATCCCTAAATATACAGTATTGTTCAAAATAATAGCAGTACAATATGACTAACCAGAATAATCCAGGTTTTTAGTATATTTTTTATTGCTACATGGCAAACAAGTTACCAGTAGGTGCAGTAAATTCTCAGAAAACAAACAAGACCCAGCATTCATGATATGCACACTCTTAAGGCTGTGCAATTGGGCAATTAGTTGAAAGGGGTGTTGTTACGTGTTGTGGTGCTGGCAGGAGAAAGGAGTGACAGGACCCAAATGCAGGACAAAGAGAGGTTTAATTATTCCCCCTGGAGACGCCAGGGATCAGGAGAGAAACAGAAATACAACTGGGTGTCCCGGTGAACAAATAGTAGCCGGCTAGGCGGCACAGTCTGCCATGCAGAGGCATATAATAAAACACCAAAATAATCAACAACCAGCTACACACATTAACACTGGTTACACAGGTTACACCGGTTAACAGGCTAATGCTTCTGCACTGAACAAAGGAATACTGGCAGTACATATAGCCGGCAGAGAAACAGTAATTGGACACAGGTGCGAACAATCAGTGACCAATGTAAAGTTGCCAGGGACCGATACAGGGGGAAAACAGGAAGCCCTTTCAGCATAAAGGTCCCCGGCAGGAAGTCCCAAAAGGGGACTCATAACAGGTGTGTTCAAAAAAATAGCAGTGTCTGCCGTTAACTGTACAAACTCAAAACTATTTTGTACAAACGTTTTTGCTTCTAGGATTTATCAATCCTGTGAATCACTAAACTAATATTTAGTTGTATGACCACAGTTTTTTATAACTTCACATTTGTGTGGCATGGAGTCAACCAACTTGTGGCACCTTTCAGCTGTTATTCCACTCCATGATTCTTTAACAACATTCCACAATTCATTTACATTTCTTGGTTTTGCTTCAGAAACAGCATTTTTGATATCACCCCACAAGTTCTTGATTGGATTAAGGTCCGGGGATTGGGCTGGCCACTCCATAACATTAATTTTGTTGGTTTGGAACCAAGACTTTGCTCGTTTACTAGTGTGTTTGGGGTCATTGTCTTGTTGAAACAACCATTTCAAGGGCATGTCCTCTTCAGCATAAGGCAACATGACCTCTTCAAGTATTTTGACATATGCAAACTGATCCATGATCCCTGGTATGCAATAAATAGGCCCAACACCATAGTAGGAGAAACATACCCATCTCATGATGCTTGCACCACCATGCTTCACTGTCTTCACTGTGTACTGTGGCTTGAATTCAGAGTTTGGGGGTCGTCTCACAAACTGTCTATGGCCCTTGGACCCAAAAAGAACAATTTTACTCTCATCAGTCCACAAAATGTTCCTCCATTTCTCTTTAGGCCAGTTGATGTGTTCTTTGGCAAATTCTTCTGCACATGCCTTTTTTTTAATGGAGGGACTTTGCGGGGGATTCTTGAAAATAGATTAGCTTCACACAGACGTCTTCTAACTGTCACAGTAGTTACAGGTAACTCCAGACTGTCTTTGATCATCCTGGAGCTGATCATTGGCTGAGCCTTTGCCATTCTGGTTATTCTTTGATCCATTTTGATGGTTGTCTTCCGTTTTCTTCCACGTCTCTCTGGTTTTGCCCTCAATTTTAAGGCATTGGAGATCATTTTAGCTGAATAGCCTATAATTTTTTGCACCTCTTTATAGGTTTTCCCCTCTCCAATCAACTTTTTAATCAAAGTACGCTGTTCTTCTGAACAATGTCTTGAATGACCCATTTTCCTCAGGCTTTCAAATGCATGTTCAACAAGTGCTGGCTTCATCCTTAAATAGGGGCCACCTGATTCACACCTGTTTTTTCACAAAATTGATGACCTCACTGATTGAATGCCATACTGCTATTTTTTTGAACACACCCCTTTCAACTAATTGCCCAATTGCACAGCCTTAAGAGCGTGCATATCATGAATGCTGGTTTTGGCATTGTTTTCTGAGAATCTACTGCACCTACTGGTAACTTGTTTGCCATGTAGCAATAAAAAATATACTAAAAACCTGGATTATTCTGGTTAGTCACATTGTGCTGCTATTATTTTGAACAATACTGTATGTGCTATCCACTTCACATGAGATTACTTTGTGAATGAGGGCCACTTCAACACTGTCTTACATAAACTAATGCATAGACATTGTCACTGTCAATAAGTGCATCAGAGTTAAGCTCAAACAGAAGCCTTGAATGACAAAGGAGTTCAATGCCACCTGCCTCCCAACTGCATTTGACACACACCAGCTCCCATACAGAGCTAACAGGTCTCTAGACGAAGCTGCACTGTCCTAGCTGGAGCTATATTAGGTTGCTCTTTGTTGACTTCAGCTCTGCGTTTAACACATAGGCTGGTGACCAGAGTGGCTGACTCAGGACTATTCCACTCTATCTGCCTCTGGATAAAGGACTTTTTCTGTTGGATCACTCCCAGAATATACTGGAACATACTATATTGCAATGCAAACTCACCCAATCTAAAAGTAAGCAAAACCTTTGCATTAATGAAACATTTCTACACACACATACAAACATACTGTGTATTCCTATGAGGCTGCCTTGCTCCAGAGCACAGCAGCAAGATGCTGGAACTGGAGGAGGTTTGACTGTACCTTGCCCTCGGTCAAGCAGAAACAAATGTTACTGGAAGTGCTAAGGATATCCGAAATAAAGGATGAGATCCCAAGACGCATGGTGATGAATAACAATGCCTGAGAGATATACTGATACAAAAGCAGAGAGAGATTTAGGAGCTGTTTAGAGAGCAAAGACTGAGGAAGACTGAGGGTGGACAGAGAGGTGGGGGGCAGGGAGGAGGAGAAAAAGAGACACTGGAGCAATAGAGGGAGAGAGGAGGATGGTTGCTGCTGCTACATCCAAGGCTTCTTTGAGTGTGTGCCTCTCTGTACCTACACTGACATGAGTATGTGTGTCTCTGTGTGTATGCATCTTATGCTCAGTCTAGGCTGGCAAAGTCAACACGTACACAATTAAAAAAAATCTGTCATAGCTTTAATTCTTCTTTTCACATACATAGGGGACAAGAACAAAACCACTCTTCATGCAGCACAAGTATGTCTATATTACACAAATTGTAAGAATGCATCAGTTCACCAGTGTTAGTGGATTCACAAAGGCATCCACAGACTTTTTGAATGTCTGAGAAAGAGTGACTTTCTGAAATGGGAATTTCATTTTGACCAACTGTGTCCATAAGGAATGGGGTATCCCTGGATCCAAGACAAATTTCTCCTAGTGGAGACCAATAAGTAACCTTGAACCTTAAACCTGATAATATAGTTTCTGCAAACCATATAAAAGGATGCTTGGCAAAATACAAGACACTTGTTACACCCAGACTTGAACAACCATAGGCACAAACATGATCAAACATAGGCACAAACATTTTAGAAAAGTCTGTAATTTTATTAAAAAGAAAAGAAAACAAGAATCTCATTTACATAAGTATTCAGATTTCAGGTCACTCTAGAGATATTAGACAGAGATCAAGTCAGGGCCACTCTAGGACATTCAGTTGTCCCTAAGCCACTCCTGTGTTGTCTTGCCTGTGTGGGAAAATGAACCTTCAGCCCAGTCTGAGGTCCTGAGCCCTGGGCAACAGGATTTCACTGAGGATATCTCTGTACTTTGCTCCATTCAGCTATCCCTCAACCCTGACCAGTCTCCCAGCCCCTGCTACGGAAAAACACCCCACAGCATGATGCTGCTGCCACCACCATGCTTCAATGTTGGTATGGTATAGGGCAGCTGATGAGAAGTGACTGATTTCCTCCAGACATAATGTTTAGAATTGAGTTTTTATTAGACCAGAGAATCTTGTTTATCACAGTCTGCATTTGCAAGATGGCTCCTCTGTGTATGGCTTGCCGTCTTCCTCTGTGCACCTTGTTTTTGATAATTGTGCTTATCTTCCTTGCTATTTATGACATATCAGCTTTGCTGTCATATGATCGCTTGACACTGCTGGAAATACGGGACTCTGTGAACAACTTGCCAAACTGCAGTAACAAAAGTGAAAGCCTCCGCCACCCTTTCAGCATCTGTACTCAGCCGAAGCACGAGGCACCGAAGAGAAGAGGAGTCCTTGTTAAACTCAAGGCTTACCTGGGATCCTATCGTATCCTGGCTCTTCCCTAAATGGAGCTCCCATAATTATGGGAATTTTGACTTCCATCGTTCTTTGGAATATAGCAACCGATGGTTCAGACTAGCTATTGCAGTTGGCGGGTACTCGCTTCTGTGTTGTCATCTCTTTCATCTCTGCTCGCTCAGTCGAGCTCCTCTGCAGTCTGGGAGCCACAAGCCGCTACGTATAGCACTACTGAATATTCGTTGGCTCATAGGCAAGAGATTCATTCTTAATGATTGGATTTCCATCCATGACTTGGATTTTGTCCTGCTCACAGAGACCTGGTTAAAACCAGAGGACAACAGCGCTTTCTCCAAGCTCCTCCCTCCAGACTACTCCTTCCTGAGCACCCCATGACTGTCTGGTCACGGTGGGGGTATGGCTTCTATATTCAAGCAGAAATTTAGCTGCCGCTCACTTCCTCATAAAAGCTACAGTAGCTTTGAGCTGCAATTGTTTGAGGCTCAATTTGTGTGCTGTACTGTACTGTGTGCTATTGTTTATTGTCCACCTAAATTTAAGGATTAAATTGTACTCTCTAAGTTACTTTCTGAGCTATTGTCAAAATACGACAACTTGCAGCATTCATGTAAAAGAGTCTCTACTTCAGGGTTCTTCTGTAGCTTTGAATCTGTCTGGAACTCTGTCCATTTCTGTTCTCTTCGGGGTGTTCAGTTCCCCAGAGTTCAGTTCCGTGTTCTCTTCTTTCAGTTTTCTTCAGAGAGTTCAGAAGTGTGTCTGTGTGTTTGTCTTTTTGCGTCTTGCCGTGCTGGGCGGGGGAATCCATCTGCTTCGTCCCATGAATGTGCTTGGTATGATGTGATTGGTCCAGAAAGTGCTGCATCCTTGCTGGTGATTGGTTTAAATCTCACTGGTCATGTGTGAATCAAGAGAGTAACTTATTGTGTTGTAAGTTTTAAGAATGTTTTTCTAAGATGGGAACAATAATTTCTTTTTCCACCCAGCAAAGTTCAAACAGGTGACAAACTTAGTAACTAACCAGAGTCAATAGTTCATCAACATTATGAATGAAAATCAATAAAACTTCAAAGTTATATGGACTACAAGCATGAATAACAGATAAACAATAGCACTAGCACAGCCTCTTTATCACATCGTAGTCTGACACCAATGCTTTGTATAGGTCTGATTACATGTTACATATTTAGCAGGAATATAAGGACAGGACATGAAGACCAGTTCAAGTCATTGTATAGGTTTCAGGTCTTGCCTGAAAAGAGTAGTTTCGAAGTATTTACAGCAGGATGTAAAGCAAAGGGGGGGTTCTTTGTCAAGAGCCAGTGATCCGCTCTTTGTCAAAAGGAGTCTTGACAGTGCAGTGCTTGTGTTCAAGGACCTGTGCCATCTCATGTTGTTTACCATAGTGGGTCACAAAGAGTTTCATAGTCATAGTAAATTGTCAGAGGGATATCACTCCTGCCTCAATCAGGAATGTGACCATATTCTGCTGCTTTAGGTCCACTACACATGAACACTAGTCTCTACATTCAGGACGAATCTGCTGTCACTACATTCCCCAGGGAATCCCCTGCTAAGCGTAGGTGGAAGAAGGATGAACTACATATATCATTGGGTATTTTCCTGGACAGTCTATCTGAGTATCAGAATGCTGTTAGAGAAGATAAATGTAAATACTTGTCTAATGTCCTCTCCACTTCAGTCCGTTACAAATCCATCTTGTGATGGTGTCAAACTCAACGTGCGAGGACTTTCTTCACTATTTTGTGAACAAAGTGGCCTCTGTTCGGCAGAACATTAATATCACTTCAAATGGTCCTTATATAGCATGCTCTACACCTGTGCCCCCCTCTGTGTTTAATATGTTTAAGCCTGTGTCCCTATCTCTCGTCTTGGGGGTTATCCAGCAGTTACCTCCAAATAACTGCCCTCTGGACATTATTCCATCCAGGTTGCTGTCGTAGAAAATTCTTTAAGTTAAGAACAAACAAAAGTGTGATGAATCATCTCAATTTAATTTATGCGCATGGAGAGAAGACTTGTACCAGCGTTCTCTGTCCTTCTCTCCAAAATTCAGGTTTATATAGCTTGAGAAAAGGGGTGGACTCATATTGAAAAGACCCCACATGTTTGTTAAGGTGTAACCCTCTATCTTCAGGCTTTTACCAGCACTAAAACAAATGTTGGCAGATGGTAACCGGACAGGTTGGACCATTTCGGAGGTTGACCCAAGGAATTCAAAACTTATGGTTTGGGGCCTTTAAATTATTATTAGATGAATTTGTAAATTTTAATCAAGGGGCTCTCTGATTCTCCTATTAGATGGTTTTGCACATGTTAACATTTTATGATTAATTCGAGAAAAAGAGTTTTTTTAAAATATTGTTTCAAATAAAATGTTTTCTCTAATTTTATCCCTTGCATGACCACTAGTTTTTTTATTGTTGGATATGTCTGTCTGATTTTCCGTTTGTTTGGCACTTATATAACTTTATCACTTATGCCTCAGGGGGCCCCCTGACCTTCAATAAATAATGACTAATTCTTAATATTAGCACTTATTTTAACCCTTAACACAAACTTCTACGAACCCCAACCCTAACCCAAACCTAACCCTAGCCTAACTGTAACCCTAACCCTCGATCTTCAGGCTTTTACCAACACTAAAACAAATGTTGGCAGTTATTTACAGGCCTCTAAAACACTAAAACACTAAAACCCCCATACCATGCATTCTTTAGTCCAACACATTTAAATGACCCTTTTATCATCTGTTCCATGCTGTGTAAAACAACCACAGTGCTAAAACAGGTTTCAAACATGGTGGGGTGGTCTTCTTTTATTCATCAATAAGTGCCTCAGTTCAGGGTCTGTCCCGGGTGTATTCAAGCATGCTGTGGTCAGGCCTCTTCTCAAAAAAGCCAATCTTGATCCTGCACTCAGGTCAAACTTCAGACCAGTGTACCATTTATTGTTTCTGTCTAAGGTTCTGGAAAATGTTCTTTTCATCCAGCTTTATTCTCATTTTTGAGAAATTCCAACCCATGACCTCTGGTGCCCGGCAACTAGGTGAAGCAGAGAGCTGGCTGTCAGGTTTACGCTACACTGACTCGGCTCTTTTCCCTGAAGGCAATGAAAGACACGGCAACTTTGTACCGAGTATATGCTCTGCAAGTGAAAAAGGCCTCAGTTGCAGACGGAGAGAAGAGACTTTCTTCTCTCCCCCATGCGACCTTGACTCTCCTTTCCCTCCTTTCACTGAGCAGTCCTTTATTTTTATAGTGAGGAACAAACAAGGCACATGATGCGTGGGTGCAGTTAGAAGTTTCAGCTCATCATTTACACAGGACAAAAGGTTATGTGGTTCATCTGGTAGGATAGACACCTGCTAAAACATCTTACACAAACATGGTATTGTCTTCAAATCATGTTACACAATGACAACAATTGTACTTTTGACCTCATGATCCCAACATCTCCCTCCTGTTTGCCATTGTGAAACATATATCAGGCTAACCCAACTTCATAAGATTTTCTGGGCCGCCGTCATTTGTGGCAGACTATGGAGAGGGTGGAGGAAATCATGGGTCCTAAACTAACAGTGTCAATGCTAGAAACAGCATAAAATCAAACTTTTAAACAATAAAAATGAATAATAATAAAATGAGTAATGCATACAGATGAGTATGTAGCAAGGCTGGGCGAAAAACCCCTCCTTTAGGGGAAAATTCCCAGCCGACTCCCTCGCCAGGGCAGTCACCTTGTGGCTTGCTACCTTAAAACGTTATACAGATAAAAAGTAAAAAAAGATAAAAATAAAAGGAAATATATACAAACTTCCTCTTCCTCCTCCGGTGGAATTGTTTGTAGGAGAGTATAAGACACAAAGGCTTGGGTGAACATTTTGGTAATCATTGACTTAATACATGGCAGAATACATGTAGTAAATAAGCAAAACAGTATTAGAACAACAATAAAAGGTGTTACTAGCTTCATAATGATCTGTCCATGTCCATCGCTTTTACTCTCAGTTTCTCATGTTCCACAGTGTAATTACCACTTGTCGACTCCAGATCTGCCATGGTGAGGAAAATCACTAGAATAGTCAGACAGAGCCATAACAGTACACAAACACATTCCCACTCTCTCCTCTCGGGCAGGCAGTGGGTGCCATAGCTGGGAGTGAGGATCAGATGTTTTCTTCGGCAGCCAAGGGTTTTGGTACCGGCCGATTTCCACCTCTACTCGACACTCATCAAGTGTTGTAATTTCTTACAGTGGCTCTGATGAATCTGCGTGGGTCTCTCTTGGATCTTTACAGCTGTGGGTGTGGTCAGGATCACGGTGTAGGGTCCTTCCCACTTAGGTGTAGACCAGGTTTTCCTTTTGATGACCTTTATCAGCACTTGGTCTCCTAGTTTAACCTTCTGCACCTGTGGAGACAAAAGGTCATCTGGCAGATTATTTGCACTCACAACTTCTTTAGTCTTTAGCATTTTACTCATCCACTCTGCAAGAGTAGTTTCTCCTTGAGGTTTTTCACACACATCTTCACAAATGGGAAGTGTAAAAGGCCTTCCATAAAGGATTTCAAATGGGGTCAGACCTTTGTCTATTGGTGTAACCCTCATGTACATTTTTACCAGGGGAAGACACTCTACCCATGTCCTTCCCGTTTGCTCCATGGATTTTCTCAGTCTCATTTTATGGTGCTATTAGTTCTTTCAACTAGTCCTGCACTCTGGGGGTGGTATGAGCAATGGTTTTTTAACTCGAACCCCAGGTGTTTGGACATTTGTGTAACTACTTCATTCACAAAATGTGGACCATTATCACTGTAAACTCGCTGTGGGATCCCATGATCTGGAATAATGTTTTTGCACAGCGCTTTAGCCACTGTTAGTGCATCAGCACTTTTGCTGGGCACAATTTCAACCCATTTAGAGTATGCATCTATCAGAACAAGACAATACTTGTATTGTATTGTCCAACACTGGCATATATAGTCCTTGCCTATGGAAGACACATACACACACGCAGAGCTCTGCCCGAGCCCCAAGCTCCATCCCTGCTTCCTGGATCCCAGTGCGCCGATGGCAGCATCTCTGCAGAGGTCCCTACACCGGTTCTGAGTCTTCCCAGTGGGTCAGTTGTCCATGCTGATGCCATTGCATCAGCAGTTCAGAGTCTTCATAGTGGGTCAGCTGGGATTACTGACGCCACTGCACCCCCGGATTCTGTTACGCTCGGTGGGCCGCCTGACAACACCAGCACCACTGTTCCTGGCCTCCCCAGTGGGTTGGCTGAGACCGACAACGCCACTGCATCTTCTGTTTCGGGTATTTCTAGTGGGCTGTCTGATGACACCAGTGCTCCTACTGCATCCCCTGTTCCTGATCTTTGCCTCAGTAGGTCAGCTGGGCTTGCTGCAGAGCCACTGCAGATCTTGTTCCAGAGCTTCGATCCAGTGGGTTGATACACTACTTCTCCTGTCCTCCGGAATGGCCTTGGACTCCTGCTGACTTCCAGAACGGCCCTGGTTTTCTGTCCACCTTAGGGGCTGACCTTCGGAGCGGTCTTGGCCTCCTGCTGGCCTGAGGGGCCGTCCTCCAGAACAGTCCTGGTTTCCTGTCTGCGTGAGGGGCTGTCCTCCAGATCGGTCCTGGTTTCCTGTCCGCCAGAAGGGACGTCTTCTGGAGTGGTCCTTCTCCTCACATACAAAAGTTATAATGGTTGAACTCCTTCATATCTTAAAGACCTCAAAGTACCATATTATCCCAATACAAAACACTCTCAAAGTGCTGGTCTACCTGTGGTTCATAGAGTTTCCAAAAGTAGAATGGGAGACAGAACCTTTAACTCTTAAGCACCTTTCTTGTGAAATTCACACCCAGTCTGGATTGAGGAGGCAGGCACCCTTTCTATTTTTAACCCTCTGGGGTCTAAGGGTGTTTTGGGGCCCTGGACAAGTTTTGACATGCCCTGACATTTGTGCTTTTCTCAGTTGCTTTTAAACATTTTAATGCATAAAGTCTGATAACAATGTAATCAGCACAGACCGGGCTACAATAATATGTGAGCAGCAAGTTTATACATGATTGTGTTTTCGAGAAAACAGCGTTTATGCATGGTTAGTGAAAAACCACAATTTTTAGGTCACTGAAATAAAGCCATAAAACATACAGAACATTGGTTCATCATTCCCTGATTTAAATTTTCTTTTTTGTAGAAAAGACATATGCAGGAAGATGTGCCCGCATCACGTGCCATCATTACGAATGTGCAGAAAAAGTAATTGTATGATGAAGCCTGATGTTTTATCAGATTAGCTATAATGAGGTGAGACGAGAAACCGTACCGCTCCTCACGTTCATACACGTTGCATGTTACCTATGCACAGTTACTGCATGTTGTTTCTTTTTGCTGTACTTTTCTTTCTCTACTATGTAGGGGCAGTCATGGCCTAATGGCTAGGGAGTTGGACTTGTAACACTTCGCAGGTTCAAGTCTCAGGTCCGGCAGGAATTGTCGGTGGCACAGAGTGAATAGCCAGTGCCCTGTCCACTTTCAATACCACGACTGAGGTGAGACCCTTAAGCAAGGCACCGGACCGCCAACTGCTTCCCGGGCGCCGCAGCATTGGCTGCCCACTGCTCCGGGTGTGTGTGTGTATGTTCACTACTGTGTGTGTGCACTTTGTGATGGGTTAAATGCAGAGCACAAATTCCGAGTATGGGTCACCATACTTGGCCATATAAGTCACCTTCACTTCCCCTAACGGTTCGAGGGAGATGGCAGCCCAAACTGAGCCTGGTTCTGCTAGAGTTTTTCCTAGCCAAGGGCTTTAAAACATCAAAGATGCTTGTGGCTTGCTGTTGGTCTCTCCTGTGTGCATTTCTGTTTCCCCTGTTTCTGTTGACTCCCATTTGGAATGTATCAGCTTTACTGGGATCGCACAGCCCTTGCTAGCACTTGGTCACCTATTGAAAAATCCCCTAGTTTGAGCTGTTGGGATCATTTAAAGACTCTCCCACAACCACTGGTGAATATACGGTATTCACTGTTCTTACTTCGTTTGCCGATGAAGTAAACGCTCTAAAAGACGAGATAAAAGGGGAGGAGAGACAGTCAGGCTCAAGGCCTTTTGGAGGTCTGCTTTTACGGATGCCCTTGGCCTCCGCCATAGAACCAATTGGATTTGCTGCTATCCTGCTGTGTGCTGCTGCCCTGGCTTCACTTTTGGCTCCCACCCATTGGTTCATGCTTTCCGGCACCTCTTGCATGTTGTCTCTTTCCACGATACCTGAGGAGAGGTGTAAATTGGTCTAATCTCCAATCACTGAGAAGTACATCACAGCTGCCAGACTGTATTGATCCACATGGGTTTGATTAACACCAGATTACTGGCCCTCAAGACTTTTATCCTGAAGGACTTTTTTATACTGTGGGAATTGGGTTACCTGTTGCTGATGGCAATCTGACTATAGGAACAAGAGCACTATGTATGTTTTCATTGAAGAAAGAGTTTTCTGGACGTTGAAATTTTTGAATTGGATTAAACTGTGCCTAGCCCTCCATTATCTATGGAGTGGTTCCCAGCCATGGTCCTTAAGGAACACAGCTTGCTTTCCAACTAACCCTGCTCTACCCACTGTGGATTACCTGCTGATTAACATCCCCTACTCTGCCCCCATCTGAGATGGTATCTTCCAGCATGATTAACTGAACTTACCTGATCCAGGTAGTAAGTATGGGTAATAGAGTAGGGGAGGGATAAATGTAAAACAAGCTGTGGGAACCATTGATGTATACTGCTTGTCCTATTGACCCAGTCCACGCTGACCTTGGGTGAGAGGGGGGGAACACCCTGGACAGGTCACCAGGAAAATATAACATAAAATATAAAATAATAGAAAAATATTCACACTCACATTCCCACCTAAATGTGTGCTTTTTTTTTAAATGGCTTGGCTCCTCTTCAGTTACATGATAATTTATTTTGGCTCAGTATTCTAGAAAATTCATAGGAATATCTTCTATAACAGACAGCACTGTTCGCTTTAACTAATTTGCATTGTGTAAATTCAAATTTCTCTGTGAAAGACTCAGTGAAACCATATAACAGACAGACTTTTAAATTGCTTTTAAACCAACTGAAAACCTCGCTCCATTCTGTATAAATACTGTCATTTTATTGGTTTTGCTTTTTATACAGCTACACTAAACTTGTACATTCCACATGTCCAATTTGTACGCTTGTTACTGATGTGGTGTGTGTTGTACTGCAGTGTATTACAGTATATGTCCTGTTTGTTTAGTGCTGTTCTGTTAGTGGGTGTGTTTTAATTTTGACATTATTAGAGAAACAAAAAAGCATTTCACACATTTACATTGTAAATATATACAACTGCTTTCCTAAGGGCTGATGTTGATAAGTTACTGAAGATTTGTACTCTACAGTATATAGTTGGTGTCTATTCCTCCTATTGGTGCAGAGAGACCGTTTGCAGGTATGGGATCTCAGGCATAGGGCAAGTCAGAGAGGTCCATGTTCTTACTGAAGATGATGGAAAACTCTTTAGACAGCAACTGATGGAGACTAATATCATCATGAGTGTACACCCAACGTTTGCCTGTCCAGTCATAGCGCTTTGGTCCACTGCAAACACAAAGAGAAGAAAGGAAATTTACTGAAATGTTACCATGTAAAGATTTCTCAAAGAAAAAGAGAAAATGTTGCCTGTTCACACTGAAAATGACAGCTTAACCTGTACACCTCACAATAGCTGGTTCTGTTATCAGTCTCAAACTCACTGTAGCTGATTTTCACAGCACAGCTGCTGTCATTAACCTGGATTTTGGATCATTTTATCAGACAGCATAGTAAACATTAAATAACTGCAGCAAGGGTTTTCTCATTCTGTGTCCTTATTTTAAATATATATACAGTATATATTTTTTAAATTACTGGCTTTTACTATATATACATTCAAATTGAATTTCAGGCTAGCTAGCTAAAGACCTAACACATGGCAGTAGAAACAGGTATATGGAGAATGGCGGTATTGATCTGATGATTTCTTATCACACTTAGCAGGACTGAGTAAGTGTAGTGTAATAAGTGTAGACAGGCTGTATAAAAATTAGGCAGTGTAGTCACTTGTGTTGGCTAATCAGGGATTATAGTCAATTTGATTGGATCACAGATTGGTACAACAAACCACAACCCATTGTAATGGGTAATGACTTGAATGAAAGAGAATTTGAGAGAATTCAAGTGAGTCTAAGGTGAATGTATGCTGTAAACTCAAACTGGCACAACTACAGATACAGGACTAATAAAAAGCTTGAGCTCAGCCTCTTTCTATAGATGTTTATTCCAGTTTTGAGGCTTTAGTTTGTGAAGTGGATGTATCGAAACCTTTGCTCTGTGCCTTGATTTATAGAACCCTTTATCCAAAAAGGATTTTTTAAACAGTTCTTTGATTTTTTATCTGACATGCCCACAAAAGCTGATAATTTTGTGCTTCTAAGTGATTTCAATGTACATGTGTGATGTCCGCAAAAGCCACTTGTAAGAGAATTCACTCAACTTTTAGACTCTTTCAACTTCACACAATTTATTTCTCGTCCTACACATGCACAGGCTTTCTGATAACTAACATTGATGTATAGTGGTGATGCTAATCGAGTTGCTGGTTTGTCTGATCACCTGCCAGTAATATTTGATTGTTCTATTGCTGTCCTAAAATCTGAAAGCGGGCCTTCTACATGTCATAGAGAGTTATAAACTCTTCTACTGCTGTACAGTTAAAGGTTTTTGCAGAACTCTGAGCAACCGTCACGACACAGCATTCTGATGTGGATGGTTTGGTCAATAGTTTTAACACATCATGTACTGGGATTTTAAATGAAATTTAATCTATACAGTCAATGCAGGCCTGCAGCTCCACCTCAAAGCCAGGAAGCTAAAATCCAGAAAACAGCCGTGGATTAATAGAGAAGTTCATGTTCTAAGGAGGGAATGTAGAAGGGCAGAAAGAAAATTGAGAAAGGACAAATTAGGACAAAAGTCTCTTATCAGTTACTGCAAAAAAGTTGTCTCGCAAAGGTCTAAATATTTTTCCTAAACTCCCATTGTCCAAAGCTTTTGTTTTCTGCTATTAATTCGGTATTAAATCCTCCTTCTGGGATTGGTGTTGGTCATAGGCCAGAGTTGTGTGAGAAGTTTTGCAGTGTCTTCATAATAATAATAAAAAAATAAATAAATAAATAAATAAAAATAAAAATAGCTCGCATTAACCCTCTGGGGTCTGAGGGGGTTTTGGGGGCCTGGACAAATTTTGACATGTCCTGACATTTGTGCTTTTTTCAGTGTCTTTTAAACATATTAATGTCTAAAGTCTGATAACACTGTAATCAGCACAAAATTGGCTACAATAATATGTGAGAAGCAAGTTTATACATTATTGTGTTTTTGAGAAAAAAGTGTTTATGCATGGTTAGTGCAAAACCACAATTTTTTACTCACTGAAATAAGACCATAAAACACAAACAGAACATTGGTTCACAAGACTTTGGAGACCTGCATGTTGTAGGCTAAAGTGTTTACTTCACAGTGTTGTGAATGTCATCTTGTTCACACATTCACAGTAAACAATACACTGATTTAAATTTTCTAAGACACTTTTTGTCCAGAAAGGCCATATGCAAGAGGGTGTGTCTGAGGATGAATAGTCATGTGATTTACCTGAGAAGACAAAAGACGCACTGAACGACCAGACAAAGACGCGCATAATGAGCCTTTCAGTCAAAGTAGCTGAGAGGGGATTAGTGCAGCACAATACAACACAATGCGGAGCCAAACGTTCGTCATTTGAGTTAAAATCGGTGTTTTTACTCTGAGGACAAGCTAAACTATTTGTCTCTGTGTGGAATACAAGAAGCGCTTCTTCACATCCGTGACCCGCCATCATCCAAGCGCGCAGAAAAAGTGAGTAAATTCTATGATGAAGTTTGACGTTTTATGTCATTTCTCGGGGGTGTACACATATTCACCTGGTTCACCTGAGATTATTTACATGTGAACAGTGAACAGAGTACCAGGCGGGACCGCATTACCTGTAATGGGTTAAGTCGCTCCCACACCCCACCATAATGTCATGCTGCTGGACTGAATGACCTGATTCTGTGAGGGAGCAGAGAACCTTGAAATTTTAGCTCATCTAGTGATTTTAGGGCCCCCTTCAGCTGTTTCTGGACCCAAAAGGTTTGTACCATTGTCCGATCTGATGTGTTCCAGCTGGCCTCTCCTGCTAATAAATCTTCTCAAGACATGTATGCATGAGACAGTGTCCAATGAAAAGGTAACTTCAAGATGAATGGCTCTACTTGACATGAAGGTAAAGCGAACTCCATACCTTTTGGGCATGTTTCTTTCCCTTATTACCTCAATTGGACCAAAGTAGTCCATTCCAGCATTGGTAAAGGGAGGGAAGTCAGGCAGGATTCTTTCCAGCAATAGATCTGCCATCTTCTGTTGACCCATCTTGCCTCGTAAATGACGACACACCACACATTTTGTTATGACTCTCCTTGCTACACTGTTTCCTTTTATTATCCAGAACCTTTTTTGGAGTTGTGGCAGCATGTGATTCCTTCCACTATGTCCAGAATGTTAGTGAACGTCTCTTAGTATGAGGATTAAAATGTGGCAGTCCTTGGGTAACAATATAGGGGTGTTTCACTTCACTAGACATTGCAGAAATATGCAAACGGCCACCATCAAGCACTGGACCCAGCTTATAAATTGTGCAGCTCCTTTTCACTTTAATGCATCAGTTTCATTTTGAAATTAGAGCTTTTGGATATAGGCAATAATTGATCTTTCTGCCTTTGAGATATCCCCTACTGAGGAACTGTCCACCTAATGTACCCTAACCCTAACCCTGCATTGACCTTCTGACTACTGGAGTGAGTAACTTGGTGACAAAAAGCTCCTTTCGCCTTTTAGCAAGCAACAACAAGACCTTCTGTAGTTTAGAATACCATGGCACTGCTTTAAGCAGCTTTTCCAGTCTGAGAAAAACTCAATAAGCTGCTCTGTGAGAGTGTCAGTGAATTTTGCAACTGTTACGCATACAGTAGCTCTTTTCTTCATCTCTGGGTCATCCCTCATGATTGACCTGAAGCCTACTGCTTCTTCCACAGGCCAACTTTCCTTGGATTCCCATAAGTACGCATCTAATAGCGGTTACGGGCATTTTTTGTTGAGTAAAAACTTCATGTAGTGGAAAAAAGTTGTCACTATCCAGTGCTTCCACTCGTTATTTCACTAAGCCTGAAATAATGAGCAGGAACCTTAGCCTTCTGATTCATTGTGGTCAGCAGAATATGAGACCTTTCGCCTTTCAGTTTTAACTGGGTCATAAGTCTATCAGAGCAGAAAGCAGCAGTGGATACGCTTGTAACACATGGGTGCCCTTTTCTGCTTTAATTTGAAATGGGACGATGGATAACTTGCTATCCTGCCCCCCGGGCCAAATATGCCCATAAAGTTCCACTGATGCATGCACGACAACACTATCATGCCCTGTAAAGTCTGCTTTGGACGCATGCTTTTGAAAGTTAATATGAAGTGCACTAGGTTGGGTTTTCTTTCTTTCTCTCACTCTTTACATGTATGACATTCCTTACAGACTTTATTGACATAGCCTTTGGAGAGACAGCCAAAACACATGCCTTTGTTTTTTAGGAAACTAAGTTTGTTTGTATGGTTTTCTTCTTTACACAACTCAAGGGGGTGTTGACAGGGTCTCTCAATCATTTGTTGCAAAATTCCAGAAGACCCAGGACTTAACAGGTTCAACTTTCCCTGCATCTTGTAAATCGCCAAAAAGTGGGTCAGAAGCTATGAGAGCTTACTTTTGAATAAAACCTAAAAGATCTAGGATTTTAGTCCTACACTGTCGCTGCCCTTGTAGCTCATAAGCATTATTGTGCCATTTCTCCCTAAGCTTAAACAGTCATTTAAGCACTGTGCTTCTCATGTTAGAAACTGTATCAAGTTCTCTCATGTATTCCATTTCTTTCGTAACATTGCAGCAGTTTTGAAGAAACATGGCGAAGTTCAACAATGTTTGTGAATCCTCCGATTTAATTATGTGCTCTATATATTGATATATATGTACAATGTTTCCAGCCAACATATTCTTATCTTAGAGTGGACCTCAAAGTGGGAGTGACCACCTCCTGCATGAAAGCGACACCTACAGACATTATATTGTAACACATGCTGTGCCATGGTGCAAATGACAAACAGTCGCTTTGAAAATGTCCTAGTGTCATACTTATGTAGAGAAATTGGCCAGGGACAGGTGAAGCCCATTGAAACTAAATACCATTGTGAATTTCTCTATTACCACCTTGAGACATCCACTTGAATGTCACTAACTTTGTGCTCTCTCTCTCTCCCATAGTTTGTTCTCTCTCTCTCTGTACCTTCTGCAGGTGTCCCTGGTCCTGGAGCTGTATATCGCTGATGTGCAGTTACTGGACCCACCAACCTGCAGTGTCTATTTGTTGTTTATTGTTGCTGTTCTTTTCTCTCTGCTCTATCCACTTACCCCAACCGGTCGAGGCAGATGGCCGCCCAAACTGAGCCCGGTTCTGCTGGAGGTTTTTTCTTCCGTTAAAGGGAGTTTTTCCTCTCCACTGTCATCAAGTGCTTCTCATAAGGGATTTGTTGGGTTTTTGTTTGTTTTTTTTTTTTTTGTAAAGTGCCTTGGGATGATTGTATTGTGATTTGGTACTATACAAATTAATTGAATTGAACTTTAGACATTTCTTGGGAAAGGCATGTTATCACAGTAACATCTGTAGAAACTTCTCAATTGTAGCTCAGCTACCAACTGACACAAAATGCCATACACCAAAACCAACACATGAATCAAGTGAACATAAAACGAGAAAATAAATAAAATACAATAAGTGAGTAATAATAATAAAATTATCAGTAAAACAATCTATAAATCAGTCAATCAATAAATCAGTCATGTCGGTCCAAAGGGTAGAGAACAGAAATACGTTTTAAGTTGCGCTTTCAACATGGATAATGTAGCGGCTTGTCTTATATACAAAGGCAAATTGTTTCACAACCTCGGGGCAGCAAAAGAGAAATCTCTCTCCATGCAGCTTCCTCCTCGACTTCTGAGGCCGTTTAGAGATTTAAAAACAAATAATAAAACCTTAAAATGAACCCTAAGGGATGCTGGCAGCCAATGGAGTGCACGCACTGTGGGAGTTGCAGCAGTGCTGATACAAAATGATTATACTGTAACAGATCATGATATTTGCTATTTTTAGCTATTTAAGTTCATCCCTCATCAACTAACACAAGACTTTAATGTAACAATTTGAAAGGACAACGTGATGGCTGATGCTTTGTCCAGAGTTTTGTAAGCGGTGGCCTCTTACCTCATTTATCTTAATAGCCATTATGCACCTTTGAGAAGGTAGTGTGGTATTTTAAATTTCTTTTCCTCAATTACATTTTTTTATTTTATAATAAAATAAATGAATAAAGGATATAAGATCTTTTCATAACAAAATAACAACAGAATAAAGTGCTCTGTGCCTTGAAAAAGTTAGAAATAAAAAAAAAAACACAAAATACAACTAACAAAGTAGGCTTACTAACAAAAATAGTTATTCCCCCACATATTTTGGCCATACAAATGTTACAAACTGTGATTTTTGTGTCATCTTCACTCACAGAAAAGAACTTCCACATCAACGACACGGTTACATGCGAGTGTGCGTGTGCGCGTGGCTGTGATGTCATTGCCTGTGCTGCTGGCAATAAAAGGATCGGCCTGGAATCGGCAAAACGTGAGACTGACCGGCCAGTCACTGATCCGGGCCAGTCATGCGAGAAATCAGCCGATTCCAATCACTGGCCAGTCAATTGGTGCATCTCTAGCCTTTTGCAGTTATTTTTAAGTTGCATTTATAGTTGTCTGTTAAATAATTGTACATAGCTATTTATCTACGTTTACTATGTCTGTGTGTCTGTGTACAATACACATTGTTTCTTTAGTTTGCTCACAGTCTTATATTACATCCTTTACCCCTAGACTAAATGTATGTAACAGTTTCTGCATACCACAGCAGTTGCCTTATCTGCAGGCAGAAATCAGTCTTGTAGCGGGACTCTCTCCTAGAGTGTGTGGCATTAGGTAAGGTACAACACAAGTCTTACCTGGTGGGAGAAGAAAGCCAGATCTGTCTGTTGGGTGTCTGTTTATTGATGACATAGGTGCCATGATCCCCACCAACTTTCAGTGTCAACACACCACTCTATACATGGACCAAAGACAAGAGACTCAAATTCAC
The DNA here is from genome assembly GCF_900324485.2 of Mastacembelus armatus. NCBI lineage: Eukaryota > Metazoa > Chordata > Actinopteri > Synbranchiformes > Mastacembelidae > Mastacembelus > Mastacembelus armatus. Next base: position 550,364 of record NW_022872941.1, read on the forward strand.
ACATTTAACCATTTCCCCCCCAAACTTAAATAAAACAAAAATAAGCATGCTCAAATGCATAAAAGGCTCAATGATATATAATAAACATATTGTCTCATTTATCTTTATATACAAATTATTCTAGTAAGATTTATTCAAGCAGAAACTCTCTGTAGTCTGTAGTACCTCTCCTGATTTTCACAAAAAAATTTATCACATCATCTGTCATGTGAAAGTTATAAGCAGACTTGTATCTGTTCTGTGTTATAAGATATACTATGAAACATAATATCTGTACATCATGTACAGGAGTGCCTCTCCCTTCTCCACATCAAATAGTCTGTCAACTCTATGCTGAGAAGAAGATATTGTAGACCTTGACCTCTGTATCACACTGTAAATTGTGTTGTGCACATGAGTTCAGATAAATTCAGGCTTATAGAACTGTAACCATATGCATGTTCATGGGTATCATGAGGCATTTGGGGGACAGAATGAGGCAGCGTTACAAATAAAATTAAGAGGTTGACAGCTTAAACATACATAGCATATATCTATATCTATAGTATATACTTATCTAAATTTATCATTTTATTATGTGTAAAATGTTATCATAGGTGATAATAATGTGGCTACTGACGTCCTCTGCTTATTTCTTTAGTAATTGTAGTTCATATGACTATATGATTATGCATATGTTAACAACATGTTTGTTGCAACAACCAAATAAAACATCTCCAAATGCTACAGCAAACATGTCTTGTGGATTGGTCATATAATGTCAATAAGGACAATTGCTTTTTCTCCGAACATAACATCCCCTCCCCCCGAGAAATAACATGAAGCTTTAATACAATAACCAGTTGGCTCTCTACAGTAATCTGCTTTCTTAAATGTTATGTTATAAGAAAACAGTTTTCATAATCAAAATAGGGGATTAGAGAAACTTTATGTCCTAGGAAGATATGTTCCTGGAGAATGCAGTTTTCTGTCATGTATAAGTAAGATGTGTTACTGTAAAAGCTGAGCAGTTTGATGAAAGGAGAGATCTTACCCCATAGTAATGCACCCCCACTTTTCTAACTTACAGAAAGGATAACATCGTAGTCTGCTCCAGTGAAAGCTTCATCTGTCAGGTTTTCAAAATAGTCAGCAAGAGCATCCAGTGTCTCATCTGCCAGCTTCTCGTATGCTGCTTCTGACAGCTCACTTTTAGGGAGTGACACAAAGTTACACATTAGTTTAACCTATTAAAGCCATGTAGCAATGCCTAACGAAGAACAGAACTGCGGAGTACCTAATCTGCGCAGGGTTGCGTTTCTCCAGTTTTGTGGATGTCAAATGGATGTTTTTTCGTATTCTCTCATCATCAACTTTGCTCTCAAACCACTGGAACAAAACAAAGTACAAGGACTCATTAGTTAGGTGCATAGCTCTAAGACAACACCATTTTTAATGTCAACTTTGATATGACAGCTTTTACTCAGCTTGTTACACATAAAAATAGTTCAGGCAATAAATCGACGCAATCCGATCCCATTCCAGTTTAACCCTTAAAAGTCCCAAACTAAATAGTATTTTTAACCCGCGAATCTGAAAGCAAAACTTACTTTGTTGGGAGGTCGATAGATGGGATGTAATGCTAACGACTGTTTAGTAAACCGACGAACCCCGGCATGGTGAGACAAGTTGTTGAGCTGGAATACCACATAATGTTAATAACGTCAACTAAAGTTAGCACTGTGTCAGGAGCTATGCTAACTGAATATATGATGGAACCACTTGCATTAGCTTAGCTGAATAATTAATACCACTCTCTGCTAACGTTAGCTAACCACATCAATTGTTACATCTAACATTATGTTACCTCATTTGGCAGTTTCCTGATTCTCTGCGCCCTCACCACATTGAGCTGTGTGTTCACAAGGCCACATATGTGTGAAAAAATATAACGAGTTTTAGTGAAAAACAACATTGTGGATTAGAGAATATGTTGCTTGTTTGTCTACCTCAGTTCACCGGTATGTTGTGTCTTTCTAGCATTTCCTCTAATTTTCTACGTTTATTTTGTCTGTGCTGCCACCGACTGGATGGGAGTGTACAGTGTTCCGCACTCCACCTAAAGGCAGGAGGAAGTAGCCTGTGTAATGGGTACAGGAGGCAGTAAAACTGCTGTGGACAAGTGTTTGAACTTAAACCAGAGAAGGCATGAGAATTTACTCCCAGAAAAGATGAGGGTCAGCATCTTTAACAAAATCATACATACAAAATTATAAAGAATACATACGTACAAAAGAATACACTTTTGATTATGTTTTATGTTATGCTCATAAATTCTAGCAGTGGAATGCTATAAGTTTAATAGTTAATTACATTAAAATGATTCCTAGATGGACTCACATAGAAACCGCAAAGTATATTTGAAGAAGAGAAATCAAAATTAGATGTATTGCCAGGTTACTAGCTCCACCAACCTGCGCAGTGTTTATTTCTAGATGTATTGTTGCTGTTCCTTTCTCTCTCTCTCCGGATTGGTAAGGCATGGTTCAGGGCAGTTCATCACTTCCTTTGGCAGTGACAAATAACCCCCTTTACAGAGAGCTTTTTTGTATGTTAATAGACTGTTTTTCCAGGCTAGATAAAATTCCTCCAAATTTGTGGAACGCCACTTTCTTTCCAGCCTTCATGATGACTGCTTTAAGGTACGAATATGTAAATTATACCATGGGGCTAATCTCCTCTGATTCACTAACTTCTTTTTCAGAAGGGCCACAGTATCAAGTTTCACGCAGTGAGGCGACAGGGAGTAGGGATTGGGATTGAGGCAGCTGCCCTCCACTATGTTCGTACTTGGCATAGATGTAAATAAAGATGGAATCATTTTCTTAAATTTATTAACAGCGTTGTCAGATAAACATCTGCTGTAGTGGAATTTTCTTCCGAATGCTGCGTGATCCATCATCTTAAAATTTATTAAAGAATGATCTAACAAAAAAGGATTTTGGGGAAAAACTATTAAATGTTCAATTCGATGCCATAGGTCAGAACAAGATCAAGGGTGTGATTGAAACAGTGGGTGGGTTTATTAACATTTTGAGTGAAACCAATTGAATCTAATATAGAATTAAATGCAGTGCTGAGACTGTTATTTTCAACATCTACATGAATGTTAAAATCTCCCACTATAATGACTTTATCTGAACTAAGCACTAAATCAGACAGGAAGTCTGGAAATTCAGTTAAAAACTCTGAGTAAGGGACATGTGGATGGTACACAATGACAAGTAGAACTGGTTTTTGTGTTTTCCAGTTTGGATGTGAGAGGCTCAGAGTGAGGCTCTCAAATGATATTATATGATATTATAATTGTTCTGAGGGTGAGAGATTAGTAATAAGTTTGAGTGGAAGATTGCAGCTACTCCTCCACCTCTATCTGTGCGTCGAAGAACATGACAATTTTTATGACCGAAGGGGTTTGATTTATTCAGACTGACATATTCATCCTTCTGTAACCAGGTTTCAGTAAGACAGCGTAAGTCAATTTGGTGATCAGGTATCAAATAATTTACTAACAGAGATTTAGAAGAAGAGACCTAATATTAAATAATACACATCTGACTGTTCTGTTTTTCTGTTCTGTGCATTAAGAGGAGTAGTCTTAATGCACTGACCCCTTATGGCTCCTCCTACGGGTGTTGGGTCCACAGGAGGACAGCTCCATGCTGTACCCCTGATTTTCACCCAAAGAGAGCTGAGATAGGCTCCAACAGAATCCCATGGCCCCATGTAGGAATAAGTGGGTATAGATAATGGATGGATGGATGAATCATAAATGATCAATAGTAGAAAATGAAAGTGGGGTAAACAAGTAGAATAGCTCTCTAAGATTATATAGTCAACTGCATTTTGGGAAAAACATCCAAAGAGAAATAAGGGTCCCATGGTGGAATGAGTCTTAGTGCTAAGGCCACGCAAGTTCTATACCCATCATGTATATTTTTGAGCAAAAGATTTAGTAGGCCTATTGACCTCAACAACACAGATGTAGATGCTTATAAAACAGACCTTTTTCTCTGTATTAATAGATCAAAGAAATAACTTTTCCCTTCTGTAGAATATAGCCTATGTATAGTAAAAATAGTACAACCAAACTCTCCAAGTGTCAATTCAATTCCTTTCCAATATCCCATTTATGCCAATTTTACAGACTATCCATGATTCTGCCATCCTACTAATCATTGAGCTGGCAAATGGTGAGATGTGTTGGGTCCAAATATGACTGGCTGGCAACTTCTCATGTGAACTGTAAGATCAGAGGAAGATATCGGACTAGAAATGGATCACAAAGGCAATTAAAGCCTTGTAATTTCATTAGAAACTAGTGCTTCACTAACTTTACATTTGCAGTAAGGTGACTCTCGATCTCATAGCAGAGCACTTGCAGGATTCCAACACTCGTTTCATCACAAATCACAGGGCTGCCTGGAATTATCATCACCACTGATTTTGTATGCTATGCACTACCGTTACGTTTTCCTTAAAAAAAAAACATCTTACAAGTTGCATTTCTGCAGACTATTTTCCAAACCATACTGAAGGGTTTTGCATTTTGAAGCACAAAGTGATATTAAAAAACAGCACAATATAAATATATTGTACATGTAATGTATATTTAAATTGGTTAAAAATATGCACAATATACATTTAAAATAAAAAGTCAAATTGAACAAAATTAATTTTATCACTTCTGTGGACACCAATTTAGCCTTCCTTTCCCTACATTTTCATTTGGAATTTTGTATTTGAGAAAAAAAATGAACTACTCAAAAATATTTAGCAATCCACAAAAGTGAAATAATAGTTTTTATTATGCATCAATGTGTACCAAAAATACTTTAATAAAGTCACATTCACATATATAAACAATTCATCATAAATAATTATATAATTATTATAAGTCTTGGACATTTGTAAGACAGGGCAAAAAGATTAGTAATAATATAGGTGCCGCGTTACTTTTTCACTTACATATACATGGCCATACAATGAACCCAGAACAGCCATCAGGGGTCCAAGACAGGTGCCTGCCTTGCACAATTAAGAAATACCTGTTAATGTTTCTGTTTATTAATGTAATTAGTGGGATCTGTGAACCTTGAAACAGAGTCAAGTGATAAGAATCTTCTGCTGTAGGTAATGTGGGGGCTTCACAGATTATATACAGTACACGCATTGGGTGGTGAAAGGGATATTTTAAAAAAAAAAAAAAAATCACAAGAACCTCAGCAGTATTTCTATTTAAGCTCCCAGCATTACACTATCAGAAACTTCACAACATTCACTTTTTAGGTAGCAATATTTCTGCATTCAGTGTTCAAATTATCAACAACAGAGCAGAAATATTTAATTTAAAGTTATAGTTTAAATGCAAATTGGTTAAGAGATACCCCCATGTCTCTCCTGAGGTATGTTCACACTGATGAATAATGAACTTCTTTCACATTATCCATGTTTTCTTGTCCTCATTGCTCTGTCCAGTGATCTGAACAATGTAAAGGCTCTCAGGAGGCTTTGCACAATCCTGGCTCTCCTGTAGACTGACCTTGGATCTGCAGACCAAACAGCTGAATTAGATTAAATTACATTTGTATGTCAAATGCACATTAGTTGCTGGATCACAAGTACATAGTATCAGTTCTGATTACATGGTACCTCAGTTACTTCAGGAGAAGATGGTAGCAGATTACTTTTTATGCATTGAATTTATGGTTTACACTGTACATTACTACTATGTTTTGACAACATTGAACTGTAATATTTCACAATATATTACAATATTATTGCTTCAGAGGCTTTAACTGACATTTCCCAATAAATTACAGTACTGGATAGATAGGTATGCCCTTTATGTCACTGCATATAATATAGCAAAAGTTAAAAAGAAAAACATCAAAGAAGAAAACATTCATTAAAACATTCTAAATATAACTGGCTCTTAAAATCAAATAAATATTCCTTTATTTTTAAAAAAACAACAATCCAATACTGCAATACTATGTATAAAATACAACTTCGTAACAACACAAGGGCCCCAAAACACCCTTAGACCCCAGAGGGTTAAGTACTGTAATACCTACTGGTATGTATCATTTTCAGATTTCAAGCATCACAGTTTGAGATGTAACCCATATCAGGTATGGTTCAGGATCTTTTAAGATTGGTAAATAAACTGAATTGATTTCTGACTTGTCTGTTGGAATTTTGTTTTGACATCTGTAAATGTCCGATATCTCTATCCTCATAAACTTGTGAGAGGCACTGGACAAATGCAGGACAGTTCTGCCAAGTATCCAACAAGGAGTGAAAGATGTCCTGGCTTCTTTTGTTTCTGATAAGGCTACCTGCATTCTTCTGCTTCTGATGATGTTACTTCAAGGAGTCCAAAGATGCTATTGTGCTTGAAGTTGGTGTACTGTAAGTTTTTTCATTAACAAAGAGCAATACTATTACTGTTGATTTTCTCAACAGCATTTAATCACTGAAATGTCCTAGAATTTCTTGAAGGAATCAGTGTAAAAAAAATCTACTTTTTCTTTAAAAACCAACTAACTGTATATCTGCTGAGTATATGATTAACTGTCATGAGTCCTTCTGGGGACATCCTGCCTGAGGACCTTTATTGTGTAGTGACTTCCGTTTTCTCCTCGCACTGGTCCCTGGCAGCTTTGTTGTAATTTGTGTTCATGAGTTTCACCTGTCCCTGTTAGTTTCACCTGAGTTCAATCACCTGTTGTGTTCCTCCCTATTTATACCTCCCTTCTTCCTTTGTTCCGCGCTGTAGCATTGTCAACCTAACCTTAGTCCATACTGAGCGTAGCTTGTGTGTTTGTGACGACCGTCCCACCCGGTCTTCCTGAGTTCTTGCCGTCTTATCCGGTACCTAGTTTTGTGTTTGAGTTTGCCCTGGAGATCCCCAGGGACAATAAAGATTACTTTGTCCTGCATTTGGGTCCTGCCCCTCCTCCTTCCACCCAGCATCTCTAAGCTACTCATGACAGAATGCTACAGCCAGAAACGGACCCAGCAGGACCGGCCGAGAGTTTGTTCCCTGATGGTGTGTGGCCAACAGCTACGGGGACTGCAGCAGACGCCACCCGACACCTCCAAGAAGAGTGTGAGAACGGCGTTCCAGCTCTTCTCCTCCCTCCACGCTCTTCTGGAGGAAGGCAGAGAGTGGCAATCCGCCTTCGTGGACGTCAAGACCCGGTGCCTCACAGTTCTTCAGTCTCCTCCACCAGAGTTTCGGCTTCCCATCACCTCAGCTCCCCCCGATTCTTCGGACCAGGACGTCACTCGCCCCATTCCAGTCTCCTTCCCTCCTCAACCTGAGTTTCTCAGTTTCCCTCAGCCTGAGCCTCCGTGCGCCGACGACAGCGTCCCCACGGGGGTTCCAACCCGGATCCTGCACCCTCAGTGCGCCGACGACAGCGTCCCCGCTGAGGCACTTTCCCAGCAGCATGAACCTCAGTGTGCCGACGATGGCGTCCCCACTGAGGCCCCAGCCAAGTCTCCCAAGTCTCCCAAGTCTGCCCCTCCGAGCCCTCAGCGTACGGACGAAGACGTCCCCGCTGAGGTCCCGGTCCAGCTTCCACAGCCTCAGTGCGCCGAGGTTCTGCCCTGGATTCCTCAGCCTCAGCACGCCGACGACGACGCCCCCGCTGAGGTCTCCACCTGTTTTCCCAGCTCCAGTGTGCCGACAAAGCCGTCCCCGCTGGAGCCCGACTCCTGTATTCTGAGCCCCAGCGTGGTGTCATGGCCGACATCGCTGGAGCTCAACCCGACCAGCCCGATCTCCAGTGCGCCGACGACAGCGTCCCCGCTGGAGCTCTACCCGACCAGCCCGATCTCCACTGCGCCGACGACAGCGTCCCCGCTGGAGCTCCGCCCCTTATCCTCGCCACCGCAGCAGCTGCCGAAGCGCCTTGACCAGCAGCCGCGGCCTGTCCCAGTCCCTCAGCGCCTCAGCCAAGCTGCACACGCCGAGGCTCAGCCCGCTCCTCTCCAGCCTATCCCAGCGCCTCGGCATCGACTGCGAGGGCCTCCCTCCATCCCTCAGTCACCGGCGCCCTCCGTCCCTCAGTCCCCGGCGCCATCAGACCCTCAGCGCGCCGACGAAGACGATCCCACTGAGTTTTCTGTCCAGGATCCCAAGCCTCAGTGCTCCGACGTGTCCGTCCCTGCTGAGGTGCCAGTACCAGCACCACCGTGGTTAGAACTACCACCGTGGCCCGAACCTCCAGAGCCGTGGGAGTGGCCTGAACCTCCGGACGGGTCAGAGTTCCCGGACCCGCCTCTGCTCCCAGCTGATATTCCCGAGCAGCCGACTCCCGAGCAGCCATCACCAGGGGTTCCTGAGCCGCAGCAGCCGCTGCCTACGTCCCCTGAGCCGCAGCAGCCGCTGCCTTCGTCCCCTGAGCCGCAGCAGCCGCTGCCTACATCTCCGGAGCCGCAGTAGCCGCTGCCTACGTCCCCTGAGCCGCAGCAGCCGCTGCCTACGTCCCCTGAGCCGCAGCAGCCGCTGCCTACGTCTCCAGAGCCGCAGCAGCCGCTGCCTATGTCCCCAGTGTCTCCGGAGTCCCCGGAGCGTCACCGCCCACGCGGCAGCTACCAGAATTCCCCGATTCGCCTGTCTCAGAGGCCGTCCTCCCGAATGGCTTCGGACCTTCGCCTGTCTCAGCGGCCGTCCTCCCGAACGGCCCCGGACCTTCGCCCGTCTCAGAGGCCGTCCTCCCGAACGGTGTCGGACCCACGCCTGCCTGCCCGGACCTTCACCCGTCTCAGAGGCCGCCCTCCCGAATGGCCCCGGACCTTTGTTCATCCTGGGGTTTGACCCCCAGAGCCACCTGGAACTCTGCTCTGCCAGAGCCCAGTTATGGACTCGGCTAGGACTTTGTTTTGGACAGTGGTTTTTTTTTTTCTTTCTTCTGTGGCCGTCTGGAATCCGGCCTTGAGGGGGGGGTCCTGTCATGAGTCCTTCTGGGGACTTCCTGCCTGAGGACCTTTATTGTGTAGTGACTTCCGTTTTCTCCTCGCACTGGTCCCTGGCAGCTTTGTTGTAATTTGTGTTCATGAGTTTCACCTGTCCCTGTTAGTTTCACCTGAGTTCAATCACCTGTTGTGTTCCTCCCTATTTATACCTCCCTTCTTCCTTTGTTCCGCGCTGTAGCATTGTCAACCTAATCTTAGTCCATACTGAGCGTAGCTTGTGTGTTTGTGACGACTGTCCCACCCGGTCTTCCTGAGTTCTTGCCGTCTTATCCGGTACCTAGTTTTGTGTTTGAGTTTGCCCTGGAGATCCCCAGGGACAATAAAGATTACTTTGTCCTGCATTTGGGTCCTGCCCCTCCTCCTTCCACCCAGCGTCTCTACGCTACTCATGACATTAACCACATTTCACAGTTGACTCTCTAATACTATTTACAATTAAAATTTTGATTTTCAGTTTAAAATTAGTCAGAAATAAACTCTGCCCTAAAAAATTTTACAGCTGAGTCTTAATTTGCAGTCATATGCCTCAGTTGCAGATCCCAGATCGTGAAACTTCAAAGCTGACCTCAGTTGATTGTCCAATGATAATGTTCTCATTATTATTGTATATAATATACTGTGCTAGCATGTTGCTTTATCTCTGGATTTTCTGCCCTAAGATGGAAGGTTTTCTGTCCAATCTTAAAATATTTACAGTTTTAGATTCTGTTGGACACACAACAACACAATCTAATATTTATAATGTAAAAATATTATACTGACAAAATAGAAAATTTATTGAAACTACTGGTGTGATAAATTTAGTAAGACAAGATTCATCACAATTTAGTAGTGCAGTCAAACTCAAACAAAATTTTGCTCAGAGTATTAGTCAATAAAATACTTGGCAAATGTTTACATTTGATACTTTCATGTATAAATTATGAAAGCTACAGTCAGGATTTTTTTTTCCTTAGTAATTATCACTCTTTGGGCATGTGTTTATTTTAATTTTGATTATTATAATTTACAGCTAATGAAAACCCAAAATTCAGTATCAAAAAATTAGAATATTACTTAGGACCCTAGGTTTCTGTTTCCTGCTTGTCCTTTATTTTGGTGCCTTAGTTCCTCCTGCCCCCAGGTTAATCCCGTGTAGCTTTGTTCATTGGTCTGATCAGTTTCAGCTGTGTCAATTAGTCCTTGGTTCTGTGTCTATTTATGTCCCCTGTATTCCTTGTGTCTTTGTCGGAGCATTGTTCACCGCATAGTGTTAATGTAATGTAAGGTACGGTGCTTTCCCAGAGTTTCCAAAAGCAGAATGAGAGGCAGAGCCTTTAGCTATTTAGCTCCTCTCCTGTGGAACCAGCTCCCAGTCTGGGTTCAGGAGGCAGACACTCTCTGTACTTTTAAGGCTAAGACTTAAAACCTTCCTCTTTGACAAAACATATAGTTAGGGCTGGCTTCAGGCAACCCTGAACCATCCCTTAGTTATGCTGCTATAGGCCTATACTGTCCGAGGACCATCGGTGCACTGAGTTCCCCCCCACCTTCCCTTCCCTTCCCTTCCTCTCCTCCCACCTCACATGTATATTCCACCATTGAATGTCACTAACCTTGTGCTCTCTCTCTCTCCCCTAGTTTGTGCTCTCTCCCTCTCTCTCTCTCTCTCTCTCTGTACCTTCTGCAGATGTCCCTGGTCCTGGAGCTGTATATCGCTGATGTGCAGTTACTGGTCCCACCAACCTGCAGTGTCTATCTGTTGTTTATTGTTGCTGTTCTTTTCTCGCTGCTCTATCCACTCACCCCAACCGGTCGAGGCTGATGGCCGCCCAAACTGAGCCCGGTTCTGCTGGAGGTTTTTTCTTCCGTTAAAGGGAGTTTTTCCTCTCCACTGTCGCCAAGTGCTTGCTCATAAGGGAATTGTTGGGTTTTTAGATTTAGTTTTTGTAAAGTGCCTTGAGATGATTTGTATTGTGATTTGGCGCTATACAAATAAAATTGAATTGAATTGAATTGAACTAAATAGCATACTTACTGTGAATTCACGGTATATGACTGTCATTTAATACTGACTTACTGTGAAATTCATGTAACAAGGTCCTCTTACTTTACTGTGAATTTACAATCAAACATTTTACAGTGCACAAAACAGTAAATTTTAAGTCAAAGCAGAAAAATAGCAACAAAAATAAAAACAAAAAACGAAAACAAATGAAACCTCAAAAAAGTATGCTTAAAGAAACTAAATTTACCCACATAAATGAAACAAACTTAATCACCTTAAGAAAACATCTCAAATCTAACTTTTCACTTAGTCCACATGGTGACATAGTATTCAATCTATATATCCAATATATAGATCCGGATCTTCACATTTCGAAAGTAGAAGATCCAGATTTTCAACTTATGTTTTATTTCACCCTGAGGAATGTCATTATCCAGCACGGTGCCTTGTATGTTGTAACAATATACATAGAACGCTTTTTGTCTGGAGTACTTGTTTGGTCCCCTTAATAAAGGTGGAAAAATAAGCTTGCTTGTAAATTGGCTATACTACTAGCTATGCTGTCTTCTAATATATACCCACAAACTGTAAAAGTGATAAGATGATAGGATTTGATAATAAAAAATTAGATTCTATATGTTATTAGATATGTTATTAGTCTTTGCATATGTTGATCAAAACAAGGCCACTTGTTCATACCTGTTGTGTGTCATATGACTCTTGACCAGGTGTCCAGCAGCCAGAGCAGCCATCAATGACAGTTCTCCAGCGAGGACAGTGGCACAAACAATCTTGGCCAACTGACAGGCATTCTCCCCAGGGCAATCTTGACTGGCTCCTTGGACGCCCAGCATCTAGACGCACATAGACACACCCTTGTTTTTGAAACTAGGGGGTCTTTAAAATGAATGGAGTCTTACCCTACCCTTAACCATAACCACTCCTTGTCTAACCCTAATCCTTACCCTAACCATAACCTAATCCTAACCTTAATACTAAGCTTAAAGTTGTCATGCTAATATTCAGTCATTTACTGTGACCAGCATCCAGTACCGACAAGGAAGCCGAGTTCACACAATGTCAGATTTTGGATTGTTCACTACTTGTTTTTGATGAAAACATGGACAAAATGAGTAGTTATTACTAGTATAAACTAAAATCTATTCACACTTCTACTAAGTGTTTCCAAAAAAGTTTAAAATGCATATTTTATTAATGCACCAATGGGGAAATAGTTTCCACAGTTTTGCTTACCTTATTTTCAATTTCTATATTGCTAGTGTATCATAATATATTTAGCTTATTTCGTGAAGTAGTCATTCATCTGTCAGTACGTGTGTGCATGTGTGTGTGTGTGTGTGTGTGTGTGTGTGTGTGTGTCAGGGTCTACCTGGAGGCAGGCTTGCTGGGGTGGCAGGTTGGTACCTCCTCCTACAGTTCCCAGCTCGATAGAAGGCATGGTGCAGCTGATGTACAGGTCCTCCCCCGCTGGTCCTGAAGCCTCCATCAGGGTGATACAGTTACTGCTGCCCACTGACTGGGCTGGATCCTGGAGGAGACATACACACAAACGTGCATTATTACAGGAAAACACAAGAAGTATACTTAGAAATTGATGCGCAATATTTCCTTAGAACTACTTTACCTGTCCACAGGCTATGTAGATGGCAGCCACCACATTAGCTGCATGAGCATTAAATCCACCAATACTACCTGCCATGGCTGAGCCTACCAGGTTCTTACTGATGTTTACCTCCACCAAAGCTTCTGTTGTTGTCTTCAAAACCTGCAGCACAGGGACAGGGACTGAATCTGAGTTTGTTGATAGAGGGTTAAAATGAAATTAGGTTGAGGTTGAAGTTGAGGGAAAGTCCAAACAATAGGAAATAACATCCTAAAGCACAAAGGAACTCACTCAAAAGTCAGAGTACATTTCTCTTGTGAACTGTGCACACAATAAATTTTAAAGCAACAAAACATTCTTTGTGCAATGGGAACAACTGAGAGAGCAAAAGGAGCAGAAAAATGATGCCATGGGGGCAGCATTTCTGCTGGACAGGTAATTGGTTTTGTTTCGTTTAGTGAGAAATGTTTTACTTCCCTGAAATCTGTAATGATTGCCAACATAACTATATGTATATATTAGACCAACACTAACATTAGTTCAGTTACGTATAAACGAGCTGTGAGAGTCGCTGTTGATCCTTTTCTCATTGAAAAAAAAAAAATACTCCTCAGTAGGCAGGCAGTGTCAAATATTCTATGTTGTTCTTCTTTGACGTGTACTCATATAACATTTAGGTAAAACTCAAGGCTAAAGATCTGCTGAATGACCTTTTTTTACTTTTACTTTTTAAAGTTTTGTATTGATGTATTTTTTCCAGCTTTGAATCAGGGTTATGGTTTGGATTAAAATGACTTTCAAATTTGAAAGGTGCTATAGAAATACAGGGTACAATTTTAAGGCTATTGGCTATAAGGCATGTATTTTGATCCCACTAGCTCCTGTCTATTGTTACAGTCATTGTAACCATTCTTTCTTTCACTCGGAGGCCTGGCTCTTCCTACCTCTCTGACCACTTTAGCGGGGATGGTAGCTTCACACACAGCAGATTTGCCCCTGCCTGTGAGCCAGTTGATGGCAGCTGGTTTCTTGTCAGTGCAGTAGTTCCCACTCACAGCCACCACTTGCAGCTCTGGGAAGTACTGCTGTAGTCTGCTCAGAGCCTGTTCTGTACCCTGCAGACACAACGGATGAATCATCACACATTAAATACATAGAGATTACACATATCTGCTTTTCTATAATGTTATAATGTGCTGTCAAACAACTGTTTTAGGTTTCTCTTAAATGCATTTCACAGATCTGTACAATTTCCTAATGATAAATATAACAAGCATGAGAACACAAGTACATGCCAGATTTTTATAATATAAAATACAGTCACCGAAAGGTTGGTGACTTGTCATCACTCTAAAATTCAATGATTCACTTTGTAGGGACCAGCATCTGGTCCCCTTGAGAAAAGGAGGCCAGTATAAAAAACAAAGACACATATACACACAGACATGCACATACACACACAGACACCAGCCAATCTAAGACAGTTACCTTAGAGATCATATTCATCCCCATGGCATCTCCAGTCTTAGAATGAAAACGGATGAAGAGATATCTCCCTGCCAGACCAACCAACAGCTTCTGGAGCCGAGCAAACCTGACAACACCAACCACATACTCTTACAAGCAAAAAAAAAAAAAAAACCAACATGTAGACATATAATAGGCACTGAGCCCATTATTCAATTCTAGTTCTGTTCACGTCAGGTCTATGCTTTACCTGCTGGTGTAATCAAAGGCCTGCTTGATGGCCTGAAAACCATCTGTGCTTTCCAGCCAGGCCTTGACCTCTGCAGCCTGGCATGCAGAGGGCAGCCTCACTACAGGTCCCCGTGTCATGCTGTCAGCCAGAATTCGACTGCTGGCTCCTCCTCCCAGCTACAGCATGCAAGGGACAGGATCACAAGTACCATATTAACAAATAATACAGCTATTAGACTTTGCAGTACTCCTGAAAATTCTGAATTAAAAAAGGACAAAATAAGACTTAATATTTTAAAAGAATTGTCTTATATAGCACAATTATATGCAGCTACACATTTTTTGCTTCAAACAATTTTTTTTAGGACTTGGCACCAACTGATCAAACACAAAAAATATTACAAATGGCCAACAAGTCTAGCCCAACTTGTCATTTTGCTCTGTTACAGCCACCGGCTGTTTGTTCAGCTTCCCTGTCTCTCCCAATCTCTCTCCACACTGGGTGCCTGTTGTGGAGAGTAAATGATTAGAACAACACCAGTTATGACAGGAGCTACATGTCGGCCACAAGTAGCAGCCTGATATGACCCCTTCTTCACAGCTGGCCCGTGCGCACTCCACCCAACTACAAAACCAGAGAAGAGCTGATTATCTAGTTAGCTGGGATTTCATGTGAACAGCTCACCACTCTGTCACTGTTTTCCCTGGGATTTCATGTGAACAGCTTGCCACTGTCACTGTTTTCAGTGTTTCAGTGCAGATTTTGTCTCCAATATGTCTCTGCCAATACAAAATCAGAATGTACACTCATGCTCTTTCTCTATGTGTGCGTACCACAGAACAAAGGACCATCTTTCACACTAGTGTTATTTTAAGATAGCCCAGTCATGTTCAATGTGAATCAGCTAGTTAATTTGTAATGCAAGGCATGCAGCCTTCAAAAGAAAATTTTCCCCCAACTTATTGATGAATCCCTTGTCTTTCATGTCACACATGTTGGACAACATGCCTTTGTAGGGCAGCTGTTATGGAGTTTGCGTATAGCACCCTGCATGATTTAGTCTGACCAATATTCTTTTTTAATGTAAAGGTCTTGTATGTGCTCTCTCTACTCAACACCATTATCATTAGTATTGAGAGGGAGGCAACATAGATAAACTCTGTGATTTAGAAACATGGTCTCATTCCTGTAGTTCACTCACCCTCATACATGCCATCACTGAGCATCAGTTTTGTTTCGATCGGCTCCTATTTTTCTCTTAAACACACACACACACACACATTTTGTCATCCACACACATCAATATATAGCTTTATTTTGCCCCTTGTGTTATACATTAATAGCATTAGCCGTACGCTTGATGCTTTTAGTGTATAATAAAACCTGATATATTTTAAAGATTGGTGATTATTGTGGTTTGGCCCTAACATTGGCTTCTGCCATTAAAATACTCCATTCATTGTATTAGTTGGTTTTATTAGCCTGTTGCAATATAATTAAAACTATATTTAAATACAAACTTTTCTAGATTTATATTTATTTATTTATATTTTGTTAATTATTAATTAAAATTCCAAAATTTGTGGTTAATTATTTGAGACTGATATTGATGTGGATGATTCGAATAGCCATAGTGGCACCTACCTACCTTCTCCAAGTAAGGTTTTTACTATTCATATGTCATAACTGGTGTTTGCTTGCTCATAAGGGATTTGTTGGGTTTTTTGTTTTTGTAAAGTGCCTTGAGATGATTTGTGATTTGGTGCTATACAAATAAAATTGAATTGAATTGAACTGAATATGTTTCTTCATATACTTTGTCCACCCTGGGACTTATGCTGTAAGGGTCAGCATTTCTAAAAACTCACAGCAATTGCTCGACATCCACGGTTGGTGCTGGCAACCAAGCAGCCTTCTGTAGTTGCCATGGGAACTTGGAACTGCTTTCCATCCAGGTGCAGTGGTCCAGCCACACCGACTGGTACAGGTATGTAGCCAATTACATTCTCACAACAGGTGCCCATAACCTGGCAGACACAATGTTATAGAGAGGACTGCAGATTGTGTGAGAGTGTATTTGTGTGTGATTGTTTGTTTGTGTTCACCTTGGAGTAGTCATAGTGAGTATATGGCAGAGACGAGAGCGCTGAGGGACAGGGAAGGTTTCGAGATATTATCTGTCTTCGTATGGCCACTCCCCTCTCTGGTCTCTCCATTATGGCCTCCAGTTTGTATGCAGGGATGTGTTTGGTATTTACTAACAGCATCACCTCAGCATCACTTAGGAAACGAGCCCCCTGCTGCAACAAAATCATGCTGTGAATAACAAAACACTGTGTAGTCTGGATCAGACTACTCTTATTGACAATATGTACTATACCATTATAGGTTTTCACAAAGCGCTTAGCATTTTCAACATATATCTATCCATCTATTTGCTGTTGGAGCCAGTGATGCTTGATTACTATGAATACAACCAAATACTAGACTAATACATATAATGACAGTTATATGTGACAGTATATATGACAATCAAGTATATACTCTCTAAATTAAATTTTACATATCTAGTCTAGTCAGCCAACCTGCATTTCTCCCTCTTTAACAAGTAGTTTATTTTTTTGCAGTAATTAAAAGTTTGTATCATCAGCATTTTTGTGTCATCATTGAAACCTGTAGAAGCTTAACTGTGTTAGCTAGTTCAGTGTCTCTGCTTCTGATAGTCCTAACAGTTCTTCGGTTTATGTCTTAACAGAGTATACAGTATGTTCCAGTGCAGTGTTTGAGAACTGTGTCTAATTTGAAATGAAACTGCCTCAACCTGTAACGTGTAAAGGCGAGTTGAGCAGGTAGAGCCAAAGGAAGCAGTGAAAGTTTCTTTTTTCTGTTGATGTCATGCTCTAACTGGTTCAGCCTGAAAGAGTTAGTGGATTGACTAAGCTCATTACAGCCCAGTTAAATCACAAAGCCTGCAATCGTATTGGCGGGCTGAAACTTCACACATAAACAGAGACCTAGAGACCCAGAGAACATGGCCCAGCTGACTTAAATGTTTAGTTACCTCACAGGATTTTAGCTAATAAATCAGCTGTTTCTAGCAGTTTATATGTTGAATCTAACCTCAGGGTTGTTTAGAATGGCCACACATTGGTCCAGGTTTCTGGGCTTTGAGGGGAAGCTCGGCTGAGCATTCTCTAACTTCAGATTTTCTTCTTCCTCGCCAACAACAAAGACACTTTTTGACTGTCGTTCAGCAGCCAGAGCAGACAGAGGACGTATTACCTCATCTAGGAAAATGAGATGAAATTGTATCCAAAGTACTATACATTTATCTGGCACAATGTTGAATACAGACACACCTCTCTCTGCTTTCTTGGGAGGTGCCAGTCCAGCCATGCTGTCAGGTGGAATTTGGGGATAGGGAGTGAGTGGCTCCTTCCTGCAACAGGTCTTAGTGGGCAATCGTGGAGCATGGGGGGACATAGTAATGAAGTTCTTCAGTGATAACGTAGAGTCCATTTCAGCCTGCTCAAAGAAGATGTACTTAATAGCCAGGAGCAGAGCTAAGGAGAGACAGATCACGTGCTCTATGTCCAGGGTTATCATCCTGCAGTGACAGTAACAGTAACAGTAAGAACAGTAACATGTACAAATTCTCTTATTCATTTCAGACTCTGCTGACTAATGTTTGTCTTAATCTATACATTTTAATGTTCTCTTCATGCTGATCAGGAGAAACTGGAGTCTTATTTTAATAGTATCTGTTGTCTTTTGAGAACACAAAACAAATTACATATAAATTTCTGTGTCTGAGTCAGGAACAAAGTCAAAGCAAAAACCCCAGAAGATTGAGTATGTCTATGTGTAATGATACTCTTGCTCCCTGCATATAAGTAAATAACATCACTAAAAATTTATTAATAATTATTTATTATTTACTTAAATTTTATCTGGTTTTGCATAAACAAAACATAAAAATAAATGCTGGGTTTACAGGTTTTGTATGGGTGCTGGATGTAATTTTCTGCCTCCTGCCTGTCAGAAAATTGCAGTCCTTCTGTCAAACTTAAGTGATCATATGGGCCAGTCAGTGAAAGAATTTTTTCACAGTCTTGAATTCCAAAAGTTGTTCTTTTTAATTCTGCATGATAAATCTAATCACGATTTGTAAATCTCCTATCAACGTGTAGCCTCTCTGTATGGAGTTTGCATGTTCTCCCCCGTCTTTGTAGGGTTTGTTTCCGGGTACTCCTGTTTCCTCCCACAGTCCAAACAGATGCAGGTTGTGGTTAGGCTAACTGGCAACTCTAAATTGCCCATAGGTTTGAATGTGAGTGTGAGCATTTGTCAGCCCTGTGATAGACTAGCAATCTTTCCAGGTGTCAGTGCCAGCTCTGATTGGCTCCAGTAAACCTTTTTGATGTTATGGTCGTTCAGAGTATTGTCACTTTGAAGGTTCACAGACAAAGGAAAAAGGGTCAGAATTCAGAGCAAAAGTAATGAAGGTTGTATTATATGTACTACCAAAGCCCTAGTGCACAGTACATTTCTACTCTCACAATCAGCTGATGAACCTGAATCCATTGATCTTAACATAAAGATTGTACTTACTAATGCTCTGATGCAATACATAAAATGTGGGTTACACAAACATGTAGTCAAAAGCAAGCATTCCACCAGCCTCACCTTGTGATGTAAAAGTGCCAAAGTGGTTTCTCTGGCTCAATCCTCCTGGGTGAAACGTGTTCTAGCTCAATGCCAACCTGTGGGATGTCCACTATGGTGTTGATGGACAAGGGCTCAGCAATCCAGCGGCTGTGGGCATGAACCATCACCAGGCCCAAAGACTGCACACAGAAGAGAGGTGAGAAATAACATTTATGTTTAAAAAAGTACAAAAACAAATAAAGCACGAGAGGTGTTACCATGATCATCTTGACTCTCTGTGTTACAGGGTTGGGTTTGTTATCCTCCTCCTCCATCACTCTGGAGAAGTGGCTTAGCTGCCAGATAGGATGACCCTCCTGACTTTCACGGGACAACTACAGGAATAAACACAATGCAGTCAATTGGAGTGCCATTAAGACAAACATGGACACACATACAAGGATACACTGCACCCTTACCTCTAATACCAGTGACACACATGCAGGGAAGAAAGTCATGAAAACAAAGTAGTTGGCCAGGACAGACATGCAGCCAAAACAGCACATGATTTCTAACTGGCGCACACCTGAAATATACAAGACAGGGGCATACTAGAACAGTACTGTACCACCAAAGTGAGTCATAACTATAAATGTATAAATCAGAACAATTGACCATGTGTGTGCAGTGGAAACCTGCTCAAAGTGATGCACTTTAATTTTCTCTTGGTTAGCAAACAGCATAATAGATTATCCTCTGTTAACATACAGTATCTACAAGTATTGTCAGGTTCTGGGGTTATGCGCAGTATTTCCTTGTTTTTTCCTGTTTTCCCTTTTTGTTCCTTCTACCTTTCCTTAGCTCCGGCTGTGGGGTAAGAGGTGTCGGATGGCTGGTGTGGCAGATGCAGGTGCATCTCATCTGGCAATCTAGAGGAATACACATACCACGGCCATTCTGCCATACAGCTGTCAGAAAACGCACCTTGCTCACCCTCATCACCTTCTCTTTTGTTAGTGCTTTGTATTATGCCAGCTGCTAAGGGGAAAGCTGCTACATAGATTTTCAGCATGAATATAACGTAGCTCAGCTTAAGAGTGATTAGTTAGCTAGTTACCAAACAAACCTGTAAGAAAATAATCCTGGTTTCTGTAATAAATCCTCAGTTTCCTTGACTTACCTCCAGTCTCTGGTTCTCTGCATATGGGTCCACTGCCATGTCCTAATAAATATTGTTGAATGCTCTGATCTGATTGTTTGGTCAGGTAATCTGCTTGGTGACAGCAGGCTATGACAGATACATTTTCTTTTGTATAATACAAAAAACAAAACTTAATAGGTGTTCTACATGGTCTTAAGGCAGTCTGACAGTGTGCCAAGCACTTTGTAGCAGTGACATGAAGAACTATGCTACATCACTCCAGCAAGATACAACAAGGTTCAAATATAAAGTAGAAAGAACATCTAATTTTGTAGCTATTGCTATAGATCTCAGCCATTCACAAGGTTGACAAGACTTTCTTAAATCAACACAGATGAATCTACAATAAACAGGTTGAGTCAAAACATGAAAAAACAGGTGACAAGACCACTACAGTTAAAAGGCATAAAGCTATTACAAGCACAGAAGATGACCTTCCAGGCACATGTAAACTCTGACAGCTGGCCGAGAGGCCAAAGCGATAAAGAGCAGGGGAACCCAAGTGGGTGACCTGCAGGCAAGAGGCAGAAGAATCAAACAGGGCAGGAAAGAAAAGACTGCTGTAACATGAATGAGCCTGTGGAAGATAAGGGGGAGGCAGCAGGGGCCCAAACTGCCAAACAATTTGAAGAGTAAAAGGGGATGTAGGGATTCTGAGTAGGATGCAGTCTAAGACAGATGGAAGCAGGGCACGACTGACAGACAGATTTGAGGTTAGTTAATTGCAGGTGAGACTGCACAGAGCATGCAGTGGGCCCAACCCTAGCTGCAGGTGAAACTAAATTGAGACTGGCTAAGAAATAGGCTGGTGTCTAGATGGTCCTATCCAACTGCAAAATTGGAAAGGAGCTTGCGGCTTGTCAGTAGCTGCATGAGGAGCAGACAGGAGATCAGACACAACTGATGCACTTTCAGCTACCTGAGCTGGGAACCAGAGCTGACCATTGACTTGCGGGTCTGGAACATATAGGCTGAAAGACTGGAAAAGTTGTCCTGATGACTGGCTAGCTGACTGGTCAGAAGAGCACCAAGGCTGTGAGTCAAATGTGCTGTGTATTTTCTTTGGAGGAAGAATAAACATGATTATGATAACTATAAATGCTAATGTAAATAATCTGTCTATTACTCCTTTTTCACTATAAACTGTTTTCACACTTCATTTCCTGTAGCAGTGTTTGTTTTTGTGGAGAAACTGTCATACCTGAGAAAGGAACTTATGAAAACTCTGTCATATCAGATCAAGGAACTAAGGTGCAGTAAAATACACACACCCTTGCTCTGCAAACTAGAAACCTTATTCAAGTAATAAATTAAGTTTAACTCTCTGGGGTCGATGAACGCACCGGCGCGTTTTGACACATCTTTTCCTGATAACGCCGAAACAAACTTAAATTACTCAGTCAATTCTGATCGTACAGATAAAAGAAATATATCATTCAAATCTGTAAAGGGTCTAGTTTTAGTTGTATACCATCATAATACCAACAAAACCTTGTGCTTTTTTAAAATAAAGAAAGCCGACAGGGTGCGCTCTTTCTTTTTTCTGTCTCTGTCATTTCTCTTCACAGACACGTAAACAAAACATCCAGAATCTAAGTGAATACTTGGCTCATAAAAATAAGAAACATATGACTAGAAAGCTTGAGATGTCTTCTGTTAAATGAAACCATCCAGGTCGAAAACAAATCATCACTTTTTATTTAATCTCTGTGAACGTAAAGATAAGTCCGTTTTTTCCTGTCTCACCTCATTACAGGTAATGCGGTCTCGCCTTGTACTCTGTTCACTGTTCACATGTAAATAATCTTAGGTGAACCAGGTAAATATGTGCCCACCCCCGAGAAATGACACAAAATATCAAACTTCATCATAGAATTTACTCACTTTTTCGGTGCGTTTAGATGATGGCGCGTTACGCATGTGATGAAACGCTTCTTATATTCCACACAGAGACAAATAGTTTACCTTGTCCTCAGACTAAAAACACTTGTTAACTCAAATGACGAACGTTTGGCTCCGCATTGTGTTGTATTGTGCTGCACTAATCCCCTCTCAGCTACATTGACTGAAAAGCTCATTATGCGCGTCTTTGTCTGGTCCTTTTGTCTTCTCAGGTAAATCACATGACTATTCATCCTCAGACACACCCTCTTGCATATGGCCTTTCTGGACAAAACATGCAGGTCTCCAAAGTCTTGTGAACCAATGTTCTGTTTGTGTTTTATGGTCTTATTTCAGTGAGTAAAAAATTGTAGTCTTTTACTAACCATGCATAAACACTTTTTTTCTCAAAAATACAATCATGTATAAACTTGCTGCTCACATATTATTGTAGCCAATTTTGTGCTGATTACAGTGTTATCAGACTTTAGACATTAATATGTTTAAAAGACACTGAAAAAAGCACAAATGTCAGGACATGTTAAAATTTGTCCAGGGCCCCAAAACCCCCTCAGACCCCAGAGGGTTAAAATGGTAGAATGTACCTGACATGGTTCCCACTCCGATCACTAAGCACTCCACCAGAGCATCCAAAGTGAAGGTAGGTCCTAGTACGGCCATACCGCGAGCAATGTTGTCCCGCACTTCATCCTGAAAAGGTAAAACATGCTTGCCAAAACTACTGTTGAATTTCATGTTTGATTTTGCAAAATATGTGTGAATATTTCTTGGTACCTGAGAACTGGAGCTTAATGCGAACTTGGCAAGAGCACAGGCTTTGGAGAGGTCAATGAGAAGCAGGAAAAAGGGCAAAGCCTCACTAAAGAACAGAACATTATAATCAGCTGGAGCTTTTAACAAAAATACTGGAAAGGTTTAGAAAGTGTGTTCTTACTTGAGGCCTGTGAGCTCTTTATCAAGAAAGTGAATGACCACTGTGCTGAATACAAAGCTGGAGAATATGGTAAAAAGGCCAGCAATGCCTACAGGAAAACAGCAGCATTAGGTGCATTCTAATTATATCTAACTTGATAGATCTTAAAATCTACTCCCACTATAACCAAAAGATCCACAACATTTTACCATCTCATAAACATAATATGTGCAAAAGAATAGTTTACCTAAAATATATTTAGATCCCAGCTGTCTCAAGTTCTGGAACTGAAAGTAAATATAGATGATGGCAATACAGCGTGTGATGGTGAGGATGATGATATCACTGCTCAGAATTTGCTATAAAAGAGAAGACAATCTGATCAGCAAATGGCCTTATTTATACTTGTATATGCTTGTATTTATACTGTGCTTTTCTATACTGAAGTGTACTCAAAGCACTTTCACACTATCTGTCCATTCACCCACTCGCTCACACGAACACTCATACACCAGTGGAACAGCCACCGGGGTTCAACGTCTTGCCCAAGGACGCTTCGGCCTGTGGACCAGAGAAGCCAAGGATCGAACCACCCAGCAGCAGAGTCATAGAAAATGACTCTTTTGGGAAACACAAAATTCACCTACCAGCACCTCTATTGAAAAGAAGAAATGTGCTAGATTATTTCTTTTCCTGTAGACGTCCTAGAGCCTTGCCATCATTGTGATATTGCTGGCTAAGCACTGAAAATGCCTGATGTGTTAAGGGGCAGAATTGCAAGTGGAGAGACAATCCTGGGGTTCTTTCAGTCTAGATCAATGACCTAATATATATTGTGTAGTAAATACATTACTTCAGATAACCTGTACATTCTTGACTCACTTCCTCTGTTTTGGGGCAGTCAAAGTTCCAGCCGCAGATCTGGTCATTGCCAGTGAACATGTTCATTGACATCATACAGATGGTGAGGGTGACTGTGCCAACAATAACCTCCCAGGGGTAGGATGCCACCAGGAAGCCATGAATACGGAACAGACGGGTCAGCATGGTGCAACAAAGCTAAAAAAAAAAAAAAAAAACTCTCATACAAGAAGACAATTAAACTGCTACATATGCCACTGCATTAATAATAATAAGGAAGAATTGCAGAATTGCAGAGAATTGCATATTACTACTTTGATTTAAATAAGGGGCATGAGTACTCCTAGACAAAAATGAATATGCCTATGATGTTTACTTTTGAATGTCAATTTCAGGCTGATGCAGTACTGTAACTTTTAAACATAGCCATGACAGACCTATTTCACATGCAAGAAAGAATGTGTTTGTCAAAACTTTTTTAAAAAGCTGTTTGTAATAGATCATCTGTCCCACATGCATAAATCACAGCTCTGTCATTTTTAAAATACAGGTGATAAACTATATAGAAGAAAACTCCTCTTGACCTGCTACAAAAAATGCTATCATACACGAACATATCAGTAGCCCAGTATCACAGTAGACACGGACAGGGGGAATTTGTTTGGTACACTTTTATTTTTATTACACAGAAATGTGCTTCCCCTATAGTGGGGTAGTGGTTGTTTTGTCTATAAATTATATAACCTGCTCATATTAACATAGACCCCTGGAGTAGCAGCTGATGTCTAATGGGGATTCTAATAAAATATTTTAAAAAATGACTGACTACAGCCGATTTTGTTTCACATTACACTGGCAGCAAAGTTGCCAAACAGTTATTAAATCAATTTAAAATGCTTATTTTATTTATGAAGTTAACTTTACCGCTCCTACCTCAGCTTGGAGACAAGCGTATCTCGGGTTGGACACAATTTAACTACCGTTAATCGACGTTAACGTTGAGAGTGGAAAACTTCAAAGGAGTTACATTTTACAACTGTTGGTCAGATAATTAGAGTGCCACTTGAATATCATAAGTTGAAGTACAGCGCCTGTGGGCATGTACGTAACCATGTACCCTTGTTTCGATCTGCCTCCACTCGGCTTACGCTCTTTCACGACGCGGACCCCAAACTAGATTCAGTTGTCGGGAGACTATTCCCCCTTACAGGTCTACATTTTATTCACAAAATACATTCATATTTAAATAACGAGATATGATTAACTTACCTTTAGTGGTTAAATTGATCCTGGAGCTTGACAATAAGTAGAACTCAAATTTAAAGTGCTAAGCAGAAGACCGAGTTTACAGCACCTGCAAAATGCCTGTCACACACCAGACACAGGGATACCTCCACAGCTGACATTGTACCGATAGAACGATGGCCCGCTACCACATCATCCGACACTTCAGCCAATCACGTCCGTCACCTGTTCCACGAGCGATTTACCCACGCCCCGTTTCCTAGGCGACGGCTGTAAAGGGGCATGGCCACAGCGAGGACGCCTAATCTCACCACTACACATCAGCTTCTACAGTAGAAGCATGTATGGAAGTGGCCTAGTTTCTCTCAGAAGCGTTGATATTTGTGCTGTACTTCATGTATTAGTCATCTAACTATTTTACCATTTACCATTTTGTGATAATTAAACCAAACAAGTGTTATACTTTTGTTCCTTTACAATGCAGCTTTACAGCATCAAATATTAATAACAATATTGTGTATACACTGTGTAGTACACAGTATCAATAATTAAGAACCATCAGCACAGTATCAGTAATTAAGAACCATAAGCAATCGTGCTTTAGAGTGTTCCACAGATATTTTCATTTATATATACGAATTTTAATCAGACTGTACCTTTGAGAGGATGGTAGAAATTTAAGTTCAAAGCTATAGTATATAAACAAAAATCACAAAAAAGGGTGTATTTTCTGTTCTACCTCTCCTTCTTCGCTCCAGCCTCCCGCACCAACTTATAACAGTCAGACACAGACTGTGACTAAATTAATTATATTAACAGAGAATAACTGTTAAACCAATTAATATTTTAATATGTGGAAAGTTGCTATAGGAGGGTGTTGATAGAGACTTCTGAGTTAAATGCTTTGAGGTGTGCTCCAGCTTGTCCTTGTAAATCATAGTAATTACTCATACACTTCCAGTCAAAATATTGGACACACTTTTTCTATTAATTTCAATGGGATAATGTGTCCAAACTTATGACTGTGAGTTCACAGCCTTACTGTATGAGCATGTTGCCTACCACTCCCTTTTCCCCTAATCCATAAGGTCCATGAGAAAAGTGTCTTGTTAAAAGGAGAAAAGTACCTTGCTTATGTCAGATGTAATTATGTTTTTTTTAATCTCTTTTGCTTATGGCTCTTCTCTGCTTGTCCAATTCTTATTTCCATTTTATACTGTGTAGTCTACTGTGTAGTCTACTTCAACCATTAATGTTACTAGTCCTCTACGAATACTTATTAATTTCAGAATGCAGACATGTACATGTACAAAATAATACCATGTGATGCAATTTTACAGAGGAGTACTTAAAAACTACCTGCTCAGATAGAACTTAGTGAAATGCTATTACACAAGTAAGTAGTAGTCTGATGTAAATGTAAGCTATATATTATCACTGTCAGGGTCAATTTGTTTTGCATACTGACTTCTGAAACCTGGAAATATACTTCCACTGTACCTTCACGCTGCTGTAACGTTAAATAACGTTAGGAGGAGGTACATTGCTAGGTTAGGTTGCACCTCCTTTTTCTGACTACTGATAATAGTATTGCAAACAAGACGATCCAGTTGGAGAAGGCAAGTATATTCTGCCTTATTTAGACAGTTAGCTAACTAACTAGTAACAGACGTTGACACATATGTGCAAACGTATATGAAGACATTAATTTGACTTTCTTTATTAGCCCGACTTTCGTTCCTGTTGTTCTTTAACATTAGCCTAAGCTAACATATTCATTTTCCTAGTTAGCAAGGTAACGTTAGCAGACGCTCAACCTTGCAACCTTGGTAAATTCTTAGCTTCAAAGACTTGGCCACACATAGCGAAGTAGTCAGTATGGATAGGGTACGTTACAGCTAGCTTAAAAATGTTTCAGGCTAACTATTTAACGAAACAGCTAACGTTCATTGAGTGGTTCTATGAATTGTTAACCTTTTAAACTGTCACGTTTAAATTCCATGGTAAAAGCTAGTAGCGTTTAATATACCTGTAGTCCATAATGTAAGGACTATCTGTAGTCTTATCTGTCAATATTTCATCAAACCATAAGCCTTGTCTATATTTTAGCTGATGTCAAGGAATCTCATGGCTTGGTGTCAAGTTACTAAGGTGTGACATCCTTTAAGTCACTAACTTATGGTGAAACTCACAGAAGGCACAACATACATATGGGACATACATTTTACATCCACCCATCCATTATCTATACCCGCTTATTCCTTAACCAGTGTCACAGGGATCTGCTGGAGCCTATCCCAGCTCTCTTTGGGTGAAAGGCAGGGGTACACCCTGGACAGGTCACCGGTCCATCACAGGGCCACATAGAGTCACACAGACAAACAACCACATACACTCACACTCACTCCTATGGGCAATTTAGAGTTACCAATCAACCTAACATGCATGTTTTTGGACTTTGGGAGGAAACCGGAGTACCCGGAGGAAACCCATGCAAACACGGGGAGAACATGCAAACTCCACACAGAAAGGCCAGGTTGCGAACCTGGGACCTTCTTGCTGTGAGGCAATGGTGCTAACTGCTTTTACAAATCTTTATAATAATTTTTTCTTTTGGAATGAAAAATCTTACTCCTTTAACGTTAATATTGTCTCCAGTATAACAGTGGGCAAATTTTAGTAATAGTAATAATAATAGTAATAATAGTTTTGAGATTCCCCCCTAAATCATTTTTAGAAGTTCCTAGGTTAATGTTAGCTAAAATGAACAGGCTGTTTAAAACTGTCCTGGCCTGGGCTTTTTGTCTCAGCAGAGCCTTCTGCGTGGGTTTATTTTAGAAAGCACAACTATATGATAATTTCAAAACAAAAGGAAACCTATGATGATGAGCTGTTCTGCTGTCAGACATGGATTTTTTAACTAGGTTTAATTTAAGGACATTTGTATTACCAGGAGAAATAAAACAAACAAAAAACAAAATAAACAAATAAATAAATTCTGGGCCACACCAATTACACTTAAGCAGCACAGAGCCCTCATTTTAAAGGATTCACCTTTCGATAATTGGAAACATTATTCTCACTGATAACTGATAAACTATTCAAGTAATTTATATTCATGTTTTAATCATTTCAAGCAAAGTTGCAGCTTCTCAGTTTCTCTTTGCTGCCTTAACATTAAATTAAATATATTTGAGTTTGAACTGTTTGTTGGGCACCTTGAGCTTTAGCAAATTGTTGTGGACATTCTTACTGTCATGGCAATCAGATAGGCCTATTTTATAGATCAAATGGTTAATTAAGAGAATAATTAACAAGTGTTACTCTGGGTACTCCGGTTTCCTCCCACAGTCCAAAAAAACATGCATGTTAGGTTGATTGGTGACTCTAAATTGCCTGTAGGAGTGAGTGTGAGTGTGTGAGGTTGTTTGTCTTTGTGTGTCTATATGTGGCCCTGTGATGGACTGGTGACCTGTCCAGGGTGTAGCCCTGCCTTCCACCCGAGAGAGAGCTGGGATAGGCTCCAGCAGATCCCCGTGACCCTGAGCCAGGAAAAGCGGGTATAGAAGATGGATGGATGGATGGATGGATTAACAAGTGAAGGTGAAGGTATTAGGTGTAGCTCATCAGCAAAGAAACCAACAAAGAGAACATAGAAACTTGTATTGGTTACTCAGTGTGGTAGTAAAATACAATAACATGCAATATTCATTTGAGAAAAAGTTGTTTGTTTAAAGTTTAGAAAAGTGTAGTTTTTTTCAGAGGAGACGGTAAAATCTTTACAGTATTCTTTCATTTAACAGTATTACTTACTGCCGGTGTATTTTATTTAGCATGAAATATGTTTTATCCATAGAACCTTAAGGTTTGTGACACACAAAAATGTTTTGTGTTTATATGCTGTGGGATAGATTTCATTTGATTTGTAGTCTTTGTATACTGTCAGGTTTATTAGCACACGTTTTAGTCTGTGCTGCCACCTAGTGGATAGACCATTTAAGTTTTCTGACATAGTACACTTTGTTTTCACTAATAGTGAGTATCCGGTATTTCTAAGTGGGAATCATATAACCACTGAAGGCTAATCTGACTCTGATGCTGGCAAAAATATATATGTATCGTGAGTGGATAGAGCAGCGAGAAAAGAACAGCAACAATAAACAACAAATAGACAATGCAGGTTGGTGTTGCCAGTGATATACAGCTCCAAGACCAGGGACACCTGCAGAAGGTACAGAGAGAGAGGGAGAGAGCACAAACTACGGGAGAGAGAGAGAGCACAAGGTTGGTGACATTCAGCGGTGGAATATACATGTGAGGGGGGAGGAAAGGAAGAGAAGCGAAGGGAAAGGGGGGGGGGGGGGGGGTGTTAGGGTAGGGGAGCTCAGTGCACTGATGGTCCTCGGGCAGTCTAGGCCTATAGCAGCATAACTAAGGGATGGTTCAGGGTTGCCTGAGGCCAGCCCTAACTATATGCTTTGTCAAAGAGGAAGGTTTTAAGTCTAGCCTTAAAAGTACAGAGAGTGTCTGCCTCCTGAACGCAGGCTGGGAGCTGGTTCCACTGGAGAGGAGCTTGATAACTAAAGGCTCTGCCTCCCATTCTGCTTTTGGAAACCCTGGGGACCACAAGTAGACCTGCACTCTGAGAGCGAAGTGGTCTATTGGGATAATATGGTACTATGAAGTCTTTAAGGTATGAAGGAGCTTGATCATGAAGGGAGTTGTATGTGAGGAGAAGGATTTTAAATTCTATTCTGTATTTAACAGGGAGCCAATGAAGAGAAGCTAATATAGGAGAAATATGATCTCTCTTGCTAGTTCCTGTCAGGACTCTGGCTGCCGCATTCTGGATTAACTGGAGGCTTTTTATGGAGATACTGGGACATCCAGATAGTAATGAGTTACAGTAATCTAGCCTTGAGATAACAAATGCATGGATTAGTTTTTCTGCATCATTTTGAGATTGGATGTTCCTAATTTTGGCAATGTTGCGCAGGTGAAAGAAGGCAGTTCTAGAGATTTGTTTTATGTGTGAGTTAAAGGACATGTCCTGGTCAAGGTTTTTCACAGTAGTGCTAGACGCCAGGGATATGCCATCTAAAGTAGCTATAATTTTAGAAAAGTTATTTCTGAAGTTTTTAGGCCCAAATACAATAACTTCTGTTTTCTCTGAATTTAAAAGTAGAAAGTTACTGGTCATCCAGGCCCTTATGCCGGTTAGGCACGCTTGAAGTCTGGTTAACTGGTTTGTGTTAAGTGATAAGATAGGTACAACTGAGTGTCATCTGCATAGCAGTGGTAATTAATAGACTGCTTCCTAATGACATAGCCTAAAGGAAGCATGTACAGGGTGAACAGAATTGGTCTTACCACAGAGCCTTGTGGAACTCCATAACTAACTTTTGTGCACATGGAAGGTTCATCATGGACATGAACAAACTGGAATCTGTCTGATAAATAGGATTGGAACCATTTTAACGCTGTTCCTCTGATACCAGTCACATGCTCCAGTCTCCCACTGTAATGACTTTATCTGAACTAAGCACTAAATCAGACAGGAAGTCTGGAAATGCAGTTAAAATCTCTGAGTAAGAGACAGAAATGTGACTCCTATGTCCAAGTAAGTGCTTGTAATGAACTGTATGTGTCCCAGCCATTCACAGGTGATGAACAAAATAGTATGAAGATGAAGGTTCTTGCTACTCTGATAGATTCTTTTAAGGGAAGATATTGAGAGCATACCTCAAAACAACAAATTATAATTTATATTTAATACACACTACACACTATACTTGTAGCTCATTCATCCTATTTTAGTGTTTCCTTAGTCTTCACAAGTGTCCGAT
Organism: Mastacembelus armatus; assembly: GCF_900324485.2. Taxonomy (NCBI): domain Eukaryota; kingdom Metazoa; phylum Chordata; class Actinopteri; order Synbranchiformes; family Mastacembelidae; genus Mastacembelus; species Mastacembelus armatus. The sequence goes on from NW_022872941.1 coordinate 581,316, forward strand.
GGCAGTTAGCACATTAGCTTTACCATTGATTGTATGATACTTATGTTGTACTGTGGCAAAATTGGAGGCGACCAACAGTTATTACTACAAATACAAAGAACACAACAAAATGTACATATAAAATGAACTGTATACCGAAAAGTAAATGATTTCAGACACACCAGGGCAAGAAAGTGTTTTAAAAGGAATGCAGAGGGAACATGACGGTGTCGAAGACGCTAACGTAAGAAGTACCTCACCTCCTTAACACTTATGCTGATGCTGGTCACCCAGGAATTCTTGATTAAAAAAATGAGAAAGTCCGCACACAGTCTTACCTTCTCTTTCTTTTTTATTCCAATAACATGGTGAATTAAAAGCCTAACATTTCAGATTCTTGCTGGATTACTATTGCAACACATCATCAGTAGGATAAAACTAACCTGTGTCACAACGGTCTAATCCCAGCTAATCAGGGGCTTAATAAGAAGAGCACTTAAAAAAAACTCTACATGCACCCTTAAATGATATACAGGGCATCCTATTGTAAAATGCCATACCTTAATGATAAATATCACCTGCATAGCACATCTGTTAATTTACTTATAGCACCATCTTGTGGCTGTAACAAATGGAAAGAAATTAGAACAAAAAGGAATCAACATAAAAAGAGTGCTTGAAATAGATAAATTACCCACAGAAATGAAAGTAATTTAATGAGAAAGCATCTGAGATTCAACTCTTCATTTAGTACATAAGGTCACATAGTATTCAAATTATGTGTCCAATATGCTTCTTGTTTCAAAATCAGAAGATGTTTTTCAGTGCCTTCGAACCAAAGGTGAGACTGAAAAGTGTTCTGCTATAGGAGAGATTACATCCGTTCACTTTAACTGACGTTTTGTTTTCCCCACCTATAATAATCCACATGGGCACTTTAACACATAAACCACTCCGCTACTGGATTGGGGATGATTAAATTCATTAGTGCAGGTTGTATAAACAATGCGGACACCAAAAACAACGTGAATTTAAATGATTTGACTTACTGAATGACTTTTCAGATCTGCAGAAACTAACATTTCTTTTAGATTTTTAACTTTCTTATATGAAAAAAGAGAAGGGTGTTTCAACAAAGATCCAACATGTTCTTCAGATGTCAAAATATGCCAAGTCTTAATACCATCATTAGCAAGTTATTGCAAGTTTCAGAGGTAACAAGTAATGTCTTCATAATCAAAATGGACCAAACAGCACACTGCAGAACCACTGTATCAGAATTCTTGTGAGTCTACTTCTAGGCAATCTGCCCATTCTCTTGTAATTCTAACTTGTAATGATAACTTTAGATTGTCAACCTATTGAAGTTAGATTATGGATGTTCACTTTCAGTGAGAGAGAACATGCATTTAATATGACTTACGAAGAGGAAAAGTGCCAGTACCCTAGCACAGACTTTCCCAGGGAGGCTGAGGAGTGTGATCCTCCTGTAATTTGAACATGTCCTCTGGTCCCCCTTCTTAAAAATAGGGACCACCATCCCAGTCTGCCAGTCCTAGAGGCACTGTCTCCGACTGCCACGCGATATGGCAGAGTCATGTCAGATAAGATAAGATAAAATAAGACTTTATGTAAACACAGAGAATAAAGTGTGTGCTTTATTTGTCCACAATGGATAAATTTCAGTATTACAGCAGCGGAAACAACAAGCAATTAAGAATAAACAATAGAATTAGGATATAGAAATTAAGAGGGAACATGACGGTGTCATGTTAAATTAAAAGATAGAAATTATTAAAAGATAGAAAATATAAAAAATATAAGATGCATATATGTACATTTTATAATTCTTTGCATCATATTGGAATGTAAATATGAGTATGAATATTGCACCACACATTGAATATTACACAGTACTGAGTAAGAAAATGTTCCACGCATAGTATCACATTGGAGAGTGTTGCATGTGTACGAATATATATCTCTTATACTGTATATATATATATATAAGTATTTACGGGACATTGTGTTGCATAAAAATTTGGGTATCACTCACCTAAAATATTGAATACTGGATGCTAACGTGGACCTGCTGGGTTTTACAGCAGTGAGAGCTGACAGGGATGCAGAGGCTTGCGGAAAAAGAGGTGAGGGGCTCATGTATATCAACACCCGCTGGTTTAACCCTGATCATGTTTCTGTTAAGGTGTGCTGTGCTGTGTGGATCTAGAACTGTTAGCCATTAGCCTGCGGCCATACTATCTGCTGAGGGAGTTCAGTCACATCATTGCACTCTGTGTTTACATTCCCCTGAGTGCCGATGCAGCCATTGCTTAACTGATTGAGAGCTAATTGAGAAGATCCACTCAGTCACAGCAAGGCTGCAGACCCAACATCCAGAGGCATTCATCATCATTTCTGGGGATTTTAATCATGCCATGCAGGACTCCACCTTGGCTGCTTTCTACCAGGATGTGAACTGTCCCACGAGGAAAAACAGGACAATTGACTTACTGTATGCCAAAGTGAGGGATGCATACAGAGTCACACCGCTCACCCCACTTGAGAAGTCAGATCACAACCTGGTCTACCTACAGCCACAGTACGACCCCCTGGTACAAAGGCAGTATATCACAACACTGGCAATGATCTCCGGAGGAGAGGTGAGAGAGTGCTTTGAAGCCATGGCCTGGCATGTGCTGCTAAATCCACATAGTGAGGACATTGAGGGGATGGCATACTGTCTGGCTGACTATCTGAACTTCTGTGTGGACGTGGTGAGGGGCTCATCATGACCATATGCTGTTACCCTAACAACAAACAGGAGGTCAAAGCTGTCCTCAACAGGAAGAAGGTTGTTTTCAGATCCAAAGTCAGAGAGGCAATAAAATCAGCACGGCAGGAGGTGAAACAGTGCCTGAAGGTGGCCGAAGACACCTACAAGAAAAAAGTGGAGCAAAAGCTGAGGGAGAACAACATGAGGGAGGTCTGGAAGGGTGTCAACACCATCACCAGACACAATGGAGGAGGGAAACAGACTAAATGCCTCCTTCAACTAGTTTGACCAGTCTATGCCTCCCCTAGCCTCACCACTGCCCCCTCCTCCTCTCATTCCTATCTCAGCATCCCTTCCATTTAACATCAATGTTGGCCTCTCCCTCCTCCTCTCCCCACAGTGTCCTCCCTGCATAACTGCAGACCAGGTGAGGAGTGAACTGAGGAGGCCACACCAAAGGAAAGCAGCAGGCCCAGACAAGATGAGTCCACAGCTGCTGAAGACCTGCACTGCTGAACTGGGAAAGCCACTCCAACGCATCTTCAACCTTAGCCTACAGCTTGGGTTCCAGAAAAGAACCGGCCCAGCAAGCTGAATGACTACCGACCAGTGGCACTCACGTCACATTTGATGAAGACACTGGAACGGCTTCCTTCTCCTCCTCAGACCCCCAGGTACATCATGCCCAGGACCCCTTACAATTTGCCTATCGGGCAAAGGTTGGTGTAGAGGTTGCTATCCTCTGCCTCCTCCATCGAGCCTGCTTGCACCTTGATAAGGGTAACCCCTGTCACTTGAACAGTCAGTTGACCTTCAAGGACCTTCCCTGATTGGTCGCAGTAAACCGCAAAATATAAATAAGATCTGGTTTGCAGAAGAAGAGTTCGCTGATATTCGGCTCACACTGTGGTTGTGGTTGCAGAAAAGCGTGTAGAGGAAAAGGAAGAAACCCCTTTTCTCAATAGGGTGCGATGAATTACAGTAACGCAACAGTGAGTTCCTGTGCGAAATGACGTTTTTTTTGGTTAGTGTCAGTATCTGGTTTTTTTTCTAACAGCAAAACAAAGTCTGAATATCATATGAGGCAAAAGAGTGTGTTGGGGTACTTTAATTAAATTAACCTCTTTAAATAGAAACATTGGAATAACGTGTAGTCTGATTCCTCCTTTGAGAGATTTATTTTAATTTGAACTGAACTAATCTTTATTGTGTGATTGCATGGAACAGCTGCGCAGCTAAGAGTAAACCGCGATTAGCCAAGCTAAAAGTTGACTGCCATGGAATGAATAGGTTGAAATAAGTGTAATTGCTTTAATTGCCTTATTGAATGCTCATGTTTTGTTATGTCACCGGTGATGAATTTAACTAAGAAATGATACTGGCCTCCACAGGTCAGGTTTTTTTTCTCCCCAGATTTTTTTCCCCAGGACTTCTCCTAAATTAAATTCTTGTACTTGTTACAAGTGGCGAACTGGTGATTAATTTTTTTTTCCCCCTTGTTGCTCTCTTGTTTAGATTATGGAATATAAATTTCTTTGGAACAAGTAAATGAACTAAGGAAGGAAAAGACAGAACTAAAACAAAGGAAATGAAGAACTCTACTACTGTGAACTTACTGGGTTCCAGTGTTTGAAGTTGAACTGTGTGGATGATTTTTTTTTGTTGTTGTTTCTTATATATGATTTATCTGTGTATTGTGTTTTTTATTGCTTTAAGTTAACCTTTGAATATATCATTGTGTAATACTATCAATTTATCTTGCCTCTATTTTTCCAGTCACACTATTGGCTCCACAAAGAACCCATTCTCCTGCGTTGTAGTCACCTGTTGTATAGCCCTTAAAGTACATGCTATAAAAGCAATGGTTACAAAGTGGCACTGTCAGGATCCTCTTTTTGGACTTTTTAAGTACCTTTAATACCATCCAGCCCTTTATGCTACAGGAAAAACTGACAAGGATGCGAGTGGACCCCTGCCTGGTGTCTTGGATTGTCAGATTGGGAGGTCCAGACCATGTCTGCGACCAATTCTGATTGAGGGTGAGGAGGTTAAGGTAGTACCTTGGGCTGTGGCTGGACAGGCTGGACTGATCTTGCAACACAGACAACCTGTACAAGGAGGTTGCGCTCATTTAACATCTGCAGGAAACTTCTGTGAATATTCTACCACTCTGTGGTCGCCAGTGTCATCTTTTATGTGGTAGTTTGCTGGGGTTGTATCACATCCAAGAGGGACGCCTCTAGGCTAGGCAAACTTGATCAGGCAGGCTGGCTCTGTAGTTGGAATGAAGCTGGCCTCTCTGGTGACAGTTGCAGAGAAGAGAACTCTAGACAAACTGCTGACCATCATAGATGGTAGAGCTGGTAGTTGGTAGGTAGCTGGTAGATGGTAGGTTCATGCTTGAAAAAAAGTGGCTGTACTACAACAACTCTGCAAAGATGAGTGGGCCACAATTCCTCCACAGCACTGTAACAGACTCACTGCAAGTTATTGCAAACGCTTGATTGCAGTTGTTGCTGCTAAGGGTGGCCCAAACAGTTACAGTGGGGCAAAAAAGTATTTAGTCAGCCACCAATTGTGCAAGTTCTCCCACTTAAAAAGATGAGAGAGGCCTGTAATTTTCATCATAGGTATACCTCAACTATGAGAGACAAAATGAGAAAAAAAATCCAGAAAATCACAGTCTGATTTTTAAAGAATTTATTTGAAAATTATGGTGGAAAATAAGTATTTGGTCAATAACAAAAGTTCATCTCAATACTTTGTTATATACCCTTTGTTGGCAATGACAGATATCAAACGTTTTCTGTAAGTCTTCACAAGGTTTTCACACACTGTTGCTGGTATTTTGGCCCATTCCTCCATGCAGATCTCCTCTAGAGCAGTGATGTTTTGGGGCTGTCGCTGGGCACCACAGACTTTCAACTCCCTCCAAAGATTTTCTATGGGGTTGAGATCTGGAGACTGGCTAGGCCACTCCAGGACCTTGAAATGCTTCTTACGAAGCCACTCCTTCGTTACCCGGGCGGTGTGTGGGATCATTGTCATGCTGAAAGACCCAGTCACGTTTCATCTTCAATATCCTTGCTGATGGAAGGAGGTTTTCACTCAAAATCTGACGATACATGGCCCCATTCATTCTTTCCTGTACATGGATCAGTCGTCCTGGTCCCTTTGCAGAAAAACAGCCCCAAAGCATGATGTTTCCACCCCCATGCTTCACAGTAGGTATGGTGTTCTTTGGATGCAACTCAGCATTCTTTCTCCTCCAAACACGACAAGTAGAGTTTTTACCAAAAAGTTCTATTTTGGTTTCATCTGACCATATGACATTCTCCGCGTCCTCTTCTGGATCATCTAAATGCTCTCTAGCAAACTTCAGACAGGCCTGGACATGTACTGGCTTAAGCAGGTGGACACGTCTGGCACTGCAGGATTTGAGAGTCCCTGGCGGCATCATGTGTTACTGCGCCTTTGTAACTTTGGTCGGCCATAGTGGAATTTGGAGTGTGACTGTTTGAGGTTGTGGACAGGTGTCTTTTATACTGATAACGAGTTCAAACAGGTGCCATTAATACAGGTAATGAGTGGAGGACAGAGGAGCCTCTTACAGAAGAAGTTACAGGTCTGTGAGAGCCAGAAATCTTGCTTGTCTTGACCAAATATTTATTTTCCACCATAATTACTAAATTGTTACTTTTACACCAGATGTAATGGGACACACACCTTCCAAAAAGATCAACTTTTGTCTTGTCAGTCCACAGAGTATTTTCCCAAAAGTCTTGGGGATCATCAAGATGTTTTCTGGCAAAACTGAGACGAACCTTTATGTTCTTTTTGCTCAGCAGCGGTTTCCGTCTTGGAACTCTGTCATGCAGACCATTTTTGCCCAGTCTATTTCTTATGGTGGAGTCATGAACAGTGCCTTAACAGCCTTAACTAAGGCAAGTAAGGCCTGCAGTTCTTTGGATGTTGTTGTGGGGTCTTTTGTGATCTCTTGGATTAGTCGTCGCTGTGCTCTTGGGGCAATTTTAGTTGGCCGGCCACTCCTGGGAAGGTTCTCCACCGTTCCATGTTTTCGGCATTTGTAGATAATGGCTATCACTGTGGTTTGCTGCAGTCCCACAGCTTTAGAAATGGCTTTATAACCTTTTCCAGACTGATAGATCTCAATTACTCTCTTTCTCATTTGTTTTTGAACTTCTTTGGATCTCGGCATGATGTCTAGCTTTTGAGGACCTTTTGGTGTACTTCACATTGTCAGGCAGGTCTTATTTAAGTGATTTCTTGATTGCAAACAGGTGTGGCAGTAATCAGGCCTGGGTGTGGCTGGAGGAATTGAACTCAGGTGTGGTAAACCACAGTTTAGTTATGTTTTAACAGGGGGGGCAAACACTTTTTCACACAGGACCATGTAGTTTTGGATTTTGTTTTCCCTTAATAATAAAAACCATTTAAAAACTGCATGATGTATTTACTTGCATTATCTTTCACTAATATTTAAATTTGTTTGGTGATCTGAAACAAAGTGTGACAAGCAAAAAGAAAAGAAGTAATTGAATATATATGTAGTTAAGATACAGTGTATTATTTTATGTATTTCTGCACAGTTTGTGAGGCAGCTCATCTTATTAAGTGATCTTTGTTAGATATAGCTAGCACTGTGATGTACAAGTATTAGGTGCGGTGATTTGAACACACATATCCAAGAGGAATCTACACCAGTGTTAATTTTGACAGCAGATTTTAATTTAGTTTTAGTCATAGTCTTTTGACTAAAATGCAATTTTATCCATCCATCCATCCATCTTCTTCCGCTTATCGGGGGCCGGGTCGCGGGGCCAGTAGCCGATTCAGGGATACCCAGACTTCCTTCTTCCTGGACACTTCCTCCAGCTCTTCTGGGGGGACACCGAGGCGTTCCCAGGCCAGCCGGGAGACATAGTCCGTCCAGCGTGTCCTGGGTCTTCCCCGGGGCCTCCTCCCAGTGGGACATGCCCGGAACACCTCCCCAGGAAGGCGCCCAGGAGGCATCCGAAACAGATGCCTGAGCCACCTCAACTGACTCCTCTCGATGTGGAGGAGCAGCGGCTCTACTCCGAACTCCTCCCGGGCGACCGAGCTCCTCACCCTATCTCTAATTTCAGCCGCTTGTATCCGCGATCTCGTTCTTTCGGTCATGAGCGCTGGGTCATGACCGAAAGAACGAGATCGTGGATGACTATAGGTGAGAGTAGGAATGTAGATTGACTGGTAAATCGAGAGCTTCGCCTTCCGGCTCAGCTCCTTCTTCACCACAACAGACCGGTACACCGACCGCATTACTTCTGCCGATTCCCCGATCCCTCTGTCAATCTCGCGTTCCGTCTTTCCCTCACTCGTGAACAAGACCCCGAGATACGCCGACGCGTTTTGACGCATCTTTTCCTGATAAGGCCGAAACAAACTTAAATTACTCCATCAATTCTGATCGTACAGATAAAAGAAGTATATCATTCAAATCTGTAAAGGGTCTAGTTTTAGTGGTATACCATCATAATAACAACAAAACGTTGTGCTTTTTTTAAATAAAGAAAGCCGACAGGGTGCACTCTCGGCCTTTTCTGTCTCTGCCATTTCTCTTCACAGACGCGTAAATAAAACAACCACAATCTCAGTGAATACTTGGCTCATAAAAATAAGAATTATATGGGTAGAAAGCTTGAAATGTTTTCTTTTGAGTGAAACAATTCAAGTCAAAAACAAATCATCACTTTTTATTTAATCCGTATGAACGTAAGGATAAGTCCGTTTTTTCCTGTCTCACCTCATTACAGGTAATGCGGTCCCGCCTTGTACACTGTCCACTGTTCACATGTAAATAATCTTAGGTGAACCAGGTAAATATGTGCACACTCCCGAGAAATGACACAAAATATCAAACTTCATCATAGAATTTACTCACTTTTTCTGCGCGCTTGGATGATGGCGCGTCACGGACGTGAAGAAGCGCTTCTTGTATTGCACACAGAGACAAATAGTTTAGCTTGTCCTCAGAGTAAAAACACTGATTGTAACTCAAATGAGGATCGTTTGACTCCTCATTGTGTTGTATTGTGCTGCACTAATCCGTCTCATCTACATTGACTGAAAAGCTCATTATGCGCGTCTTTGTCTGGTCGTTCAGTGCGTCTTTTGTGTTCTCAGGTAAATCACATGACTATTCATCCTCAGACACACCCTTGTGCATATGGCCTTTCTGGACAAAAAGTGTCTTAGAAAATTTAAATCAGTGTATTGTTTACTGCGAATGTGTGAACAAGATGACATTCACAGCACTCTGAAGTAAACACTTTAGCCTACAACATGCAGGTCTCCAAAGTCTTGTGAACCAATGTTCTGTTTGTGTTTTATGGTCTTATTTCAGTTAGTAAAAAATTGTGGTTTTTCACTAACCATGCATAAACGCTTTTTTCTCATAAACACAATCATGTATAAACTTGCTTCTCACATATTATTGTAGCCAATTTTGTGCTGATTACAGTGTTATTAGACTTTAGACATTAATATGTTTAAAAGACACTGAAAAAAGCACAAATGTCAGGACATGTCAAAATTTGTCCAGGCCCCCAAAACCCTCTCAGACTGCAGAGGGTTAAACTCCTCCACTTGAGGCAGGATCTCTCCCCTGGCCTGGAGATGGCAAGCCACCTTTTTCTGGTTGAGTACCATGGCCTCGGACTTGGAGGTGCTGATTCTCATCCCAGCCACTTCACACTCGGTTGCAAACCGCCCCAGCGCACGCTGGAGATCCTGGCTCGATGGAGCCTACAGGACAACATCATCTGCAAAAAGAGATGAAATCCTGTGGTCCCCGAACTGGACTCCCTCCGGCCCCTGGCTGCACATAGAAATTCTGTCCATAAAAGTAATGAACAGAACCGGTTACAAAGGGCAGCCCTGCCGGAGTCCAACGTGTACTGGGAACAGGTCTGACTTTCTACCGGTAATGCGAACCAAGCTCCTGCTCCGTTTGTACAGAGACCGGATAACCCTCAGCAAAGGGCCCCGGACCCCATGCTGCTGGAGCACCTCCCACAGGATGTCACGAGGGACCCGGTCGAATGCCTTCTCCAAGTCCACAAAACACATGTGGACTGGTTGGACAAACTCCCATGAACCCTCGAACACCCTTGAGAGTGTCTAGAGCTGGTCCAGTGTTCCACGCCCAGGACAGAAACCGCATTGTTCCTCCTGGATCCGAGGTTCGACCACCGGCCGGATCCTCCTCTCCAGCACCCTGGCATAGACCTTCCCCTGGAGGCTGAGGAGTGTGATCCCTCTGTAGTTGGAACACACCCTCCGGTCCCCCTTCTTAAAAAGAGGAACCACCACCCCAGTCTGCCAATCCAGGGGTACTGTCCCCGAATGCCACGCGATGTTGCACAGGCGTGTCAGCCATGACTGCCCAACAACATCCAGAGACTTGAGGTACTCGGGACGGATCTCATCCACCCCCGGTGCTTTGCCACTGAGGAGCTGCCGAACTACCTCAGTGACTTCGGCTTGGGCTTGGGTGATGGATGCATCAGCCTCCGAATCCCCAGCCCCTGCTTCCCTTATGGAAGACGTGTTGACGGGATTGAGGAGATCCTCGAAGTATTCCTTCCACCGTCCGACAATATCCCCAGTTGAGGTCAGCAGCTCCCCACTTCCACTGTAAACAGTGTTGGTAGAGCACTGCTTCCCCCTCCTGAGGCGCCGGACGCTTTGCCAGAATTTCTTCGGGGCCGACAGGTAGTCCTTCTCCATGGCCTTACCGAACTCCTCCCATACCCGAGTTTTTGCCTCCGTCACCGCCTAGGCTGCAGCACGCTTGGCCCTGTGGTACCTGTCAGCTGCTTCAGAAGTACCACAAGCCAACCAAGCTCGGTAGGACTCCTTCTTCCTCCTTCAACATTCCCAACAGACCCTCACAGTACGTTTGGGCCTGCCAAGTCTGTCCCGCTTCCTCCTCTGCCAGCGGATCCAACTCACCACCAGGTGGTGATCAGTTAACAGCTCTGCTCCTCTCTTCACCCGAGTGTCCAAGACATACGGCCGAAGGTCAGATGACACGACTACAAAGTCGATCATTGACCTCCGGCGTAGGGTATCCTGGTGCCATGTGCACTGATGGACACCCTTATGCTTGAACATGGTGTTCGTTATGGACAAACTGTGACTAGCACAGAAGTCCAGCAACAGAACACCGCTCGGGTTCGTATCGGGGAGGCCGTTCCTCCCAATCACGCCACTAGGTGGATCAGTTACTTTTCAAATGTGTGTCTAAGAAGATTAATTCTGATTGGCTCTTTTCCAAAAACGTCCCTCACTCACATTTTCGTCTCGTTTTTATTAGTCAACAAAAATGTCAATATATTTTTATTTAGTTTTCGTCATCATCACTTAATTTTTATTTAGTTAACGTCTTGTTTTTGTCAGCGAAAAGTTGACGTTGACGAAAATTATAACGAAAATACTTCGTCAACGAAAGTAACTGATCTACACTGAAATGAGACTGCTTTAATTTTAACATTTTTCAGGCATCTTATAATGTTTAATCTTTATATTATAAATATAAAGATTATAATAATATAAATATAATATAGTATAAATAATCTTTATAATGCTTTTAGCATTAATACTTGATTATCATAAATCAGTGACATATCAGCACATAGACAATTGTGAGTGTCCACATTCCTTAAACCTTTCAGTTTTTATCTTTTATCTGTATTTTTCTAGTGTGGGTCATTTAACTCAGGATTAGAGGCTAACTATCAGTAGCACATGATGTGTGTGAAAATTGTACTGTTTGGATTAGTGTTCTACTGAAGATATTCAGTCTCTCAAGGGTTTGAAAACAGAGCAGGTACAGCAAAGCAGTCAACAAAAGATAGCATGGATTTGGCATTGCCAGCTATGAAAATGCCTTGTTAGAGCAAGTTGAGCCAAACATCTATTTTATAGATTAGAAATTGATACTTTTTTCTTGTTTCTGTACTGTTAAAATTAGGCAACATGTTTCAAGACATCAGCAGTTTTGTTTGCCAACTCAAGTCTTCTATTGATTATATCTTCAACAGCTAAACATGTCAATGGAAGCTGTTGAAGTAATTACACATTACACATAAGGTTGTGTAAATGTATGTGATAGTAAAACATTTTACTTTTGCTTTTGTTGATGCATTGCACAAACAAAGGGAATGTCACTTCATCCATGGATTAAAAGTTCAAACTTTTGCCAGAAAATTGTCCTCATCAGAAACAATTTGTTCAAACACCCAAAGTGACAATGTAAATTGGTGTAATAGTTTAATGAGCATAAGGGATTAGGCGACTTTGACACTGTTAGGCCCCGAAATCTCTGTTTCCTGTTTTGATCCCTTATTTTGGTTACTCCCTGTTTTCTGTTCTGTATTAGTCCTAGGTAGCTTTATGTTGATTAGTCTGATTACTTTCACCTGTGTTCAATTAGTCTTCAGTTCTGTGTATATATGTCCCCTGCCTTCCTTTGTTCCTTGTCAGAGCATTGTATGTATGATGTTTACCACAGCCGTTGTTTTCTTGTTTCTTTCTGCCCGCCTGCCCGCCTGCCCGCCTGCCCGCCTGCCCGCCTGCCCGCCTGCCCGCCTGCCCGCCTGCCCGCCTGCCCGCCTGCCCGCCTGCCCGCCTGCCCCGCCGAGTAGCGGAGTATATTTGTTTTGTGCCTGAGCCTGGAGATCCCGGTAATAAACTAGTTTGTGTCCTGCACTTGGGTCCTCAGTTCTCCTTCCTTCACCACAGACACCACCAGATCGTAACAGACACAGGGAACCACTGTGCATTTCATATCAAGAGTGGACTTTCATTTAACCATGAACATAGTCTTTTACTATTTTTAACTAAATATACAGTATTGTGTATACAGTATTGTGCGAGTCAAATCATATGAATCCTTTTTGCGACATCTTCGGTATGCTCTGATGAATGATCTTGTCCTGCTAGAAGGGGTGTCAAATTAGAAAACATTCATGTATGTTGAAAATTTTTGTCTTTTTTTAAGTTTTCATTTTTCTTATTCACCAAACAGGATAGTTGTGTTATTGTTTGAGCAAAATCTGAAAGTGTAATTATCTGTCTCATCTGTGTATTTTCTTACAGAAGCATTCTGGAGATGACTGACCAATGTAGTCAGAGTCGTGAGAAAAATGAGGAGCCATCAACTTTAAATGATGACTCTTTAAGCCTGCTGTCTGATCTTAATCCTTGGCAAACTAGAGGGACAGTCCGGGAGAGACATGTTTTAGATTCACAAGTTTGCAGCAAAGAGCAGAAAAAGAAATTGGAAATGGAGACAAATCAACTGAAATCACTTGAACCAGCAGGGAGGTCTTGCTGTATTCAGTTTGCAGCAGTCCATGGTAAGCCTACATCTTAGAGAATTATAAGTCATAACCTTCTGAAACATAATTTTTAATCAAATTTATGTTTTATCTTTATTTATTTTATGCAACTACAAAGTAAATATGTCAAAATGTGTGAAAATCCCCACAAAGACACAACTTCACAAGACAGATGGAAAAGGAGAGACTCTTCTGCACAAAGCATGCAAGAGAAAAAATCTAGCGTGGGTCAAAGCACTCATTCAAGCTGGGATCAGTGTCAACATGGAAGATTATGCAGGTTTGTCACAATTTAGACCATTGCTTAATTGCGTTACTTTTATATTCTGACATATTTACCACAAATATAAACTGTCAAACACAGGCTGGACAGCTCTCCATGAGGCATCCTCTGTGGGTGATAAGGTAGTGGTAGAGGAACTGTTGAAAGCTGGAGCTAATGTTAATGCAAGAAGCTTTAATGGTGCTACACCCCTACATGATGCGGCTTCCTCTGGACACTATCAGGTAATGAAGAAATGAGACTCAGGGAACAATACCTTTTTAAATTCAACCCTAAGTTGAATTTAAAAAGGTATTGTTCCAGCCATGTCTGTACTAAACAAACTGACATTAGAGCAGAGTTTTTTGTCATCTCAGTTATATTACAAATATCAATGTAGTTTAAATTCAGGTTAGGGTCTCAGGTTAGGATCTCATGTAGGCTAATCTATATGCCTCCATAAACAATCCTTGTCATTATCCGCAGTTTTGGACTTCCTGTTTCTTTTATTTTGGTAGGGATCATGACAGGAACTAGTTTGTTTCATTTTTGTTCTCTTTACGTTGACCCAATTAGTTCATTGTTTTCACCTGTACCTCGTTTTCTCCCCATGCCTTTTTATACACCTGTCTTGCGTTTGTCCTTTGCCAGGTTGTTTAAGCCATCACCTTGAGCTCTGTTGCAAAACCTATGTTTCATACCTTGTTTGCCTGATCTCTCTTGCCAATTTCAACTCTGCCTGTTTTTCGGACCCTTTTGATCCTGGACTGCCTTTTTGTTTGCTGAGATTTAAGTTAAGTTGTTCTGGTTTTTTTTTTTTTGTCACTGTGTTGTCACTGTCTAGCGTGTTTGTCTTGCTCCTCTTATGTTTTTGGTTTCTGTCTTGCTGCCCTGTCCGTGTACCCCCTTTGCTCATGCCTTGTCCCTCCTTTTCATGTCCATGTCTTCCCCTCGGTCTGTGAGTCCTCAGTGTGTGCCCCAGACCCTCTTGCCTTGTCCCTCCTTCTCATGTTCATGTTTTCTCGTAGTCTGTCTCCTCAAGTGTGTGTGACCCAGACCCTTTGCCTTGTTTTCCCTGATTCTCATGTTCTGTTTCCCTGTTTGGTCTGGTGCGTCTCCCTAAGTGTGTGACCCAGACCCTCATGCCTTGTTCCCTTTAGCGGTAACGCTCTTGTCCCACATTCATGTTTTCGTGTAATTCCGTGTGCCTTGTTTTCCTCGTATCCCCGCCCATGTTTTGCACTTATGAGTTTCCTTCCCTTGACCTTCTCCTGCTTTGTATGTTTGTTTCCTGTTTAGCCTTGTTTTAGTTAATAAGACTCCTTTTCTCACTCCTGTGCTTGTGTGGCTGAAGTTTGCTCCTGACCACGTCCTTAGCTTTCGACAATCCTTTGAGTTTCTATAAAATTACGGCTGCAACAAACATCTATTTTAATAATCGATTAATCGGTCAATTATGTTTTTGATTTATTGATTAATTGGATTTTTACAAAAGTATATAGTATGTTTTCAGTGTCTTATTGTCAAAATATGAACCTTAAACGAGTTTGCTATACATGTAGTAAAAAAAAAAAAAACAATTTTGTGTGATGACATTTAAACAGATCCTAAATTTTATTACATTTAAAGGAGCTTGTTTACTAGAATTTCACACTTAAATAATTGTCCAAGGAATACACACTGGATATTAGCTGGACTTTGGTCCTAATGAGCTCCACTGTAAAAAGTGGGTAATGTGTGGTGTGAGCCAGTGGTAGACAGACCATTGGCAGCACCAGGATTTTTCCCAGTGGCCTGCAGGCGATAATTTAGCAGCAGGATGAAATGACAGACTCTGGGAATCCTCACAGCACGCACAACTTTAACTCTCTTTTAGTCAGCGTGGACTGACATCAGATAAAACAGAAGTCTTGTCTGCACAGTCATTTGGCATGAGAACTGTAAACATTTTACTGAATGACTGATTATTTGACCACATGGCAGAAAGCAAGAACAAAGACACCACCACTATCCACATAACAGTGTAAAAATTGTTTAATTGTGGAATGTGTGATTTTTCACTCTTCTTCGCTTCTGCCATTTTTGTTTCTCCAGCTGCTCATTGTATCACCATGTGCCTCCGCAAACACCTGCGTCACTAGATCCAACTAATCGATGAATACATATGTTGAAAACTTTGTAATAATTAATTTTTAATGATAATATAATTAGTTGTTGCAGCCCTATATAAATATTTCATTATGTAACATATATAACAAGAGCACGAATGTGATCCTGTAACTAGAATCAGAGCTTTTGATAAACTTTATGATCCTTAAATTGTTGTTGTGTATCACTTTATGTTCTATTACGAACATTGAGAGAAGATGTTGTGAACTGCACTGTGTAGGTAGTGAAGCTTCTCCTCCAGCATGGGTCAAATGCCGGTGACAGGAATGGCGGTGGCCTCAGTGCACTCGATATGG
Organism: Mastacembelus armatus; assembly: GCF_900324485.2. Taxonomy (NCBI): domain Eukaryota; kingdom Metazoa; phylum Chordata; class Actinopteri; order Synbranchiformes; family Mastacembelidae; genus Mastacembelus; species Mastacembelus armatus. The sequence continues at coordinate 597,204 of NW_022872941.1, forward strand.
CAGAAGATGAGAATATCAAAGAGCTGCTTTCAACGTTTCAACAAGCTTCTGTTATACATGAGCAGCCTTGTAAGGCATCTGTAGGATACAGGTATCCAGGTGAGCTGCTGCACCTTCCACATTCCACACTGTACTTGTTCATTTACTTTGTTAAAGAAATATAATCTGGGCATTTTGACGCAGAAAATATTAGTTGCTGTGCTTTGACTGCAAAAACACAAAGCAAACAGCCAATCTCTATTTTGTCACAGTTAGTTCTTAGCCCTGCTTCTGCACAAAACATTCTCCTATCATTTCTCCACTTGATGATGCTAAACTTATCCCGAGATAATCACCGGGTGTGTTCTGTACACCCACTACTTATTTCGCCATGGTTTTCCTAGTTTATACATTGCATTCAGAAAGTCTTCAGACCCCCTTCACTTTTTTAAGTTTTATGTTGCAGCCTGATACTGCTTAATTTCTGCAAACTCCAAGCAGCTTTCATGTGTTTTGCACTGATGCAAGGCTTCCATCTAGCCACTCTGCCATAAAGCCCAGATCAATTCAATTTTATTTGTATAGCACCAAATCACAATACAATCATCTCAAGGCACTTTACAAAAAAACAAAAAAAACCAAATCCCTTATGAGCAAGCACTTGGCGACAGTGGAGAGGAAAAACTTCCTTTAACGGAAGAAAAAACCTCCAGCAGAACCGGGCCCAGTTTGGGCGGCCATCTGCCTAGGCCAGTTGGGGTGAGTGGATAGATCAGAGAGAAAAGAACAGCAACAATAAACAACAAATGCACTGCAGGTTGGTGGGGCCAGTAACTGCACATCAGCAATATCCAGCTCCATGACCAGGGACACCTGGAGAAGGTACGGAGAGAGAGGACAGTGAGGGAGAGAGCACAAACGAGGGGAGAGAGAGAGGACAAAGTTAGTGACATTCAATGGTGGAATATACATGTGAGGAGGGAAGAGAGGAGGAGAGGGGAAGGGAAGGGAGTGGGAGGATTAGGGTAGGGGAGCTCAGTGTACCGATGGTCCTTGGGCAGTCTAGGCCTATAGCAGCATAACTAAGGGATGGTTCAGGGTTACCAGAAGCCAGCCCTAACTATACCTTTTGTCAAAAAGGAAGGTTTTAAGTCTAGCCTTAAAAGTACAGAGTGTCTGCCTCCTGAACCCAGGCTGAGAGCTGGTTCCACAGGAGAGGAGCTTGATAACTAAAGGCTCTGCCTCCCAGTCTGCTTTTGGAAACTCTGGGAACCACAAGTAGACCTGCACTCTGAGAGCGAAGTGGTCTATTGGGATAATATGGTACTATGAGGTCTTTAAGGTATGAAGGAGCTTGATCATGAAGGGATTTATCTGTGAGAAGAAGGATTTTAAATTCTATTCTGTATTTTACAGGGAGCCAATGAAGAGAAGCTAATATATGAGAAATATCTCTCTTGCTAGTTCCTGTCAGGACTCTGGCTGCGGCATTCTGGATAAACTGGAGGCTTTTCATGGAGATACTGGGACATCCAGATAGTAATGACTTACAGTAATCTAGCCTTGAGATAACAAATGCATGAACTAGTTTTTCTGCATAATTTTGAGACAGGATGTTCCTAATTTTGTAATCCTAAGTAGGTATAATTTTAGAAAAGCTATTTCTCAGGTTTTTAGGCCCAAATACAATAACTTCTGTTTTCTCTGAATTTAAAAGTAGAAAGTTACTGGTCATCCTGGCCTTCAGGTCATTTAGACAGGCTTGAAGTCTGGTTAACTGGTTTGTCTTATCAGGTTTCATAGATAGATGAGTGTTATCTGCACAGCAGTAGTAATTAATAGACTGCTTCCTAATAACATTGTCTAAAGGAAGCATGTACGAGGTGAACAGAATCAGTCCTAGCACAGAACCTTGTGGAACTCCATAACTAACTTTTGTGCACGTGGAAGGTTCATCATGGACATGAACAAACTGGAATCTGTCCGATAAATAGGATTGGAACCATTTTAATGCTGTTCCCTTGATACCAGTCACATGCTTCAGTCTCTGTAACAAGATGCTATGGTCAATGGTGTCAAATGCGGCACTAAGGTCTAGCAGGACAAGTATCGAAAGAAGTCCATTATCTGAGGCTAAGAGAAGATCGTTGTTGACTTTTAACAGTACTGTTTCTGTACTATGATGTGCTCTAAATCCTGATTGAAAATCTTCAAATAGTTCATTTCTGTGTAAGTGGCCTGATAGCTGTTTAGCAACAGCTTTTTCAAGGATTTTAGAAATCAATGGTAGGTTGGATATTGGCCAATAATTAGCCAAGACTTCTGGATCAAGATTAGGCTTTTTGAGTAAGGATTTGATTACTGCAGTCTTAAAAGCCTGTGGTGCGTAGCCTGATACTAGAGATACATTTAGCAAGTCTAATAAAGATGAGTTAATTAATGGCAGGGTGTCTTTAAGCAGTCTAGTTGGGATTGGGTCTAAGAGACATGTTGATGAAGCAACTACTGATGTGAATTCAGAGAGATCAGTTGAGGACTGTAGTGAAGCTTGTCCTTCTTGAACTTTGGTATTCCACATAAGATCTCAGGAGCTGGTTGTGTCAAACATCTTCCATTTGAATTTTATGGATGCAACTGTGCTCCTGGGAACCTGTAGCCTTCCCCAGCTCTGTGCCTATCAACAATCCTGTCTCTGAGCTCTGAAGGGAGTTTTCTGTATTCTATGGAGAATCTGAAATTAACTGAGACTTAAATGTGTTTTTGCATTTTATTGTCTTTGCAAAGAAGTCACCGTCATAAGAGTGCTAAAGCAGTCTGCTGGAGAGTGACAGAGAACCTAAGAGCACACTGAGTTTTGGGAACATCCTGATTAAGTGAGTTGAAACCTTCTTGACATCCATCCATTCATCCGTTATCTATACCCACTTATTTCTAACCATGGACACGGGGATCTGCTGGAGCCTATTCTAGCTCTCTTTAGGTGAAAGGCTAAGGACATCTCTAAATAGTTCATAAAATAGATTTTCCACTACAGGATATTCTGCCTGGCTTTTGTATCGGCCTGTCTGCCCATGTGCTTTTGGGTCTAATTATCCTGTTGTTTCTAGTGCCATTTGTGAGAGTATTTAGCCATAACGCCCCCCATACATTACTTATTCTGTCTTAGTCACAATTTGGCTATTGGTTATCTAAAATATTTCCCAGATCCAAGAGATCTTTAATTTTTTAATATAATGGCTGTCAAATTTTAGCCCCCTTCAGTAAAGGAGATCTGCTCAAAACCCAACTAGAAGCTTTGTTATGCCATGTCGCTTAGCACTGTGATGTCACAGGGCAAAATGCTGAGACTTTCTTAGGGGTACACTCAACACCTGACTTAGGGGTACACCTGACTTAACCAATTATAGGATATTTTTGAACATTTGGGCACTCATCTGGGCATGAAAATTATACATGAAATTCTTAATTTATTTCTAATAGGAAAGAAAAGAGTGCCAGTTAATGGTAGAGTGTAGACTGGGCACCATGGGTGATTATGGTTGTGACCCTTGTATCCATGTTCTAACTAAAAACATTCAGCTTGGAGTGGTACAAAACTACTCTGTTCTTCAGTTATGAGACTTAATGTAGTGAGAACCACCAGCAAAAGGACTTGACCAAAAGTGACCCTTGGGTGAGTGGTTATTTCCTTCTTTGCATACTTTGATGGGCAGAAAGAGTTGCTAAGGTTTGTTCAACTCATGAAGGGTCACCCATCCTGCTGCCATTATTCTGGTTCTTTCACTTACCCTGGTGGTCATGTTGGAATGAGCATTTTTGAACAGAGGTTCTGTTCCTCTCTAACTGAAGACACCTTCTGCCATTCAAGCTCCAAGAGGGTCAACCTGCCCGAATGGTGGTATTCTGGTCTTTATTTGACTTGTGCATGAACGATGCTGTGGTGTCAGACCCTTTTCCTTTAAGCATATGCCAGCCATGCAAAAGACTACGTAGTCCTTTGTAGAGTAAAACTGGAAAGGTCTAAGGGCTTTTGATTGTTTACTTTAGTCACTAGCAAAACTTTTCATAACCATATGTTACAGTAAAAAAGACCATGAAAAACTGTTTTGACCAACGGTTTTCATCAGAAAATGACGTTACATGTGAACACGATTAACTTTATTTCATTTTCACTACTCTGGAAGCTGAGCTGACAGCTCCTTCTCCAGCAGCTGTCTTCTGCTGCAGGTCCAGGTGTTTTCCTCCAGCTCCTCCCTATAATGAAGATGACGTCACATACCCATGGAGACCTCCCTGTTTCTCTGATCACACTGGAGCATCATGCAGAGGTTGCACTCTTCCCTACTGGTCGACAGATAAGACTCAGTGGGCTGTTTCTACCCCACAGTTCACATCCTTCTGCACTTTCCAGTCACCCTCTCCTGCCACCTGTAGGGTCACCAGACAGGACTCAGTTTCTGCTACCATTCTTCAGTGCTAACTAGCAGCTCACTCCAGCCGCCACCATGATTGTTAGGTCCTTGGTTGGATGCCTTTCTACCTACTAAATAGGCAGGGGATGTCCCTTCTATTCAATATGGATGATTAGTCTTTTTCACTCAGCAAACACTTCAAAAAATTGAATGGTTGGTTTAGCCCTTTCATCTGGAGCAAAAAAAGAGCCTGTATTAAGATGTCAAGATATCAGATGTCAGTTACCTAGTAGTCTATGGGGTCTGGACTTTCTTGATATTTTTTGATACAGCATATGATCTTGATACGGCATATGATCCGAAAACAACAAAGGTAAGACAAAATTCATGATCACCACAGCTTGAAATATATACTTAAAGGTATAGAACTTAACTACAGAACCAGGCAACAAATTGACACAAATTGCTTTAGTTTGTGTCAAAATGTATTAATTGTGTTATATCTGTTGCTTATTTCAATCTCAGAAAACCTTAAGGCTTTAGATATTTTTAGACTTAAAAAAAAAAAAAAAAGATTACACCTGAGGTCTGAGTGCAGGATACTTTTAGGTGCCAGATCCACTGAGGCTCTCTGCAACATGGAGCTCTCCTACCACAGCAGTTTCGGTCCTAGCTGCAGTGACATGGCAAATCTACAATGCAAAGATTCAGGTGACAAAGATGGAATCGGAGAGCACAGTGACATTCGACTGAGAAATAAAGACATCACTACTGATAATGTGAGATCTCTATACACTCAAGTGCACATCAGTGTTAGCTAAGTCCAGAATAAGTGTTAAGTATTTTTATCCATTGATGACACAGGTCTACATCTCATGCTGTCCTTCTTTTAGGACCTGCACAATAGTTCATTGAAAGCTTTGTTTCGTAGCTTTGATTTTCACTTTTGATTTCACCAATTATCTTTTTGTAGCTTAGTCATTCAGAAGCCATAACAGTGATTTTGGAGGATGTAGGGAGAAGCCAAACAGAAATATTGACTTGGCCTCTGACAGGTCCACAGGATACAGGTAGAGGAGCTCTAAACCTTTCAGCCTACTTTACTGACAGGAACAATAATAGCCATTAAAAATTTCATGTTTGAAATACACTCGAAGTCAATACACCATAGTTAGCCACTAGGATGACACAATTTCCATCTGTTAATGAGATGATATGCAAAACATTTGAAAATGAGAAAGCAATTTATGTAGTCATGTACTTTTTCTGTTTTTCAGATAGATATCATGCTGCTCTAACACAGATCCATAGTGTGCTGACCAAGGTACTTGCCAAACAGCATTTGGAGAAGGATAATCTTGCCCAAAAATACTGGTGTGTTCAGAGACTTCCCTTATGCTTTACTTAAATGAAGTAACCCAGCAGCAAAAGCTATTGTTTTACACATTGCTTTTTTCAGAAAGTGGCATAATTAACTAAGTGCAAGGTAACTGCTTAGTAGGCATGCAGTAAATAAGAGACAAGTGAAATTTAAAATAAAATGTTTACATGACTGTAGCACTACCAGGTCCCAAGCAGGACAAAAATTAAGTCAAAGGTGGCTCAGTGGTAGAAGAGGGTATTTATTAAATTAAGTTAATCTATTTTCTATACCCGCTTATTCCTTAACCAGGGTCACGGGGATCTGCTGGAGCCTATCCCAGCTCTCTTTGGGTGGAAGGCAGGGGTACACCCTGGACAGGTCACCAGTCTATCAGAGGGCTAAATTCAGTTCACTTCAATTCAATTTGTATAGCACCAAATCCCCAAAAAATGTCAACGCACTTTACATGGAAACCGAACAAATCCCAAGAAAAACTCACCTTAATCGAAGATAACTCCAGCAGAATCATGGCTCTTGCAGCCAACATAAAAACATCTCTTACAAAGGAAGTCTGTTCAACTAAAAATCCCTCTGCCAAAACAAACACTTTTTTGAAACACCCGGGGGGAAAAAAAATAGCTTTTTCAGCTTTAAGCATTAAAACAATATAACAACAGTACTCTTAACTCTAAAACTAACATGTTCATTATATTTTGTCTTATATCTTCTTACTGTTTTATTTAGTTTTTATTATGGGGCATTATATTTCTGAACCTAAACAAGCTGTTTTAACTCTCACTTTAATGTCTAGATGTAGAGGTGAAACTTCAGTGATATTTGTTCTATGCTTGTGGTTTCTGGACAGTGCTGTCATGTTGTCTTTCCCATGGAATGTTATTCAGTTTTTATGCGTTTATTTTAATAAGATTGACTCACTAACTTGCTATTGTTATCATTGTACCAGCACACCATTTATTAATAACAGAAGTGTTTTATTCTTGGTGCAGGGGTATGCCTGACTCCCTTCGGCAACGGGTGTTGAAAAGTCAACTTGTTTCTCTCGCTTCACATCAGAAGAACTTGGTGAAAATCCTCCAGAAACAAATGCATTTGTTAGATGATTATGTAACCATGAAGGCCAAACTTTACAACCAGTTTTCCAAAAGAAAGGAAAAAGTTAAACCAATGACAATGGTCAGTTTTTTAGAATCAGCATCTCAAACCAGTTCCAAGAGGAAGAAGAGAACTCCCCCACATATTCATGTGATGAATAAGGAAGCCAGCAAGTGTCAGGGCAGCACCAGACAATCAGAAAATGCTTTACAACACATCAACTTACAGATGAAGGAAAATAATGCACTGTTACAAGGTGAAGTCAGCAGCCGACGCCTTTCTAAACTCAAACAGAAGGGAGTCATACCATCTGCACACACTCTACGGCTGTTGTTAAAGGTCAGACTAAGCTCTCCTCTTCATAAAACTTTTTTCCTTTTTCTTGTGTAACAGTCTGGAAATGATTCAGTTAAATGAATTGAAGCTTTCACGTTTGTTATGGAATGTTTTAGTGAAAAGTGACCAGTAAGAGTTGTCATTGTTGTTATAGAATTGATATATCAGCAGGACCATGAACTTTGAATGGTTGATAAACTTTTGTTTTCTACTTAGTTCCAAATAGGCAAAAAAATGTATTGATTACTGAAAGTAATATCTACTCCCAATGCCACAGCTGGTAGGTGTGTTGCCAGTACCACTGTAATTCAAAAAATAGTTGTAGAAAACAACCTGATTGTCTTGCTTCTGAAGGGTCACTGGCACCTTGCTCATGTGCTGAGTGATGGATCAATACAGGACAGTAAAGGCCAGTTGCACCTGGGCCGAGAATGTTGGCTGGAGTCTATCCTTGGTAACAGCATCTGTGTCAGCTCATTGTACCCTGTGGACAAGGTTAGAAAGTAGGCTTCCATACTATTAGCAAAAAAATATTGCAAATACAGGAAATTCTGTATTACTGTGGAATTCTGCTAAAAATGGCAGTTCTAAAAAGGCCTCTTTAATGGTAATGGGTCAAGAAATAACATGTTTTGCTCTAAGACATCTGAGAGGAAGATATTTACAAGATATTTCTAATTAACTACTTCCACTGTTTGCTTAGGTGACGTTAAGCGACAAACCCTTGTCTTATTACTTACTGAACATAGAGGCTGAAGAAAAGACAGCACAGACACATCCCGAGCAAGCTGTTCAATCCTGTAAGGCTGCCTTTTCTCACAAGGCACTGACCCCAGGTCTGTTCCTATTTCCTGGCATGCCTAACATTGACCTTAGCTCTACACACATCCTGCATTTGACATTTTTTTCACAGCAGCTAAAACAAGGAAAGATTGAGAGCTACTAAGGAATAGTTTTTTCTGTCAGTAATGAATCACCTGCCACACATCTGCCACCTGGACTTTCTCTGAGCACTGCATCAAACAGCCTCATTAAAATAAATTGTGTATTTACTATAAAGAGACTTCATGAGTAAAGCATGGTTTTAAATATGTTTGGATGCCTTTTCTCTTTCTGCAGAGACAGCCAGCCTGGATTGCCTTATGAATGTCAAGATAATCCATTTGGTTGAGGATGAGGAACTCCTGTCAAATGTTGTAATGGACTGCCACTGGGAGAAGCTTTTAAAGAAAGACTATACAGTGTGTGTAGACTGGGGGAGTGAAAGATTGTAATACTTACTATATTCTCCACATTCTGTACATAACTGTGCTTGTTTGAGATTTTTATTTTTGTCTATGCCTAGTCTAACGCATCAATTAACTTATAAAATGTGACCTCCTCTGAGTATTCATATCAAAACCCACCAATAATAGAGATGTATATCTGTATATTTATGCATGTTCTGCTATCGCACGTTTCACAAAAATGTTTCTTGCTATTGCATTGATAAGCTGTATGCTTAAACACTTGCGTTTCATTAAAATTTATCTCAGCATTGTTCAATCACCTATAGCATTTAAATTAATAAATGTGATATTTTAACTGCTGATTGGTTAGCACTGTTGCCTCACAGCAAGAAGGTTCCTGGTTTGAAACCCATCAGGGGCCTTTCTGTGTGGAGTTTGCATGTTCTCCCTGTGCTTGCGTGGGTTTTCTCCAGGTACTCTGGTTTCCTCCCACAGTCCAAAAACATGCATGTCATGTTAATTGGTGATTCTAAATTGCCCATAGGCGTGAGTGTGTGTGGTTGTTTGTGTTTGTGTGTCTATATGTGGCCCTGCGATGGACTGGTGACCTGTCCAGGGTGTACCCCTGCCTTCCACCTGAAAAGAGAGCTGGGATAGGTTCCAGCAGATCCCTGTGACCCTGGTTAAGGAATAAGCGGGTATAGAAAATGCATGGATGGATGGATATTTTAACTAGGCATTATGGTGATTTGGTGGTTAGCACCATTGCCTCACAACATAAAGGTTCCTAGTTTGAATCCTGGAAGGAACCTTTCTGTGTGGGATTTGCATGCTCTCCCTGTGCTTGCATGGGTTTTCTCCAGGTACTCTGGTTTCCTCCCACAGTACAAAATGTATGTCAGGTTGATTGACTCTAAATTGCCCATAGGAGTGTGAGTGTGTGTGGGTGTTTGTCTCTATGTTGCCCTGTGATGGACTGGTGAGGGTCCTAGTATAAAGGAAGTTAAATACCCAGGTCACAATCTCTCATGGCAAGGGAGAGCTCTAGACTCATACAAAAAGGAAGCTATACTTAAAGCACCAAGACCATAAACTAAAAGACAGATGATGTCTTTCCTACGTATGACAGAGCATCGATACCAAACTATTCAGAGTTGTCCAGTCCATTGTTGAAATTGATCTCTGACACGCCTATGGCAGCTTATGATCAAATAAAATTACTGAAATTGCAGAAAAAGCCTTTAATGATCTTAAAATGACCCTGACCAGCACCTCTGTTTTAGGACTGCCGAACTATGAAAAACCTTTTATGCAAAATGTTGATTGTAAAAATGGTGACATGACTTCAGTGTCTACTGAGCCTTATGGAGACAAAAGCAGGCCTATTGCTTATTATTCTACCCAAATGGATCCAATAGCAAGAACAACACCTGTGTGGATCCAAGCTGTTATTGCAGCCTCCATGGCAGTCCAAGCTTCAGCAAACATTGTGTTGTTCCATCCTCTGACACTAAAGGTTCCAGTCTCTGTCCTGTTGGTGCAAGACAAGATAGCATACATGTCATCAGCTAGACATCTATCCTGCAGGACTACATTGCTTTCACAGCCACATCTCACTATTGAGTGATATACAACTCTCAATCCTGCTACATTAATGCCAAAAGCTGAGGATGGTGAGCCACATGATTGTATTGCTGAAACTGAGAACAGAGTGTTGCCCAGGGCTGACCTGACTGACACACCTTATAAAGATGCTGAAATGACAGTGTTCGTCAGCTCAAGCCGATGAACTGATTGCTCTAACAGAAGCTTGTAAATTAGGAGAAGGAAAAGTAGTTAATATCTACACTGATAGCAATTATGGATTTTCAACTGTACATGTGTTTGCTCAGCAGTGGAAAAACAGAGGAATGATTACATCCTCTGGTAAGCCCATCACACACAAATACTTTATTTTACAACTTTTGATGCTGTACAGCTACCTAAAAGGTAGCAGTTTATAAGTGTGCTGCACACACAGGAGGAAGATATATTGTTTCTATTAGAAACCACAGAGCTGATGAAGCAGCAAAACAATCAGCCCATAAACTACTGCCTCTGCAAGCCATTGTTACAGTTGAACATCTTGATGAACAGATACTTAAAGACATGCAGAATAGTACACCCCAAAATGAAAAAGACTTGTGGATAAAAAATGAGTGTAAATTAGATGACAACAACATTTGGACATGTAAGGATAACAAAGTAGTGTTGCCTTAAAGTTAATTCAGATATGCTGCTGTACTGACACATGCTAAGGCAAGGCAAGTTTATTTATATAGCACAATTCATACACAGAGTAATTCAAAGTGCTTTACAGAAGTAAAAGACAAATTAAAAGGACATATGCAAAAATCATAACAGGAAACAGCAACTAGTAAAAAATTAACTAAAATTAAAGGAGAATGCGTGCAGAAGCTTTAGATAAAAGCTTTAGATAAAACACTTTCAGTTGTCATATACCACGCTAAAAAGAAACGTTTTTAGCTTGGACTTAAACATTGTCAGAGATGAGGCTTGTCTAACATCATCAGGAAGACTATTCCAGATTTTAGCTGCATAAAACTGAAATGCTGCTTCTCCATGTTTAGTCCTGACTCTGGCTGGAGGAAGCCAGTGCAGAGATCTGAGAACAGGAGTAATGTGGTTGTACTTCCTGGTTCTCATCTGGACCCGAGCAGCAGCAGCATTCTGAATGTAATGCATCTGCCTTACAGCTCATTTTGAGAGCCCCGTGAGGAGACTGTTATAGTAATCTAACCTGTTAGAGATAAATGCATGGATGAGTCTTTCCAAGTCTGGTTTAGACATGATCTCTTTGATTCTGGCAGTGTTTTTGAGATGGTAAAATGCTGACGATAAATTTAATGTGGCTGTTAAAATTCAAATCTGAGTCCATGGTTACCCCTAGAATTCTAACCTGATTTTTAGATTTTAGTGAAAGAGACTCAAGGTGACTACTGACAGTTTCTCTTTGTTTCTGTGCTCCAAAGATGATTACTTCAGTCTTGTTTGGAGTTTATTTGGAGAAAGTTGTTTTGCGTCCATGCAGTGATCTGCTCAATGCAGTGACACAGTGAATCGACTGATCCATATTCACCTGCTGTGAGTGAATATAAATCTGAGTGTCATCTGCATGGTTATCGTAGGACACATTATTGCCATGTATTAACTCACCTAAGGGAAACATGTAAAGATTGACCCCACATGTCAACGCCATTTGATCTGAGACACAGTTACCAATTTCAATTTCTTGTCTTCAAGATAGGACTTAAACCATTTAAGGGCAGTACCAGAGATGCCTATCCAGTCTTCTAACCTTTGTAGCAAGATGACATGGTCCACTGTGTCAAACACAGCACTCAAATCCAACAGTACTAAGAAGAAGAAGAAGAAGAAGTACTTTATTAATCTTGGGGAAATTCAGTTGTTACAGCAGTTATTAAATTTGAGATTATTTAAGAGGACCTTTACTTTGTTGAGACTTCCTCTTTTCCTTGCTCTGGTCTCTGGCAGCTTTGTTGGTAATTTGTGTTCATTAGTTTCACCTGTGGTTTATTGTTTATCCCGTTCACCTGCGTTTAATCACCTGTTGTGTCTCTCCCTATTTATACCTCCCCCTTTCCTTTTTTCCCTGCCGAAGCATTTGTTACTGTATCGCTTGTGGAGACCTCTTGTAGTAAGCGTGTCTTTGTAGTGACCGTTTCACCCGGTCTTTTGAGTTTACCGTTTCATCCGGTTTTCTTGTGTTCGCATTTTGGTTTGTTTTCTGCCCTGGAGTCCCCAGGGGAAATAAAGCCGTGGTTGTCCTGCATTTGGGTCCCATCTCCTTTTTACTCCATGCCGATTCCTGACAGAAGAAGAAGAAGAAGAAGTACTTAATTAATCCCCAAGGGGAAATTCAGTTGTTACAGCAGTTATTAAATTTGAGATTATTTAAATTATATTGATTAATAGTAATTCATAAAGTAATTAATAAAGTAATTAACTATTTATTGGGGGGGGGGGGCTGTATGTGTGTGTGCGTACATGCGTGTGTGTGTGTGTGTGTGTGTGTGTGTTATTGTTTATATTGAGGAATCTTATGGCCGTGGACACAAAAGAATTCCTGAATCTTTCAGTCTTGGCTTTAGGGGGAATTAGTCTGTGGCTGAATGAACTTCCCATTCGCCACAGTTCCTCATGAAGTGGGTGGGCAGAATTGTCCAGTATGGAGTTCATTTTGTCCACCATCCTCCTCTCTGCCACAGCCTCCAGACTGTCCAGTTCCAGTCCAACAACAGATTTTGCCTTCCTGATCAACTTATTTAGTCTGTTGGCCTCACCAGCCTTGATGCCACCTCCCCAGCACACAACTGCAAAGAACAGTGCACTCGCTACTACAAACTGATAGAACATTTTCAGTAGCTTATTGCACACACCAAAAGAACAGAGTCTCCTGAGAAAGAACAGTCTGCTCTGTCCTTTCTTGAAGAGTACATCTGTATCGTTTGACCAGTCCAGTTTGTTGTTAATGTGGACTCCAAGGTATTTGTAGGAGTCCACAATCTCTACTTCGTCTCCGAGGATGGAGACAGGGACTGGGGTCTTCCTGTTCCTCCTAAAGTCCACCACCAGTTCTCTGGTTTTCTTGATATTGAGCTTTAGACAGTTGTTGTTACACCAATCAACAAAGCTTTTTATCAAGTGTTTGTATTCCTCATCGTTATTATTGTTGATGCATCCAATGATTGAGTCATCAGAGAACTTTTGGAGGTGACAGGTTCCTGAGTTGTAGCAGAAGTCTGAGGAGTAGAGTGTAAACAGGAATGGTGCTAGTACAGTTCCTTGAGGTGCACCGGTGCTGCTCATCACCACATCAGATATGCAGTCATCTAAGCGAACAAACTGTGGCCGCCCAGTGAGGTAGTCTTTGATCCACTCCACCATATCTGCAGGAACTTCCATATCCTGCATCTTTTCACTTAGCAGGTGGGGCTGAATAGTGTTGAAAACACTTGAAAAGTCAAAAAACATGACTCTCACAGTGTTGCCCTGCCTCTCCAGATGGGAGTATGCTCTGTGCATTAAGAAGATAATGGCATCTTCCAGTCCGATGTGTTCTTGATATGCAAACTGCAGGGGGTCCAGAAATTCAGACACTTGGGACCTCAGGTGTTGCAGGACCAGTCTCTCAAACACTTTCATGACATGTGATGTTAACGCTACTGGTCTGAAGTCACTAAGGGTACTGGGACGGGTTTTTTTTGGTAATGGGACAATACAGGAGGTTTACCATAACTTAGGCACCTTTTTGAGCCTCAGAGAGAGGTTGAAGAGTTTCTGAAAAACCTCTGCAAGCTGTCCAGCACACACCTTAAGTACTCTGGGACTGATCTCATCTGGTCCTTTTGCTTTGTTGGCCTTTAGTTTAGCTAGTTCCTTCCTCACCTGTTCTATGGCAAAGGCTGAGCCTGTGTATTGTGTTGATGAGGAGTCAGATGATGAGGGCAGGAGAGGAGGTATTGGAGGTGAGGTATACTTCAATGTTGTATGGCTGCTAATAGAGGAGATAGTATCAGTGGGCAATGGGGAGGCAGCATTGGCAGAGATGTTGGGTGGGGTGATGTGAAGAGATCCCAAGGCATCAGCTAAGGTGGTGTAGGGAGGAGGGATGGTGTGTGAGGACAATGGATCAGAGTACGAAGCAGAGGTGGTGTCAAATCTATTAAAGAACAGGTTAAGTTCATTAGCAAACTTTGAGTCTCCTTCCACAGCAGTGTGCGACTTCTTATAACCAGTCATTATTTTCATCCCATTTCACACCTCTTTGATATTGTTCTGTCTCAACTTGTGCTCTACTCTGTCTCTATCGAGCTGCTTTGCCTCCCTCAGCTTCCTCTTGAGTTCCTTCTGTGCGGCTCGGAGTTCCTCCTTCTCTCTTGCCATGAACACCCTCTTCTTCTTGTTGAGGAGGCCTTTAATGTCCTTATTTATCCATGGCTTATTATTGGGGAAACAACGAACTTTTTTGGATGGAACAATATTGTCCTCACAGAAGTGAATGTAGTCTGTGATGCAGTGAGAGATGCCTTCGATGTCCTCACCATGAGCGTCCATGAAAAGCTCCCAGTTTGTAACCCTGAAGCACTCCTGCAGGGCCTCCTCAGCATCCTTTGACCAAACTTTCACATACCTCTTGGTAGCAGACTGCTGTCTTACTACAGGCTTGTATGTTGGTACTAAATATATTAAGTTGTGATCTGATCCACCAAGTGGGGGTAGGGCTGAAGAGCTGTATGCCTCCTTCACATTGGCATAAAGGAGATCAAGAATCTTATTTTCTTGTGTTGCACAGTCCACATACTGTTTGAAGTTGGTCAGAGTTCCCGAAATACTGACATGGTTAAAATCCCCATTAATTAGTATAAGGGCACTGGGGTGTTTTGTTTGGACACCAGCGACAACTGTGTGGATGATGTCTGTGCTGCAGCTGATGGAGGAATGTAAACAGTCACAACAATGGTGTGTGAAAACTCACGGGGCAGGTAGTATGGTGTCAGTCCAACCACCAACAGCTCAATGTCTGGAGTGCAGATACAGTCTTTCACTGTTACATGCCCAGGGTTGCATCATTTGGAGTTAACAAAAACTGCAAGACCACCTCCTCTTTTCTTGCCGCTCTGTTTGCCTCTGTCCGCTCGCACTAGCGAGAACCCAGGCAGTTCAAGCGAGCTGTCCGGTATATTTTTATTCAGCCAGGTCTCGGTGAAGCAAAGCAAGCTAGACTCTCTGTACTCTCGCTGGCTGCTAGCTAAAGCTGTAAGTTCATCCACTTTGTTGCAGAGTGACCTCACATTCTCCATTATAATTTTTGGGAGAAATGGTTTAAATCTCCTACGTTTTTCTCGATGCTTCATCCTGCTCTACAGCCCCACCTGCGCCTCCTCAGGTCTTGGGGGATTTCAGGTTTTATACCAAGAAGCAGACTTGTTCCCTTGAGAGCTAACAGTTGCTCCTTTGTATAGATGCCGTTGTCACAGAAACGTATATTTTCTGATGCAGTTTCCATAATCTCCATATGTCTCTCCACAGGAATTCGAAAAACCCAACTCATCCACTTTCATCCGTTATCAGAGAGAAAGCATATATCTTGATTTGACTTGGATTAACAGATGATAATTCAGTAAAAAACTTGCAAAAAACAAAAAACAAACAGAGGAGCTGCTGTTGCCAGCGTTGGTGTTCAGATGAATGTCAGTAGTATAATAATGGTTTATTTCCTTATTTCCTATGGGCACAAGAAGGGTGGTCAAAAGTGGGTGTATCCTACCATATGACCACGTGACATCATGAACCAATAAAATAATTTTATTAATTTCTCCCCCTTTTTTAGGTTGTGTTAATTGTCATTGGATAGTGGTTACTGTGGGTGGTGCAAATTTGTAGATGACATCATTTTACTCCACCTTTTTTAGGGTGTATTTGTATTTGTATTTAGGGTGTTATTGGTTGTTTAAAGTTGTGTGTGGTTCAAATTTGTGACATCATTTTATTCCTCCTCCTTTTTTAGCCGGCGCTATCATACGTGATAACGTATACATATGACGTATGCATGTGTGTGCGCGTGCGTGCCTGCGGGCGAGATGTAGCATAGGTTAGCCTACCATTAGCCAACAGTGTCCAGTCCGGAGCAGAACATTTTCTTTAGACCAAAGCACTTTGAATTGTGTAGTGTATGAATGGTGCTATACAAATAAATTTGCCTTGCCTTAGCCTGAGGTGAAAAAAACAGAGGAAAGCATGCTGATCTTCCATTCAGTTATGTGGTCTCTATGCCCTACTTAACATTAGCATTATAGAGCGAGAGTAGAGGATCGTTTCTTTTGTATTATCATATTTGAAAAAAAAAGCATAAATCCATCAGGTCGCACATCGACAGGACTGGTGCACAGCGAGTCATCTGGGCGGTCATTTGTTAAAGGTACGTTTTTTTCTATTTATTCAACAGTGTTATTATCAAGTTGTACAGTTTTCTCTCACGCTGATACTAAGGGCTACTGATAAAAATATGTTTCAACAGGAGAAGTACCAGGTGCGCTAGTGAACAAAAGAGAAGAGGGTGAAAAAGGTAAGAGAGAAAGCGCGATTCATATGATTTTTTAAAGCACAATGATGTGTTTTTATGGTACTTCTTTAGATAGAGTTCTGTAATAACGGTGATGTTTGGGTTGTATAGTGTATTTGTCGTACTAGAGCATGTGTACAAATGGGGAATATCAAACCGGTATTTAAAAATGGCGCCACGTGAGGTTTTCAGAAAACAGATCGGACCAGCACTATGGCAAAATAACTCTGAAAAGGCGTAGAGAGGGAGTGCCATTACGAGAGACAAAGTGTGTAGGTAAGTACAATGGTTATCTAGTGAAAAGTAGGGTTAGAACGGTTGATGTTCAATGGGTGTGCTAGCTGGTTATCAGTAACGGCTTTTAGCAACAGACTTGGGTGTGTGGGCGACACCACCCAAACATAGTGTAACTGAACTGTTACATCAGAGTGAAGCCCCTGAGGTAGAGTCGTACGGACAGCAGAGGGAATCAGACAGAGGGAGGGAGTCACCCTGGGAGGGTGTGTTAACCCCCAGTGACCAGCGGGGGCATTATCATACAGAAGATAGGTGGGAAAATGTATTTCATTACTAATGAAATATACATTGTATATTAACTACATTCTTTTTAAATACACCGTATAATAGATAGCTTTATATAAATACAGTACTTTTAAATACATTGTATAATAAATAGCTATATATAAATACTGTATAATAAATACTTACAGTATTTTTAAATGTGTGTGTGTGTGTGTGCGTGTGTGTGTGTGTGTGTTTGTAGAGGATTTGCAGGTTGCTAAAAGAGTGAGATACTCTTCGTCATACAAGGCCCTGGGGACAGAGAGGCATAAGAATAGCCCTGTTAAAACGCAGCATGGTGTTGATGCACATGAACTGTGGGCATCAGAGACTGCCAAAACCTGCCTAAACAACTCCTAGAGAATCTGAATGCAGCACAAGTGTGTGAGCAGGAGTAGATCTTTTCTCCAGTTATATATCAAGGTGATGTGAATTCCTTATTTTCAACCCTAAACTTTACCGATTTGTTGTTCAGTGAGTGTGGGTCAAGTCAGGGTCTGACATAGCAGTCTGAGAGCTCCCTCTTGCATACACCCTATGTAACCCCACACGCTGATCTAAGGGCTGCACGGCAACTGTCAGCATCAGACGCTGTTGCACTGGGTATTGGTGGTGGTGGTGAAGGACCTGCACACATTTCTGCAGACTTTGAGGCATTCATAGATGATTATTTGACATCTTCCCCCCTGTCAGATAGTGCTCCAGTCACATCTACAAACAATTCTATAATTCAATTCTATTCAATTGTATCTTATTCTACTTCCGAGACTAATACAGGTGTAGCTACAGGGTCTGTAGCAACGGTTGTATCCGATGTAGCAACACAGACTAGTGGTGAAAACACTTTCTCTGTGCTGCAAAACATCACAGAGCTGTTACTGAACATCTGTGCTAGTCTCAGAGGCTTATATGAAAATCATAATTGTTTGAATAGCAGGGTAGAACAGTTTCTCTCATGTCATACAAAGCTAGAGTCATAAGTTGCAGACACAACAGCAGCCTGTACTACACACGTAACACAGCAGCTAATTAGTACAATTTTAGAAAAAATACAATAATTTTTAAAAATGGATGGGCCTACCAATCAGAACGACACAGCTATTGATAATGACCACCCTAGTTCTGCCATATCATGCAATGAATTGTTACAATGGGCTGTAGACATATGTGAGAAAACATGCACATTTCATGCATGTGCAGAACACTCCACTATCACCAAATTCTGAATATCTCAATGTAGCACCATGCCCTGCTGACATCCCTACCTCCATGTGTCTATGCCCTGGAGCTAAGGCAACCTATTAATTTTAGAGACATAAACACTGACAATAACCCAGAACAGGTGCCTGAGCTAATTAGGGAGAGATTGGTTGATGTAATAAACAGAGCTATAGAGGTATCATGACAGGGCAGTGTGTTAAATGTTGAGTGCAATAAAGCATTTTCAGACGTGTCTGTGGTGTGGCTGGAATATGTGGCTTATTCTGAAAAGCGAGTGATTAGACATGCACCCGGGGGGTTGAACACAAGGTGGGATCGTACTGTGTGGATGGGTTCGACGCTGCTTCAAACACAATTTGAATTTGCTGGCTGTTATTTTCATCGCTGCATCAAGTGTTACCCAGAATCCTCTGCTAATAATGTGGGGCTTTATGCACAGTTTAACAATAAGGAGGAGGCTCCCTGGACTCGTTATGGGCTCTCTGTGATTGTGATGTAGGAGTGTGAGAGGAATCAGTTAAAACAGACAGATTTCTTGCAGCTTACAAGAATCCTGAGCACCTGAACCCTAGGGCCACCCAGAGATAATAGTTAATAGATAATAATTTTGACAGTATTGAAAATTATTTTGAGCTTGTCAAATGCACTGTCTTACCACCTAGAGGGCTGCACCATCCTGTTTTTCCATACAGGTGTCATCATAAGCTCATGTTTCCCCTCTGCCGGAGTGCTGAGGATCTGAATCAGGTCAGTGAGTGTATGCACAGTGACCGTGAGGGACAGCTGTCCAGTATGTGGGTTTCTTTTGAGCTTGAAAAAGCAGTTGAAAAGGTTGTACCGGATCCTGTGCATTGATGAAGTGTTAACTGCACTACCTTATGGATTCTAAATTACAGTTTGAGAGCTGTCTGATCCATCCATTTAGCATGATTGTCAGTGGTCCATCCAACAGTAGTAAAACCTTTCTTTGTCAAAAGCGTCATTGAGAATGCACATAGATTTGATAATGTCATATATGTTTACTCATGCTGGCAGCCTCTGTACAATCTGCTCCTAAAGCTCACAGACATAAATTTTGTCAATGGGCTGCCAGAGTCATTGTGTGATGACACCCTCTTGCCTCCAGACAAAAACAACCTCCTGATTATAGATGATCTGATGAATGATGCCAGCAATAATTTGGAGGTTCAAAATGTTTTCACAAAATATGTACACCATTGGAATTTTAGTTTTGGTATTTTTATTTGAAATCATTTTAATGAATGTTTTTTTTATTTGAAATATTTTTTAATGAATGTATTTTTTATTTGAAATAATTTTGCCCTAATGGGTGTATTTTATCTGAAATAAATTTCTGACATCATGAATGTATTTTTATATGAAATAATAATTGTGTACAAAATGCTTATTTTTTCATTGTAAATAAAAACAATATCTTTTATTATTATTTTAATCATCTCAGAAATGCACATTGAACATATGTAAAGTTGTGGTGTACAGCAGCTGGTCTAATTTTATCAACAAAGCGTGACACGCAGTCATCATTGCGGGTAAGATTGCTGCTATATTTGTTAACAAACCTTTTGTAACTTATTCCTTTCTATACATGCCATAGGTAAAACAGAAAGTGCTGCCCACACATTACCGGTCAGACTGTACCTGGGCGTTGGAATATAGCACCCTGGTGGCATTTTTCAGGAGAAACCTGACTATATAAAGGTTGAAACTATGACTGTCAAAAAACAATGCTTGCCGATCACCTGTGAAATATATTGCCAGCCAGTGCTGCAGGTACGAGGGATCAGTGTTTACAATCAACACTGCAGGACATCACGATATTTTGAGGCGGACCAGCTGGTCACACACCAGCATCCCCACAAAATCGGCCCCCTTACCAATTACCCTTTTAGCAGCCAATTCCAAGTCAATTCGATGGTGTTCATGGTGTGGTTTCAGTAATAGTCCACCAGTAGCCTACCTGTCTGCTGTTTGATATTTCAATGACTGAATGAAAGACCGCATAACAGATCATGTTAACGATGCGTTGGAGCGGTGTACGGATTCAGACCTCCAGCTTTATGTAACAGATATGTTAATTTGATTTATATTTCACCAAAACCCAATCCCTTTTTGTTAGAAATGTACGTTTTTGTTTGTATAATGTAAATATGTATTTTATTTTCAAAGGAGCTTTTATTTTGACAACTTTACAACTTTTGTGTGACTTTTGACCGCCGATGTCACTTCCTATTTGTTCCGCGCTACTTTCCTCAGTTGGCTGTGGGCTTTGCTGAGGAGAGGTGAGTTACCTGGGCGCTCCCTTGGTGAAACGTTAAAATGTTGAACTGCGGAAGAAAAAAAAGCTAAATATCTGTTCATGTTTTGTTTTGTGAGAGTCACAGACCATGTATTATTTGTTTTGGTGTTAATTTTGGTTTGTTTGTGTATTTATTTTCGAGTACTGCTAGCTAGTACGGCATGGAGAAGCAGGGTTACCAGAAGTCTGTGTGTTTTTTTGTTTTATTCGAACAGAAATAAATCCTCCCTGGTTGGCAGAACAGCAGTGGTCCTCTCTTCATTCCCCTTTGACTAAAACACAACGCAGAATTCCAGCTGGTTTGCCAGTAGAGGGACAGACCGGCTGCATTTACAATCCCTATCTTGATCAAGGAGACATTTCCCGCTCCACCACCATCCGGCTCTAAAGCAAAATAAGGTGTTTCCCTGTCCAAAGTCCTGATGTGTGATGGCCAATGGTCTTTCTTTAAGATGTCGTCCAGTTGTTTTAGGTCAGCTGATAATATCCATGGGCGTACTGGCCTCTGGGGAAACGTGGTTGAAATGGTTTGGCTGGGTGTGTTTGACCATCAGCGTAAAGACAGATGAACTCGGTGTCCAGGTGCTCAAAAATGGATTTCTGCCAAAACTGCCGGTGTACGCCACGTTGTCGACAAAAGCCAGTATGACAAATTTGGGCATCTGGCCAATGTAGAGATTCTCCTGGTTGCATACTCTGGTTTCTGGCAGTATTGAGAATGTTTTCAGAGCCACTCTGTCTACAGAGTATTGTGCGTTAGTGTGCTGAAGCACCCTGCTGTGTTGCTAGTCTGAGGGTGGGTGAAATTGTGACTTTTTTCACAAAAAGTCTGGCCGACAGGTTTTTCACAGTGAATTGTGTATTAGGGGCTGCCATTAAACAGAATTCATCTTTTGAGGGTATACATTTCATAAAGATGTCGATTCCGTTAAGTAGGAATTTTTCCTGAGAAAACATATCAGCATGTATAGAAGCAATTAATTCCACGATCCTGCTGTTTTCTGTGTATCTCCCACTAGCCCCCAACCTGTGGTTTTCTCCATCCAGTGTTACATTATTCATGTGACCGATCTCTCCTATAGTTGATTAAGCATTCTATTATTCCTCTATAGGGATAGGTATTAGACGCCTCGGTAATTAGCCTGTCACCAAGCATCACATCCACCTGTGAAAACAAGGCGCAGCCGGGATAATTCACCAGCCCCACTTCTGCGCCGTTTGCTAAGTTA
Organism: Mastacembelus armatus; assembly: GCF_900324485.2. Lineage (NCBI taxonomy): Eukaryota > Metazoa > Chordata > Actinopteri > Synbranchiformes > Mastacembelidae > Mastacembelus > Mastacembelus armatus. Next base: position 619,110 of record NW_022872941.1, read on the forward strand.
CTGCCATCATGATTTGTGATCTTCACGCGCAAATACAAATGGGTGTCATTCAGGTCAATATAATCTTCCCCGCTGGCTGAGACATAGAATTCAAAATCTGCCAGAGTCTGTGAGGGCGGAAACTGGAGGTATTTCGATAAATGTTGATTTTTCAATAGACATCTGTGTGCACGGCACACGGCGTAAATAAGTCCAGCTCTGTCTTCACGCATTCCGCGGACTGCTTGTGAATGAGGGACACCTTTAAAATATCTTTAGCTGCACTTCTGCTGTAGTGGTGCCCTGCTCTGCGCTCCTTGGCGGTTGGAAAAAGCTGATCCATATAGTGGGGTGGTAAATTTCACTGAGCCCCACCTCATACGGCTCATCCATTTGCATAAGTCTGGCTAGCTGTGTTCTGTAATTCCATATTTTATTATTAGAATATAAGCGTATTGAACATGAAAACCGTTAATCCTTTTCTCTATCTCAGTGCTCCTCTGCTGTCTGCGAATGCATCGTTTTTCACACAACAGTGGAGAGGAAAAACTCCAGAAAAAACCTCGAGCAGTTAGGATGGGGGAGCTCAGTGCGCCGACGGTCCTTGGGCAGTCTAGGCCTATAGCAGCATAACTAAGGGATGGTTCAGGGTTACCAGAAGCCAGCCCTAACTATACCTTTTGTCAAAGAGGAAGGTTTTAAGTCTAGCCTTAAAAGTACAGAGAGTGTCTGCCTTCTGAACCCAGACTGGGAGCTGGTACCACAGGAGAGGAGCTTGATAGCGAAAGGCTCTGCCTCCCATTTTGCTTTTGGAAACTCTGGGAACCACAAGTAGACCTGCACTCTGAGAGCGAAGTGGTCTATTGGGAAGAAGTATTTTAAATTCTATTCTGTATTTAACAGGGAGCCAATGAAGAGAAGCTAATATAGGAGAAATATGATCTCTCCTGCTAGTTCCTGTCAGGACTCTGGCTGCAAGCTTCTGGGGTCGACGAACGCGCCGGCGCGTTTTGACGCATCTTTTCCTGATAAGGCCGAAACAAACTTAAATTACTCCGTCAATTCTGATCGTTCAGATAAAAGAAGTATATCATTCAAATCTGTAAAGGGTCTAGTTTTAGTGGTATACCATCATAATAACAACAAAATGTTGTGCTTTTTTTAAATAAGAAAAGCCGACAGAGTGCACTCTCGGCCTTTTCTGTCTCTGCCATTTCTCTTCACAGACGCGTAAATAAAACAACCACAATCTCAGTGAATACTTGCCTCATAAAAATAAGAATTATATGGCTAGAAAGCTTGAAATGTTTTCTTTTGAGTGAAACAATTCAAGTCAAAAACAAATCATCACTTTTTATTTAATCCGTATGAACGTAAGGAGAAGTCCGTTTTTTCCTGTCTCACCTCATTACAGGTAATGCGCCTTGTACTCTATTCACTGTTTACGTGTAAATAATCTCAGGTGAACCAGGTAAATATGTGCACGCCCCCGAGAAATGACACAAAATATCAAACTTCATCATAGAATTTACTCACTTTTTCGGCGCGTTTGGATGATGGCGCGTTACACACGTGAAGCGGCGCTCCTTACATTCCACACAGAGACAAATAGTTTAGCTTGTCCTCAGAGTAAAAACACTGATTTTAACTCAAATGAGGATCGTTTGGGTCCTCATTGTGTTGTATTGTGCTGCACTAATCCGTCCCATCTACATTGACTGAAAGGCTCATTATGCGCGTCTTTGTCTGGTCGTTCAGTGCGTCTTTTGTGTTCTCAGGTAAATCACATGACTATTCATCCTCAGACACACCCTCTTGCATATGGCCTTTCTGGACAAAAAGTGTCTTAGAAAATTCTTAGAAAAATCAGTGTATTGTTTACTGTGAATGTGTGAACAAGATGACATTCACAGCACTCTGAAGTAAACACTTTAGCCTACAACATACAGGTCTCCAAAGTCTTGTGAACCAATGTTCTGTTTGTGTTTTATGGTCTTATTTCAGTGAGTAAAAAATTGTAGTTTTTTACTAACCATGCATAAACACTTTTTTCTCAAAAACACAATCATGTATAAACTTGCTGCTCACATATTATTGTAGCCAATTTTGTGCTGATTACAGTGTTATTAGACTTTAGACATTAATATGTTTAAAAAACACTGAAAAAAGCACAAATGTCAGGACATGTCAAAATTTGTCCAGGCCCCAAAAACCCCCTCAGACCCCAGAGGGTTAACTGGAGGCTTTTTATGGAGATACTGGGACATCCAGATAGTAATGAGTTACAGTAATCTAGCCTTGAGGCAACAAATGCATGGACTAGTTTTTCTGCATCATTTTGAGACAGGATGTTCCTAATTTTGGCAATGTTGTGCAGGTGAAAGAAGGCAGTTCTAGAGATTTGTTTTATGTGTGAGTTAAAGGACATGCCCTGGTCAAAAATAACTCCAAGGTTTTTCACAGTAGTGCTGGAGGCCAGGGCTATGCCACCTAAAGTAGCTATATTTTTAGAAAAGTTATTTCTGAGATTTTTAGGCCCAAATACAATAACTTCTGTTTTCTCTGAATTTAGAAGTAGAAAGTTACTGGTCATCCAGGCTTTTATGTCAGTTAGACATGCTTGAAGATAAATAGGATTGGAACCATTTTAACGCTGTTCCTCTGATACCAGTCACACACTCCAGTTTCTGTAATAAGATGTTGTGGTCAATAGTGTTGAATGCAGCACTAAGGTCTAGGAGGACAAGTATAGAAACTAATCCATTATCTCAGGCTAAGAGAAGATCGTTGGTGACTTTTAACAGTGCTGTTTCTGTACTATGATGTGCTCTAAATCCTGATTGAAAAATAGTTCATTCCTGTGTAAGTGGTCTGATAGCTGCTTAGCAACAGCTTTTTCTAGGATTTTAGAAATAAATGGTAGGTTGGATATTGGTCTATAATTACCCAAGACTCCTGGATCAAGACTAGGCTTTTTGAGGAAGCATCTGCTGAATTTTATCTCTAATAGCTGTGATTTTATTTTGTAAAGAAACTCATAAATTCATCACTGCTGAGAGCTAAGGGAACACTGGGCTCAACAAAGCTGTGACTTTTTGTCAGCCTGGCTACAGTGCTGAAAAGAAACCTGGGATTGTTCTTATTTTCCTCTATTAGTGATGAATAGTATGCAGTTCTGGCTTTACGGAGAGCTTTTTTATATGTTAATAGACTATTTTTCCAGGCTAGAAAAATTTCCTCTAAATTTGTGGAACACAACTTCCTTTCCAGCCTTCGGGATGCCTGCTTTAAGGTACAAATATGTCAATTATACCATGGGGCTAATCTCCTCTGATTCACTAACTTCTTTTTCAGAGGGGCCACAATATCAAGATCAGGGAACAAGGAGGAGCTGAAGACTGTACAGAATGAGCTGAGGAGGAAGATCAGAGAGGGGAAGGCCAGCTACAGGAGGAAGATGGAGGAGCAGCTGCAGCAGCAGAACATCAGTGGGGTGTGGCAGAGCCTAAAGACCATCTCAGGCTTCAAAATACACCACACCCAGGCTGAGGGGGATCTAAATCTGCATTTCTTTAGGTTTGATCAATCACCGTCTCCTCCCTCCATGCAGCTGCATGCCTTCTCCCTGACACCTGGACAATACCCCACTCCCTCAGCCTTTCACACCTCTGGCCCATCCCATCACCCCACCTCTTCACAGCTCCACAGACTCACCCCCCTGCCCATCCTTGTCCCTCACAGCAGCCCAGGTGAGAAGTGAACTGAGGAGGATCAAGGCTAGGAAGGCAACTGGACCAGATGGTATCAGCCCCAGGCTCCTTAAGTCCTGCGCAGATGATCTGTGTGGAGTCATGGAGCATGTCTTCAATCTGAGCCTCAAGTTGAGGTGGTATCACAGCTCTGGAAAACCTCCTGTGTGGTACCAGTGCCCAGCATCAGAGTGGAGGATGCTGCATTCTTCCTGCTTCACTGTGCTCTGGCTCACCCGGAGAAGCCCAGCAGCGCTGTGAGAATTCTGTTGTTTGGCTTCTCCATGCTTTCAACACCATACAGCTGGTTCTTTTAAGGGACAAACTGGAGAAGGGAGCTTTTCCTCTCCACATCTCTGACATGTTGGTGCCATATCCATTTTGGACTCTGAGAACATAAGGGACAGGCCTGCTCGTGCCCAGTCAGGACTAAACAGGGAGAAGCAGCTAAAATCTGGAATAGTCTTCCTGATGATGTTAGACAAGCCTCAGTGCTGGTTTAACGTTTTTTTTTTAACTCTGCATGTGACAACTGGAGGTGTTTTACCTGATTTCATTCTCTTTTAGTTTTATTTCAAGTTTATTTTCTACAATGCTAGTTAGCTAGTTACTACTATGCTAGTTAAGCTAGTTATCTTCGCTAACATGGCCTCTCCCTCTCTCTCTCTTTCCTGCTCGGTGTGCCACATGTTTAGTTATTCCTCTGCCTCCTTTAGCGATAATGATACCTGTAATAAGTGTAAGGTTCTGTTAGCCTTGGAGGCGAGGATCACTGATTTGGAAGCGCAGCTCCGCACCTTCGAACAAAAACCAGCTAGCCTAGCCCTGTTAGCTGGTGTAGAGCCACCGAACTCAGGGTCTGTTATCGGTCCAAGGGCAGCTCCGGAGCAGCCCGGAGAATTAGCCTGGGCAACGGTCCGACGGAAACGTACTCCTAAGCAGAAGCCCATGGCTCATCACCTGCCTGTTCACGTTTCTAATAGATTTTCCCCGCTCAGCGACACACCCGCTGAGAAACCGACTCTGATAATTGGCGATTCCATAGTCAGGAACGTGAAAATAGAGACGCCAGCGACCATAGTCAAATGTATTCCTGGGGCCAGAGCAGGCGACATCGAATCAAATCTGAAGCTGCTGGCTAAGGCTAATCGTAAATATGGAAAAATTGTTATTCACGTCGGCAGCAATGACACCCGATTATGCCAATCGGAGGTCACTAAAATTAATGTTGAGTCGGTGTGTAACTTTGCTAAATTAATGTCGGACTCCGTAGTTTTCTCTGGACCCCTCCCCAATCTGACCAGCAATGACATGTTTAGCCGCATGCTCATAAGGGAATTGTTGGGTTTTTAATTTTAGTTTTTGTAAAGTGCCTTGAGATGATTTGTATTGTGATTTGGCGCTATACAAATAAAATTGAATTGAATTGAATTGAATTGAATGTCGTCGTTCCGTCGCTGGCTGTCTAGGTGGTGTCCAGCAAATGATGTGGGCTTCATAGACAATTGGGCCACTTTCTGGGGAAAACCCAGTCTGGTAGCGAGAGATGGCATCCATCCCACTTTGAATGATGCAGCTCTCATCTCTAGAAATTTGGCCGAGTTTATTAGCCGACCAAAAGCCTGACAATCCAGGGTGGGGACCGGGATGCAGAGACTCAGTCTAAAACGCCTCTCTGCAGTTTCCTTAGAGCCGCCGCCCCCTCATAGAGACTGTGTCTGCCCCTCGAACATATAAATCAAATAAATCAGAAGTTAACAGAAGAGGAGTTATTCATAAAAACTTAATAAAAATTAAGACCACTCCTCTTCATCTAAATCTTTGTTAGTAAATGATTTGAAAACTGATCACCAAATTGACCCCCCTCAGTCATAAAAATTATCATGTTCCTCGAAGCACAGGTCGAGGTGGAGGAGTAGCTGCAATCTTCCACTCAAACTTATTATTAAACTTTCATCCTCAGAACAGTTATAACTCATTTGAGAGCCTCACTCTTAGTCTCTCGCAACCAAACTGGAAAACACAAAAACCAGTTCTACTTGTCATTATGTACCATCCACCTGTCCCTTACTCAGAGTTTTTAACTGAATTCCCTGACTTCCTGTCTGATTTAGTGCTTAGATCAGATAAAGTCATTATAGTGGGAGACATTCATGTAGATGTTGAAAATAACAGCCTCAGCATTGCATTTAGTTCTATATTAGATTCAATTGGTTTCATTCAAAATGTTAATAAACCCACCACTGTTTCAATCACACCCTTGATCTTGTTCTGACCTATGGTGTCGAAATTGAACATCTAATAGTTTTTCCCCCAAATCCTGTTTTGTCAGATCATTCTTTAATAACTTTTGAATTTAAAATGATGGATCATGCAGCGTTTGGAAGACAATTCCACTACAGCAGATGTTTATCCGACAACGCTGTTAATAAATTTAAGAAAATGATTCCATCTTTATTTACATCTATGCCAAGTATAAACATAGTGGAGGGCAGCTGCTTCAATCCCACTCCCTACCAAATTGATCATATTGTTGACAGTGCTGTAACCTCACTGCGTGAAACGCTTGATTCCGTAGCCTCTCTGAAAAAGAAGTTAGTGAATCAGAGAAGACTAGCCCATGGTATAATTTACATATTCGTACCTTAAAGCAGGCATCACGAAAGCTGGAAAGGAAGTGGCGTTCTACAAACTTAGAGGAAATTTTTCTAGCCTGGAAAAACAGTCTACTAACATATAAAAAAGCTCTCCGTAAAGCCAGAACTGCATACTATTCATCACTAATAGAGGAAAATAAGAACAATCCCAGGTTTCTTTTCAGCACTGTAGCCAGGCTGACAAAAAGTCACAGCTTTGTTGAGCCCAGTGTTCCCTTAGCTCTCAGCAGTATGAGTTTCTTTACAATTAAAATCACAAGTATTAGAGATAAAATTCAGCAGATGCTTCCTATACCTGCAATAAATGAATCTTCTACTACAGTAGCTCTTGAATCATCTGTAGGACCTCAGTTATGTTTAGAGTGCTTCTCTCCCATAGATCTGTCTGAATTTACATCAGTAGTTGCTTCATCGAAATCATCAATGTGTCTCTTAGACCCCATCCCGACTAGACTGCTTAAAGACACCCTGCCATTAATGAACTCATCTTTATTAGACTTGGTAAATTTATCTCTAGTATCAGGCTACGTACCACAGGCCTTTAAGACTGCAGTAATCAAACCTTTACTCAAAAAGCCTAGTCTTGATCCAGGAGTCTTGGCTAATTATAGACCAATATCCAACCTACCATTTATTTCTAAAATCCTAGAAAAAGCTGTCAGCTATCAGACCACTTACACAGGAATGAACTATTTTTCAATTAGGATTTAGAGCACATCATAGTACAGAAACAGCACTGTTAAAAGTCCTCCTAGACCTTAGTGCTGCATTCGACACCATTGACCACAACATCTTATTACAGAGACTGGAGTGTGTGACTGGTATCAGAGGAACAGCGTTAAAATGGTTCTAATCCTATTCATCGGACAGATTCCAGTTTGTTCATGTCCACGATGAACCTTCCACTCGAACAAAAGTTAGTTATGGAGTTCCACAAGGCTCTGTGCTAGGACCGATTCTGTTCACCCTGTACATGCTTCGTCTAGGCTATGTCATTAGGAAGCACTCTATTAATTACCACTGCTATGCAGATGACACTCAGTTGTATCTATCTATTAAACCTGTTAACACAAACCAGTTAACAAGACTTCAAGCCTGTCTAACTGACATAAAGGCCTGGATGACCAGTAACTTTTTACTTTTAAACTCAGAGAAAACAGAAGTTATTATATTTGGACGAAAAAATCTGAGAAATAACTTTTCTAAAATTATAGCTACTCTAGATGGCATAGCCCTGGCCTCCAGCACTACTGTAAAAAACCTTGGAGTTATTTTTGACCAGGACATGTCCTTTAACTCACACATAAAACAAATCTCTAGAACTGCATTCTTTCACCTGCGCAACATTTCCAAAATTAGGAGCTTCCTGTCTCAAAATGATGCAGAAAAACTAGTCCATGCATTTGTTACCTCAAGGCTAGATTACTGTAACTCATTACTATCTGGATGTCCCAATATCTCCATAAAATGCCTCCAATTAATCCAGAATGCCGCAGCCAGAGTCCTGGCAGGAACTAGCAAGAGAGATCATGTTTCTCCTATATTGGCCCCGCCCCCTTTTCCTTCCCCTCCCCTCCCCTCTCTTACTCTCCTCCCACCTCATGTATATTCCACCATTGAATGTCACTAACCTTGTGCTCTCTCTCTCCAATAGTTTGTGCTCTCTCCCTCTCTCTCTGTTCTCTCTGTACCTTCTGCAGGTGTCCCTGGTCCTGGAGCTGTATATCGCTGATGTGCAGTTACTGTCCCACCAACCTGCAGTGTCTATCTGTTGTTTATTGTTGCTGTTCTTTTCTCTCTGCTCCATCCACTCACCCCAACCGGTCGAGGCAGATGGCCGCCCAAACTGAGCCCAGTTCTGCTGGAGGTTTTTTCTTCCGTTAAAGGGAGTTTTTCTTCTCCACTGTCGCCAAGTGCTTGCTCATAAGGGAATTGTTGGGTTTTTAGTTTTAGTTTTTGTAAAGTGTCTTGAGATGATTTGTATTGTGATTTGACGCTATACAAAAAAAATTGAATTGAATTATTTGCTGTTTCTTATTTTCATTTTTGCCTATGTACTTTTAATTTGTCTTGAATCTCTGTAAAACCCTTTGACTTACTCTGTGTATGAATTGTGCTATACAAATAGCAAACATAAATATCTTGATTAAAGCATATGGCATAAAGCACGGCTTTCTGCTTTAGAAATGATCTCTTTGTGTTCTTAGAAGCCCTGGCTTTTGTAAAACTTGAGAATACCATAGACAAAACATGCATAGTTACTAAGGAACAATTGAGGAACAAAATAGATCATTTTGTGTCTTCGTTAACAATTACAAGTCTTCTTTCTCGCCAGTAAAATACGGAGTCCCACAAGGTTCAGTGCTGGGACCAATCCTATTCTCCTTGTATATGCTCCCCCTTGGACATATTATTCGTAAATATGGTGTCTCCTTCCATTGTTATGCTGATGACACTCAGTTGTACTGTCCCTTTAAGGTCTTAGACCATGGAAGGTTGAATTCCTTACATGTTGGATGGCTCACAACATATAACCAAACATATTCTGCCCTGTACAGACCCTTTTTTACATAACTCTACATCCGCTGCAAAAAGTCTTGGTGTTTGGTTTGATAATAAATTAAACTTGGAGCACCATATCACAAAGCTTGGTCAGACATGTTTTTATCACCTCAGAAATATCTCCAAAATTCGCTCAATTTTATCGTTTAAGGATACAGAGGTGATTTTACATGCTTTTATTTCCTCACGCCTTGACTATTGCAACAGTCTATTCACCTGCTTACCGGCTCCAGGTTGTTCAGAGCTCAGCTGCAAGACTCTTAACTAGAAAAAGTGGAATTGACCATATCACTCCTGTTTAAGCTTCCTTGCACTGGCTCCTGGTACGTTTTAGGATTGATTTTAATAACTTTTAAAGCACTGCATGGCCTTTCTCCAAGTTATATGTCCCAGCTGGTAAGCTGTATGAGGCTGCACGTAGCCTGAGATCCTCTGATTGAGATCTATGTCTCTCCCATGCTAGAATGAAAACTAGAGGTGATAAAGCCTTTGCAGTTAGGGCTCCCAAACTCTGGAATGACTTACCTGAGGAAATGTGATCAGCTGACGCAGTACCATCTTTTAAAGCTCTCCTTAAATCTCACCTTTACTGGCAAGCCTTTCCTCATCTCCCTTAAATGGGGACGACCTCTTATCCTCCTTAGCATTTAGGATTTTGTTATTCTTTTATGTCTTTTCTTGTGAAGCATTTTGTAACATTTGTTTAGAAAAGTGCTCTATAAATATTTATTATTATTACCTGAGAAGACAAGGACTCGCATAACCACTCCCAAACCAGCACTCTTTGTTGTGGAAATCTGTGTATTTGTAAGAAGCCTAGTGATGTGTGGAACAAATTGTTATTTTTGAGAGTTGTAACCTTAGAGAAAGGACAGTGTGAATTTAGTTGCACTGTAAATATTGAGCACCAGGTAGCATTTATTAGTAGTGAGAAGCCCAGTTATCTTTATTTTTGTTTTCTCCTGTTTTTGGTTAGGAGTTCAGGGTAGAATACCTGTCTTTTTGTTGGTTTTTGTTTGGTTAGGTAAGTTTAGGGTTGCATTAGAGTTTTGGTTTGTTATTTTGGGCATTGATTATTAGAAGAAATAATTATTGACTATTTTCAGCAAAATAAATGGCTACCTTTACTTGTATTTAGTGTGCTGCTGGATTCTGTTGAGAGTGGGAAAGCTTGGAGAAAGCTAAAGTCATGTTATGTCCAGGTTTCCCCTAGGCCGTGGTTAACACAATGCAGATGCAAACGTTTGTCATCTGAGTCGCGTTTTTCCTCTAAAAGTAAACTCTTCGTCACTGTCTGGAACCATACGAAGCGCTTCTACACCCGTGTACCGTGCCATTATCCAAACGTGCAGAAAAAGTGAGTAAATTCTATGATGAAGCTTGATGTTTTATGTCATTTCTTGGGGGCGTGAACAGAACTACCTGGCTCACCTCAGATTATTACCATATGAACAGTGCGCTCAGTGTGAAGCGGGATCACGTTAGCTATGATGAGGTGAGACAGGACAAACCGTGCCGCTCTTTACTTTCATATGGATTACATAGAAATTTATTTTTAACTTGAATTTTTTCATGTAAAAGAACATTTCAAGCTTTCTATACATATATTTCTCATGTTTTTGAGGCAAGTATTCGCTGAGATTCTCGTTTTATTTACGTGTCTGTGCAGAGAGATAACAGAGACAGACACACAGGCAGACAGACAGAGAGCGCACGCTTTATTTATTTTACAAAAGCACATCATTTTGTTCTTATGAGTGTATACACATAAAACTAGACCCTTTACATATTTGAATGATATATTGCTCCTATCTGTACAATCAAAACTGGCAAAGTAATTTAAGTCCGTTTCGGCGTTATCAGGAGAAGATACCACAAACGCAGCCAGCGAGTTTGTTGACCCCTGAGCGTTAAGGTCTGCTCAAGGGGCTCAAATGGGGGAGACTGCAGGGTATTAAGCACTAGTGAGAGATCCCATGTTGGTGCTATCGGGCGCCTAAGCGGGCACAATCGTTGGGCACCTTTCCAGAACGAGGAGACGTGTTTGTTACTGCCAACAGTACCACAGTCCACTCCAGCATGCCAACAGGAAATTGCAGCAACATATACCTTCAGGGTAGAGGGAGACTGTCCCAGATTAAGGAGTTCTTGTAAAAACGCCACGATGGATGAAACTGCGAAGCGTAGAGAATCCTCTCCTTTACCATGACACCATGTATTAAAGAGTTAACATTTAATAGTTGTGTGCACGGTGGCCGTGCATTGCTTATTGTATGACCTACCTCCCTGTGATATTCTGAGAAACCAGTGCCGGGTCCTGCAGTGGCCAAATGCAGAGCTGGAGCCAATCGGGGTTAGGTTGCAGTATCTGACCCCCCAGCTGAGAAAGGAGATGTTTCCTGAAAAAGAACCACTTCAGCAAGCTGCAGCAGAGCCTGTGCAGCAGTGGAAACTATGTCCTCCCTGGCCAGAAGGGGGCGTAGTAGTTTGTGTCTGTGTCCCTCCTGAAGGAATGTCGTAAATATCAGGCATAGTGGGGGAAAGGTATAGAGGAGAACTTTGTCATGCTCCAGCGCATCCTGGCCCAGGGGACTGGCACTGTCTGCCAGGGAAAACCAGAGAGGGCAGTGGGCTGTTTCTTTTGAGGCATAGAGGTCCACCTCTGGGAAACCACCAACCATCATGAATACATGATTATATAGTGTCATGGATGTGCAGTCAAAAAATGTCATTAAAATGGCAGTCAATTGGACAAAAACATCCACGAACAGTAAATTTGTCAGAAAAAATAAAAATCTGATGCTGCACAAAAACTAACAATGCATCAAAATCAGTGTTGTTGCTAATCTTTGACGTTTCCAAGACTGTGATGGGGGTAAAAAAATATCAAGTCCAAAATCACTTTTGATATTGAGAATAAGTCATTTTGTGTTTTTTCCCCCCAAATCTGTGACATCACTTATAAAATTGGCATTTAAAGAGTTAAAATGCTGGAACTTTTTTTAACATTTTGCATGAAATTTAGTATGCAATTTAAATTTAGTATTTTAATTAGAACTGAAGTTGATTTACAGATTTATGCAAAAAAAGTTGAAAAAATATTTCTCATATATTTTTACAACAGTTTATCTTAGTGGATGTTTTCATCCCGAACATATATAGTGAGGTTGCCCACCTTGTATTTTTTACCTATGGAAAATTTCCAAATATTTCCAAAATTTATGTTAAATTAAGATTTGTCACCAAAAATCATTCCATTTGCTGAAATACAGTGAATGTTTTGTCCAAATTAAGAGTGAAAAATGACCCTTGGTGGATGAAAACATCCACAACGGTACATGAGGGTTCAGTTTGTGGATTACACAACTGTGGTGGGTCTCATCAGCAACAGCAATTCACCGTATCCTGCCACAAGACCCTCCAAAGCATATTGAAAGTAGCTGAGTAGATCGTTGGTACCTCTCTCCCCTCCCTCCAGGACATCTACAGCACCCGTCTCACCCACAAAACCCTCAGCAGCATTGTGGGCAATCACACCCACCCATCACACAGCTTCTTTAGTCTGCTGCCATCTGGGAGGAGACTTTGGAGGACTTAGGACTTAGGAGTCTGCATTCCAGGACCAGCAGACTGAGAGAAAGCTTCACCCTATTACGTGTGAGTGGTGTGTTGGAGAGAGAAGTGAAGGAGAGGCGTAGGACCCAAGTGCAGGACAAAAAGTGAGGCTTTATTTCCTCCCGGGAATACCAGGACTCAGAGAAAGCACTAATCAAATGTAATGGTATAAATTAACAGCAACAACAAAACGCACACTAACCATCACCAATGCTTCTGCAACACACACAGGGAAGCAGGGCACATAAATAGAAGAAGGAACAAAAGGTAATTGAAGTCAGGTGAAACTAATTAGGATAACTTAACACAAAGCTGCCGGGGACCAGTGCAGGGGAAAAAAATGAAGTCCTTACAAGGTAAAGGTCCCCGGCAGGAAGTCCCAAAAGGGAATCATGACACATCCACCAGGCTGTCAGGAAGCTGAAATCTCTCCCTGTCCCCCCCATCCCCCTTCTGCCGCCTGCACACACAAACTCTGACCTCCAACCCCTCCCCAGTACACACACTGCCCTCAGCGGCTGCACCAGTCACTTTATGCAGAATTTGGACTGCTTTCTGTGCAGCATAGTCACTTTATCAAGATTGATAAGCTCACTTAATTGCACTACCATCCAATACATCTGAACTGTTCATATATTTGCACTGGTTTTGTTTGCTAAGCTGCCATGTGCTTTATGCTATTTGTACTTATCTTTTTACTTTATCTCATCTAAGTTTATTTTGCATGCCCTTATTTTTCATTTTTATGTTGTACTATTTAGTTTTAGAGTTTGTGAGTAACGAAATTGTTTGCATTTATCATGACAATATTACTTAACTATGACTCAGTAAATGTATACATAATAATCACATATTTGGTTTCTATTGAAATTCATGAAATGTACACAACAGTGTGTTATTTCATGTCCACAGCAACCCAAATTCACCACAGCTAGAGTGAAGAGATTCATTGCTTTTCATTGCAGCGCTGTAGTTTAATGCACTCCTTCAAATGAAGATCTTATAAGTAATTTGTACCAAAAGAGCAAGAAGTGAGCAGTGTAGGCATGCATGTCAACAGTGGCAGAGAGACGTAAAACTGGAAGAGCATTCTTTTTGGTCGTGACTTTGTTAGCTGTCACTTGTTAGAAATATATGTCCACACAGCAGCTGGTGCCTGGGAAATGTCAACAAATACTCCACTCCGCTTGGCAGGCCACCAGCAAACAATACAAGTTGTTTAAAGACTTATCTTCTCAGCAGGCTTCACAATGTTGTGAACTTTACCTAGAGTCAGGCCAAACTAATGTTTCAGGGAAATAGTGTCATTACAGAAAGTTCCTCTGGCAATTCTGCCAGAAAGGCTTCGCTGGATTCGAAAGTACAAGCATGCACTCAGAGCAAAGACACAAGGCTAATATGAGAAGAAATGATAAATAATGTTTCCTTCTGAGGTCTCTGATCACCATGTGGTCACCTGGTTTGAAGTTTTGCAACTGATGGTCCATTGGTGTGAGTAGAGTGTCTATGACCTTAGAAATCTGAGACAAAACAGAAGACAAGGTTTTGTATTATCTAACATTAAATCCTTGCCACAACATTTTAGTGTGACATATTCTCTCTGTCCACTGCAGCCCCACCTATCTTCTCTGCATCACTATCTTCAAATGAGTTTCCTGTTTTCTTTAAATGGAGGTGCACAGCTGACTGTGGTCCTGAGGAGCTACTCCTCCTGTGACAGCCTAACACAGATGTACAGTGTTACACTTGTGACGGATATGGACACATATCCCATAACTGTCCCACTAACAGGAGGAGGACTCCACAAGAGACGCTAGTGCAAGAGAGACCTTGGCCACATGCTCCACCCCAGGATCTTGCTGTGCATTCACCAGGGTTCCAAGCTCCTCAAGCATAGGAGACAGGGGAGGCAGGTCAGAGCATCGCACTACACGGAGACACACATACAGTTCTACATCTACACACTAATACGCCAGTTGTTACATACCATCAATATATAATATATACAACATCAGACTCATACACACCACCTAGATTAACTCTTAAGATACAAGGGGTAAATGTAACGTTCTTAATAGATTCAGGGGCAGAGGTCTCTGTCATTCAATCTAAATTGCTCCCAAATGCACAGAAAACAACACAATACCTTAAGACAATAGGAGCATCAGGCATTCCTGGTCTTGAACCACTATCAGAGCCACTGACAGTGTGTTTTGGTGATTACAGAGGTGACCATGTGTTCCTTTTGTCAGATGTATGTCCTGTAAATTTAATGGGCCGAGACCTCATGTGTGCACTAAGGGTTGATATTAAATGTGAGCCCACAGGCATTAACATAACATGTGCAACAGCTGGTCTATATCCCTTCTCTTTGTCACAAACTACCTCTTATTATTACTCATGGGATCTCATACAGTTCCCTGACATAGATAAATTGTATTCAATGGTGCCACAGATAACACAGGCACCTGCAATCCTACAATGCATTTCTCATGTTTTGGCAGAAAACAGAGATATCACATATGAAGAAGCTTGGACTACAACTGACAAAGACACACTGGAAATAGCCTCAGTGTTAATCGGACACAACTGTGCAGCAGCTGTAGTAAGCCTCTCTAAGTCACAAATAGCTGTGTTTACAGAAAGGGGTTTTGTCCCACACATTGCATTAACAAAGCAACCATATCAGTCCTGGTTTAAACAGCTCTAGAGGTTACAGAGTGACAACCACAGTGTGATGGTATATTATATTGCAAATCATTGAACATTACATCCTGCTCCTTACAAATCCAAGTTTCAGTCATACGATCTATTCATAGGTTGTATTCACAACATAATGAAACGTTACTCCTTATGGTTCTGATGGCTGAAGAGGAAGCATTACTTTCAACAGTGCATAGCAAATTGTGGGCTACAAGTAAATTTGATTTTGGGGAAATAAAAGGTGCGACTCCTGTTGTTGTGCAGCCAAAGTCTGATTTTAGGCCTTGTAAAAAACAGTATACACTAAGTCCTGAAGCTGTTGAAGGTATTGCTCCTGTCATTCAGTCACTACTAGATAAAGGTGCTATTGTGGAATGTCCTCAGTCACCCTGCAACACCCCCATCTTGCCTGTAAAAAAACAAAATGGTAGTTGGAGGCCAGTTCAGGACCTCAGAGCTGTGAATGCAGCTGTTCACCAAGTGGCTCCTACAGTACCAAATGTAATAACACTAGTGTCTCAAATTCCAGGGGATGCTCGTTAGTATTTTGTTATTGAATATTTGTTAGCGAATGCATATTTTAGCATTCCTGTTCATCCTGACTCACAGTTCTGGTTTGCATTCACTTTCAATGGTAAACGCTACACATGGACTCGCATGCCACAAGGTTTTTCTTCAAGTCCTACTCTGTTTACAGTGGCAGTGGGTGAAAATCTCTCGCATTGGGAGCCTCCATGTGGTAGCACACTAGTTCAGTATGCTGATGACTTATTAATATGTTCCCCAACAAAGCTAACATGCCAAACAGACACAGTGTCTCTGCTACCACAAGGTTGCCACAAAGTTTCAAAAGACAAATTACAACTTGTCTCACAATCTGTGCGCTATCTTGGCCATATTCTAACTCCGGAAGGTCGCAAATTTGGTCCTGAAAGCATCCAAGCAATTCTGGATGTGCCAAAACCGCGAAATAAAAAACAAATGATGTCACTTTTAGGATTAGCAGGCTCTTGCCGTCCATGGATTCGTAACTATGCGGAGATCTCCCAACCCCTTAATGACATCACACATGGGGGAAAACATCTGGCCATGACTGACGATTTGACTTGCACTTCGACTGCAGAGACTACTTTCACTGAACTAAAACATGCCTTGTCACGCACACCCTGTCTAGGACTTCCAGACCACACAAAACCATTTAATTTATTTGTATCTGAACGAAATGGCTTCATATCTGGTGTCCTTTCCCAACGACATGGTGACAAACAACGACCCATAGGTTATCACTCAAAATATCTTTCTATAACAGAGAGAGGTATGGTGCCGTGTTTGAGAGCGGTGGCTGCTACTACTGAAGCTGTCTTAGCTACAACTGATATTGTTGCCATGAGTCCTCAGTACATGTCCCCCACACAGTCCACTCTCTCATTCTGCAAGCAAAAACAGCTCATCTTACGCCAGCTAGACAGATGCACTGGCAGAATATTTTATTGACAATGTCACATGTTACTCTCAAACGCTGCACTGTTCTTAACCCTTCAACCTTGCTCCCTACAGCTGAAGACGGAGAGCCTCATTCATGCTTAGAGCTCGTGGAAGCTACAGCTAATCCACGTGATAATTTATTTCACACCCCTTTGGTTAATGCTGAAGCTATATTCTTTGTTGATGGGTCTTCAATGAGGAACCCAACAAATGGGTCACCATGTGTTGCTTATGCAGTCTATACAGTATTGAAAGTGCTAGATTGCCTTCTCACTTATTGGCTCAGGCAGCAGAGTTGTTTGCCCTAACCAGAGCTTTTATTTTAGGAACCAGAAAACGCATCACAGTGTACACTGACTCTCAATATGCATTTAATGTTTGTCACAACTTCCATGCTTCGTGGAAATACAGAGGCTTCCTCACCTCAACAGGCAAACCTATTGCTCACAGAATTCTCATTATTAATCTTCTAAATGCCTTATTGCTCCCTACTTCAGTAGCAGTGTGCAAATGCGAGGTCCACACTGGTGCTACTGATCACGTCTCACAGGGAAATGCAACTGCGGATGGAGCAGCTAAGGCAGCAGCAAACTCACCTGTCTCCCCAATTCTACAAATGCCCCTGTCACAATTTGCGGTTCTATTTAAAAAGACCAAAAACGCTCACAGAAAACTGGTACTCAGTGCAGGGTGATTTTATTAACAGAAATCAAATAACACAAGAACAGAGGCCTTTGAGAAAACAAAGGGAAAACACCAAGCAAGACGAAAGCGCAGTATACAGACACACGGACACAGAATATGGGGAAACTCAGAATTTGGTCTGGTCACACACACCTACGGGGACACAGACTCAAAACGGGGAACGCAGGGGAGGGTCTGGTCACACACACTCACGGGGACACAGACTCACTCACGGGACACAGGATCACAATGGGGAATTCAGAGGAGGGTCTGGGCACACACACTCACGGGGACACAGACTCACTCACGGGACACAGAATCAAATGGGGAACGCAGAGGAGGGTCTGGTCATACACACTCACGAGGACACAGACTCACTCACGGGACACAGAATCAAACAGGGAATTCAGAAATGGGGCATCCACCCTGGGTCGCACACTCATTCGGGGACACAGCAGGGGACACTAACACAGTCGCTCAGAACTGCCTGGGTTACGCACACACTGGGGACACCGCAGGCAGACGGAACATATGGACACAGACACAGACTCAGGGGAAGACAGAGCACAACACAAGACACGGAGGGAAAACTCAAAGAAACATAAAAAGGGTTACTCAACACACACAAGGCTCCACAGACAAAATCCAGATGGGAAAGACAAACAGGTAGGGCTGGAAACGAAGCTGGGTGCTACCCAAATGGATCATGAACGACATACAACCTGGCAAAGAACAAAGGGAAAAGGAGGGGTATTTAAACTAAGAGGGAAAACAAGACACAGGTGAAGCAAATCAAAATCAAAACAAGGTGAGACGAATAGACAAAGTGGATTCTGCAGAGTCTTTCAAAATAAAAGTCCATAACAGGAAGTCCAAGGCAGGATCCTGACAGCCCCTGTCTATTCAAGAAAATGTTTTCTCCCTTGATGATGTCTCCTTATTACAGACAGGAGTTGATGTGGGTGAGAAAACTGCCTGGAAAAGAAAAGGGTGCACACAACGTCCCTCAGGCATCTGGTTAGCCCTACTGGGCTCCCAGTGCTCCCTAGATCCATATTTCCCTTCCTGGCGAAATTGACTCATGGGCCTGACCTTGCATCAAAAGGGGGGATGGTGGATATTGTAAATTTATTTTGGTACGCACCAGGGTTTTCAGTGTGTGCTGAAAATTTTTGTAAAAAATGTGGGATTTGTGCTACTAACAATATAGGTAAAAGTTTAGAAAAAACTGTCTGCACGTCCAAAACCAGAAGGTCCATTTGAACACTATGGATGGACTTTATTGAACTCACTCTATGTAATGGCTACAAATACTGCTTAGTAATATTGGATATGTTTTCAAAATGGATTGAGTGTTTTCCATGCAGAAATGCTACTACTCTTTCAGTGGCAAAGGCATTACTGAAAGAAATCATTCCACGATGGGGACTCCCTTCCAAACTAAGTAGTGATAATGGATCACATTTTGTAAATAATGTGATACAAAGCCTATCAGAAAGTTCAATTCAATTCAATTCAATTCAATTTTATTTGTATAGCGCCAAATCACAATACAAATCATCTCAAGGCACTTTACAAAAACTAAAACTAAAAACCCAACAATTCCCTTATGAGCAAGCACTTGGCGACAGTGGAGAGGAAAAAACTCCCTTTAACGGAAGAAAAAAACCTCCAGCAGAACCGGGCTCAGTTTGGGCGGCCATCTGCCTCGACCGGTTGGGGTGAGTGGATAGAGCAGAGAGAAAAGAACAGCAACAATAAACAACAAATAGACACTGCAAGTTGGTGGGGCCAGTAACTGCACATCAGCGATAAACAGCTCCAGGACCAGGGACACCTGCAGAAGGTACAGAGAGAGAGAGAGAGAGAGAGAGGGAGGGAGAGAGCACAAACTAGGGGAGAGAGAGAGCACAAGGTTAGTAACATTCAATGGTGGAATATACATGAGGTGGGAGAGAAGGGGGGGGGGGGTTAGGGTAGGGGAGCTCAGTGCACCGATGGTCCTCGGGCAGTCTAGGCCTATAGCAGCATAACTAACTAAGGGATAGTTCAGGGTTGCCTGAAGCCAGCCCTAACTATATGCTTTGTCAAAGAGGAAGGTTTTAAGTCTAGCCTTAAAAGTACAGAGAGTGTCTGCCTCCTGAACCCAGGCTGAGAGCTGGTTCCACAGGAGAGGAGCTTGATAGCTAAAGGCTCTGCCTCCCATTCTGCTTTTGAGAACTCTGGGAACCACAAGTAGGCCTGCACTCTGAGAGCGAAGTGGTCTATTGGGATAATATGGTACTATGAGGTCTTTAAGGTATGAAGGAGCTTGATCATGAAGGGATTTATCTGTGAGAAGAAGGATTTTAAATTCTATTCTATATTTTACAGGGAGCCAATGAAGAGAAGCCAATATAGGAGAAATATGATCTCTCTTGCTAGTTCCTGTCAGGACTCTGGCTGCGGCATTCTGGATTAATTGGAGGATTTTTATGAAGATATTAGGACATCCAGATAGTAATGAGTTACAGTAATCTAGCCTTGAGGAAACAAATGCATGGACTAGTTTTTCTGCATCATTTTGAGACAGGATGTTCCTAATTTTGGAAATGTTGCGCAGGTGAAAGAATGCAGTTCTAGAAATTTGTTTTATGTGTGAGTTAAAGGACATGTCCTGGTCAAAAATAACTCCAAGGTTTTTTACAGTAGTGCTGGAGGCCAGGGCTATGCCATCTAGAGTAGCAATAATTTTAGAAAAGTTATTTCTGAGATTTTTAGGCCCAAATATAATGACTTCTGTTTTCTCCGAGTTTAAAAGTAAAAAGTTACTGGTCATCCAGGCCTTTATGTCAGTTAGACAGGCTTGAAGTCTGGTTAACTGGTTTGTGTTAACAGGTTTAATAGATAGATATAACTGAGTCTCATCCGCATAGCAGTGGTAATTAATAGAGTGCTTCCTAATGATATATCCTAAAGGAAGCATGTACAGGGTGAACAGAATCGGTCCTAGCACAGAACCTTGTGGAACTCCATAACTAACTTTTGTTCGTGTGGAAGGTTCATCATGGACATGAACAAACTGGAATCTGTCCGATAAATAGGATTGGAACCACTTTAACGCTGTTCCTCTGATACCAATCACATGCTCCAGTCTCTGTAATAAGATGTTGTGGTCAATGGTGTCGAATGCTGCAGTAAGGTCTAGGAGGACAAGTATCGAAACAAGTCCATTATCTGAGGCTAAGAGAAGATCATTGGTAACTTTCAACAGTGCTGTTTCTGTACTATGATGTGCTCTAAATCCTGATTGGAAATCTGCAAATAGTTCATTCCTGTGTAAGTGGTCTGATAGCTGCTTAGCAACAGCTTTTTCTAGGATTTTAGAAATAAATGGCAGGTTGGATATTGGTCTATAATTAGCCAAGACTCCTGGATCAAGACTAGGCTTTTTGAGTAAAGGTTTGATTACTGCAGTCTTAAAGGCCTGTGGTACGTAGCCTGATACTAGAGATAAATTTACCAAGTCCAATAAAGATGAGTTCATTAATGGCAGGGTGCCTTTAAGCAGTCTAGTCGGGATGGGGTCCAAGAGACACGTTGATGATTTCGATGAAGCAACTACTGATGTAAATTCAGAGAGATCTATAGGAGAGAAGCAGTCTAAACATAACTGAGGTCCTACAGATGATTCAAGAGCTACTGTAGTAAAAGATTCATTTATTGCAGGTATAGGAAGCATCTGATGAATTTTATCTCTAATACTTGTGATTTTATTTGTAAAGAAACTCATAAATTCATCACTGCTGAGAGCTAAGGAAACACTGGGCTCAACGGAGCTGTGACTTTTTGTCAGCCTGGCTACAGTGCTGAAAAGAAACCTGGGATTGTTCTTATTTTCCTCTATTAGTGATGAATAGTATGCAGTTCTGGCTTTACGGAGAGCTTTTTTATATGTTAGTAGACTGTTTTTCCAGGCTAGAAAAATTTCCTCTAAGTTTGTGGAACGCCACTTCCTTTCCAGCCTTCGTGATGCCTGCTTTAAGGTACGAACATGTAAATTATACCATGGGGCTAGTCTTCTCTGAATCACTAACTTCTTTTTCAGAGGGGCTACAGAATCAAGCGTTTCACGCAGTGAGGCTACAGCGCTGTCAACAACATGATCAATTTGGTAGGGAGTAGGATTAAGGCAGCTGCCCTCCACTATGTTTATACTTGGCATAGATGCAAATAGAGATGGAATCATTTTCTTAAATTTATTAACAGCATTGTCGGATAAACATCTGCTGTAGTGGAATTTTCTTCCAGACGCTGCATGATCCATCATTTTAAATTCAAAAGTTATTAAAGAATGATCTGACAAAACAGGATTTGGGGGAAAAATTATTAGATGTTCAATTTCGATGCCATAGGTCAGAACAAGATCAAGGGTGTGATTAAAACAGTGGGTGGGTTTAGTAACGTTTTGAATGAAACCAATTGAATCTAATATAGAATTAAATGCAATGCTGAGGCTGTTATTTTCAACATCTACATGAATGTTAAAATCTCCCACTATAATGACTTTATCTGATCTAAGCACTAAATCAGACAGGAAGTCAGGGAATTCAGTTAAAAACTCTGAGTAAGGGACAGGTGGACGGTACACAATGACAAGTAGAACTGGTTTTTGTGTTTTCCAGTTTGTATGTGAGAGACTAAGAGTGAGGCTCTCAAATGAGTTATAACTGTTCTGAGGATGAAAGTTTAATAATAAGTTTGACTGGAAGATTGCAGCTACTCCTCCACCTCGACCTGTACTTCGAGGAACATGATCATTTTTATGACTGAGGGGGGTTGATTCATTCAGACTGACATATTCATCCTGCTGTAACCAGGTTTCAGTAAGATAAAGTAGGTCAATTTGGTGATCAGTTATCAAATCATTTACTAACAGAGATTTAGAAGAAAGGGACCTAATATTTAATAATCCACATTTGACAGTTCTGTTTTTCTGTTCAATAAGAGGAGTGGTCTTAATTTTTATTAAGTTTTTATGAATAACTCCTCTTCTGTTAACTTCTGATTTATTTGATTTATATGTTCGAGGGGCAGACACAGTCTCTATGTGGTTTGAAGGGGGCGGCGGCTCTAAGGAAACTGCAGAGAAGCGTTTTAGACTGAGTCTCTGCATCCCGGTCCCCACCCTGGATTGTCAGGCTTTAGGTCGGCTAAGAAACTCGGCCAAATTCCTAGAGATGAGAGCTGCACCATTCAAAGTGGGATGGATGCCGTCTCTCGCTATCAGACCGGGTTTTCCCCAGAAAGTGGCCCAATTGTCTATGAAGCCCACATCGTTTGCTGGACACCACCTAGACAGCCAGCGACGGAACGACGACATGCGGCTAAACATGTCATCGCTGGTCAGATTGGGGAGGGGTCCAGAGAAAACTACGGAGTCCGACATTAATTTAGCAAAGTTACACACCGACTCAACATTGATTTTAGTGACCTCCGATTGGCGTAATCGGGTGTCATTGCTGCCGACGTGAATAACAATTTTCCCATATTTACGATTAGCTTTAGCCAGCAGCTTCAGATTTGACTCGATGTCGCCCGCTCTGGCCCCAGGAATACATTTGACTATGGTCGCTGGTGTCTCTAGCTTCACGTTCCTGACTATGGAATCGCCAATTATCAGAGTCGGTTTCTCAGCGGGTGTGTCGCTGAGCGGGGAAAATCTATTAGAAACATGAACAGGCAGGTGATGAGCCGTCATCAGTGATCCTCGCCTCCAAGGCTAACAGAACCTTACACTTAATACAGGTATCATTATCGCTAAAGGAGGCAGAGGAATAACTAAACATGTGGCACACCGAGCAGGAGAGAGAGAGAGAGGGAGAGGCCATGTTAGCAAGCTAGCTAACTAGCTAGCTAAGCTAACCGGTAGGCCAACGAGCGCTAAGTCAGGAAATAGCAACAAACACCGGTCAAAACAGAAAGGTACCCGACCAGCACCGGAATGCAGCAGCCAGTGAACCGTTCAAAGTCTAGCCGATTCCCAGGTGTGCCAAACCACAGCTAGTCTGCCGCCAGTCTGCAGACGAACCACACAACACACACAACACGACACGCCTGCAAGACAAAAGTGATTCCCGGATGTTCAGCTACTCACCTCAGCTTCAGCTACTCACCTCAAAGTCTTCAGATTAATTTAAAAACACATTGTGCATACCATCCAGCTAGCGGTGACGCAGTTGAAAGAGCTAATCAGACACTGAAAACCAAACTTACAAAATGAATGACAACACAGTTGTCATGGGTTTTACCTTAAGCGCTATTGTTTATGAGAGGCCGCCCACATAAAACAACTGGACTCTCTCCGTATGAGATACTCACTGGACGACGCATGCGAATGATAAATACGCCTTTTCCCCAGAATAAGTTAACTTTAACAAGAATGGATGATGAGATATTACACTACTGTTGTGCACTTAATCAGACTCTCAAGCTCATTTTCCCTAAGGTAAAAGCTTCCCTTCCTGAGCCTGTGTTAGGACAACTCCATACCATCCAGCCAGGAGACTGGATAGTGGTTAAAGACCTTGGGAGAAAGCATTGGAACCAGCCCCGTTGGACAGGACCATACCAGGTGCTACTGACGGTCAGTTGAGGTGGCTTGGGAATCTGTTTTGGATGCCTCCTGGGCGCCTCCCTGGGGAGGTGTTCCGGGCATGTCCCACCGGGAGGAGGCCCCAGGGAAGACCCAGGACACGCTGGAGGGACTATGTCTCCCGGCTGGCCTGAGAACACCTTGGTGTGTCCCCGGAAGAGCTGGAGGAAGTGTCCAGGGAGAATGAATTCTGGGTATCCCTGATTTAGCTACTGCCCCCACGACCCGGTCCCAGATAAGCGGAAGAAGATGGATGGATGGATGGGTCGATTCATTCAGACTGACATATTCATCCTGCTGTAGCCAGGTTTCAGTAAGACAGAGAAAGTCAATTTGGTGATCAGTTATCAAATCATTTACTAACAGAGATTTAGATGAAAGAGACCTGATATTTAACCCTCTGGGGTTGACGCACGCGCCGGCGCGTTTTGACGCATCTTTTCCTGATAAGGCCGAAACAAACTTAAATTACTCCATCAATTCTGATCGTTCAGATAAAAGACGTATATCATTCAAATCTGTAAAGGGTCTAGTTTTAGTGGTATACCATCATAATAACAACAAAATGTGCTTTTTTTAAATAAGGAAAGCTGACAGAGTGCGCTCTCGGCCTTTTCTGTCTCTGCCATTTCTCTTCACAGACGCGTAAATAAAACAACCACAATCTCAGTGAATACTTGGCTCATAAAAATAAGAATTATATGGCTAGAAAGCTTGAAATGTTTTCTTTTGAGTGAAACAATTCAAGTCGAAAACAAATCATCACTTTTTATTTAATCCTCATGAACGTAAGGAGAAGTCCGCTTGTCCGCTTCAGCTTGTCCTCAGAGTAAAAACACTGATTTTAACTCAAATGAGGATCGTTTGGCTCCTCATTGTGTTGTATTGTGCTGCACTAATCCGTCCCATCTACATTGACTGAAAGGCTCATTATGCGCGTCTTTGTCTGGTCGTTCAGTGCGTCTTTTGCCGATTACAGTGTTATTAGACTTTAGACATTAATATGTTTAAAAAACACTGAAAAAAGCACAAATGTCAGGACATGTCAAAATTTGTCCAGGACCCCAAAACCCCCTCAGACCCCAGAGGGTTAATAATCCACATCTGAGGAGTGGTCTTAATTTTTATTAGGTTTTTATGAATAACTCCTCTTCTGTTAACATCTGATTTATTTGATTTATATGTTCGAGGGGCAGACATAATCTCTATGTGGTTTGAGGGGGCGATGGCTCTAAGGAAACTACAGAGAGGCGTTTTAGACTGAGTCTCTGCATCCCGGTCCCCACCCTGGATTGTCAGGCTTTCGGTGAGCGGGGAAAATCTATTAGAAACGTGTACAGGCAGGTGATGAGCCGTGGGCTTCTGCTTAGGAGTACATTTCCGTCGGACCGTCGCCCAGGCTAATTCTCCGGGCTGCTCCGGAGCTGCCCTTGGACCGCTAACAGACCCTGAGTTCGGTGGCTCCACACCAGCTAACGGGGCTAGGCTAGCTGGCGTTTGTTCGAAGGTGCGGAGCCGCGCTTCCAAATCAGTGATCCTCACCTCCAAGGCTAACAGAACCTTACACTTATTACAGGTATCATTATCACTAAAGGAGGCAGAGGAATAACTAAACATGTGGCACACCAAGCAAGACAGAGAGAGAGAGGGAGAGACCATGTTAGCTAAGCTAACTAGCTAGCTAAGCTAACCGGTAGGCTAACGAGCGCTAAGTCAGGAAATGGCAATAAATACCGGTCAAAATAGAAAGGTACTTGACTAGTACCGGAATGTAGCAGTTAATGAATTGTTTAGAGTTTAGTTAGTTTTTAGGTGTGTTAAACTATAGCTAGTCTGTTGCTAGTCTGTAGACGAACTATGCAACACACAACACGA
Organism: Mastacembelus armatus; assembly: GCF_900324485.2. Lineage (NCBI taxonomy): Eukaryota > Metazoa > Chordata > Actinopteri > Synbranchiformes > Mastacembelidae > Mastacembelus > Mastacembelus armatus. The sequence goes on from NW_022872941.1 coordinate 645,053, forward strand.
TACGCTTGCAAGACAAAAGTGATTCGCGTACCCGGAGATTTTTCTCTTCTATTTCTGCCTCCCTTTCTCACTCCTCAAAAGAGTGCCAATTTATTTCTTCCTTCTTTGTTTTCCTTTTTACACTTCCTCTTCTCCTTCTCAACAGCATTTTATAACCATATTTTAACCCATTTATCTACCATCATTTAGCACTGGGGCTGGTGCTTACACTGTCATTGGGCTTATAACACACACAATAGTTCTCATTCACACTGATCTTCCCATCTCATTGTATGGTCAGATCTTATCATGCAAACACTAACTTTGGGTAACTTTCTTTAGCCAGGTAGTTTGTATGACACATTCATTCCGAGCAACGTAACCTTATTGTACACACATTGTGCATACAAGACACTGAAGGAGTCACCACAAAGCTTATAAAATTATCACCTCATTCATATGCCCAGTTCATGATATGGGACAAATTCTAAGGTGGTTCTTATAGACAATAATAGTTCACTTCTTATAGACAATAACATCTTACTCCTCATAGACAATAGCTTGCTTCTCATTAACAACAATAGCTTACTTCTCATTTAACAGCTTACTTCTCATTAACAACATTATCGTACTTTTCATTAACAATCAGAGCTTACTTCTTCAGTACCGTCTTAATTTTTTCATGTTTTCCACGCACGGTTCGTTTCCTTAATAAACCATATGGCTTCCCGAAGGAAGACTTACGTTTGTAATCCTCAGCCAGTGGAGTTTTCTCGTTGTTTCTTTTTTTTTCTTCTTTTTGTTTTTTCAGGATTATTTTTTCATCATCTGGCGTCTGTCCGTCAGACTCACTGGTCTCATTACCAGGAAGGATTAGAAAGATCACGTGATTACCAAACACACACACCTAGCGTTTTTTCTTTGACGCAGACCAAAAACATACCAAAAACATAAATCAACACTTAACAGACATACACAAGAAATGATTCATAACACTGTACTCACTTATTAAATGAATGGAGCATCCACTGTCCGCCACCTGTTCTGACCTCAGGTGGGATTCCAGTCCTCCGTTTGTCGGAGCGGAACTTTCCCTTCATTTTTAAATTTTACCACCAGTGGGTCCTTCGGTCCAGAACAGGCGCTGGTCAGTGGCATGTCCATCCCATCCTCGTCGCCAAATTGTTGTGGAAATTTCTTTAAGTTTGAGAGTTGCTAATTCTCAGAAACAACAAGTTTGACGAATCATCTCAGATTTAATCACGGGCCCAGAGAGGACATCCTTGCAGAAATCCTCTGACTCTATGTTACAACACCAGGTTTATATACAGTACTGTGGACTAATCTGAAGCCACCCTACAATGTTTGTTCAGGTGTCCTCTATCCCCAGGCCTCTACCAGAACTAACCAAATTGTTGGCAGTTATTTACAACCCTCTATAACCATAAAACACTAACCCAATAAAACAGACAGAACCACATACCATCAAAGGGTCAAGCAAACATTCAAGCCCCACTTTGGCTTACTATCCAAGTGACCCTTCGCCCTAGTGTAAAATCCTCACAAGAGATGAGAGCTGCACCATTCAAAGTGGGATGGATGCTGTCCCTCGCTATCAGACCGGATTTTCCTCAGAAAGTGGCCCAATTGTCTATGAAGCCCACATTGTTTTCTGGACACCACCTAGACAGCCAGCAACGGAATGATGACATGCGGCTAAACATGTCATCGATGGTCAGATTGGAGAGGGGTCCAGAGAAAACTAATTTGGCAAAGTTACACACCGACTTAACATTAATTTTAGTGACCTCCGATTGGCATAATCAGGTGTCATTTCTGCCGACGTGAATAACAATTTTTCCATGTTTACGATTAGCCTTAGCCAGTAGCTTCAGATTTGACTCGATGTCGCCCGCTCTGGCCCCAGGAATACATTTGACTATGGTCGCTGGTGTCTCTAGCTTCACATTTCTGGCTATGGAATCGCCAATTATCAGTCAGTTTCTCAGCAGGTGTGTTGCTGAGCGGGGAAAATCTATTAGAAACATGAACAGGCAGGTGATGAGCCGTGGGCTTCTGCTTAGGATGTATGTATGTATGTTGTATGGATGTATGTTTACATCGGACCACCACCCAGGCTAATTCTCCGGGCTGCTCCAGACCTGCCCTTGGACCGCTAACAGACCCTGAGCCTGAGCTCGGTGGCTCCACACCTGCTAATGGGGCTAAGCTAGCTGGCTTTTGTTCAAAGGTGCAGAGCCACGCTTCCAAATCAGTGATCCTCGCCTCCAAAGCTACCAGAACCTTACACTTATTACAGGTATCATTATCACTAAAGGAGGTAGTGGAATAACTAAACGTGCCACACCGAGCAGGAAAGAGAGAGAGAGGGAGAAGCCATGTTACTAGCTAGCTAAGCTAACTGGTAGGCTAACGAATGCTAAGTCTGGGAATAGCAATAAATAGAGAAATGTACTTGACTAGTACCGGAATGTAGTGGTTAATGAATTGTTTAGAAAGTTTAGTTAGTTTTTAGGAGTGTTAGACTAAGGCTAGTCTGTTGCTAATCTGTAGACGAAATATACAACACACACAGCACGACACGCTTGCAATAGGAAGTGATTCACTTATCCGGAAACAGAGCAAACAGTGGTCTGTGAAGAGAGTCAAATCAGGGTCCTCCAGTGGTTCTTCCTCCAAATCAGTTCTCAGCTTCACATCTTTTTGGCTAGTTCAGCACAGTCATATGGTTGTCTTGTATCTGTGTGTAGGCCCCTGGCCATATTCACTCCTTCAGTATTGAATGAGATATTAGCGGGTAAGCGAATCACTTTTGTCTTGCAGGCGTGTCGTGTTGTGTGTGTTGTGTGGTTCGTCTGCAGACTGGCGGCAGACTAGCTGTGGTTTGGCACACCTGGGAATCGGCTAGACTTTGAACGGTTCACTGGCTGCTGCATTCCGGTGCTGGTCGGGTGCCTTTCTGTTTTGACCGGTGTTTGTTGCTATTTCCTGACTTAGCGCTCGTTGGCCTACCGGTTAGCTTAGCTAGCTAGTTAGCTTGCTAACATGGCCTCTCCCTCTCTCTCTCTTTCTTGCTCGGTGTGCCACATGTTTAGTTATTCCTCTGCCTCCTTTAGCGATAATGATACCTGTATTAAGTGTAAGGTTCTGTTAGCCTTGGAGGCGAGGATCACTGATTTGGAAGCGCGGCTCCGCACCTTTGAACAAAAGCCAGCTAGCCTAGCCCCGTTAGCTGGTGTGGAGCCACCGAGCTCAGGGTCTGTTAGCGGTCCAAGGGCAGCTCCGGAGCAGCCCGGAGAATTAGCCTGGGTGACGGTCCGACGGAAACGTACTCCTAAGCAGAAGCCCACGGCTCATCACCTGCCTGTTCATGTTTCTAATAGATTTTCCCCGCTCAGCGACACACCTGCTGAGAAACCGACTCTGATAATTGGCGATTCCATAGTCAGGAACGTGAAGCTAGAGACACCAGCGACCATAGTCAAATGTATTCCTGGGGCCAGAGCGGGCGACATCGAGTCAAATCTGAAGCTGCTGGCTAAGGCTAATCGTAAATATGGGAAAATTGTTATTCACGTCGGCAGCAATGACACCCGATTACGCCAATCGGAGGTCACTAAAATTATTGTTGAGTCGGTGTGTAACTTTGCTAAATTAATGTCGGACTCCGTAGTTTTCTCTGGACCCCTCCCCAATCTGACCAGCGATGACATGTTTAGCCGCATGTCATCGTTCCGTCGCTGGCTGTCTAGGTGGTGTCCAGCAAACGATGTGGGCTTCATAGACAATTGGGCCACTTTCTGGGGAAAACCCGGTCTGATAGCGAGAGATGGCATCCATCCCACTTTGAATGGTGCAGCTCTCATCTCTAGGAATTTGGCCGAGTTTCTTAGCCGACCTAAAGCCTGACAATCCAGGGTGGGGACCGGGATGCAGAGACTCAGTCTAAAACGCCTCTCTGCAGTTTCCTTAGAGCCGCCGCCCCCTGAAACCACATAGAGACTGTGTCTGCCCCTCGAACATATAAATCAAACAAATCAGAAGTTAACAGAAGAGGAGTTATTCATAAAAACTTAATAAAAATTAAGACCACTCCTCTTATTGAACAGAAAAACAGAACTGTCAAATGTGGATTATTAAATATTAGGTCCCTTTCTTCTAAATCTCTGTTAGTAAATGATTTGATAACTGATCACCAAATTGACCTACTTTATCTTACTGAAACCTGGTTACAGCAGGATGAATATGTCAGTCTGAATGAATCAACCCCAGTTGACCCTCAGTCATAAAAATTATCATGTTCCTCGAAGCACAGGTCGAGGTGGAGGAGTAGCTGCAATCTTCCAGTCAAACTTATTATTAAACTTTCATCCTCAGAACAGTTATAACTCATTTGAGAGCCTCACTCTTAGTCTCTCACATACAAACTGGAAAACACAAAAACCAGTTCTACTTGTCATTGTGTACCGTCCACCTGTCCCTTACTCAGAGTTTTTAACTGAATTCCCTGACTTCCTGTCTGATTTAGTGCTTAGATCAGATAAAGTCATTATAGTGGGAGATTTTAACATTCATGTAGATGTTGAAAATAACAGCCTCAGCATTGCATTTAATTCTATATTAGATTCAATTGGTTTCATTCAAAACGTTACTAAACCCACCCACTGTTTTAATCACACCCTTGATCTTGTTCTGACCTATGGCATCGAAATTGAACATCTAATAATTTTTCCCCCAAATCCTGTTTTGTCAGATCATTCTTTAATAACTTTTGAATTTAAAATGATGGATCATGCAGCGTCTGGAAGAAAATTCCACTACAGCAGATGTTTATCCGACAATGCTGTTAATAAATTTAAGAAAATGATTCCATCTCTATTTGCATCTATGCCAAGTATAAACATAGTGGAGGGCAGCTGCCTTAATCCTACTCCCTACCAAATTGATCATGTTGTTGACAGCGCTGTAACCTCACTGCGTGAAACGCTTGATTCTGTAGCCCCTCTGAAAAAGAAGTTAGTGATTCAGAGAAGACTAGCCCCATGGTATAATTTACATGTTCGTACCTTAAAGCAGGCATCACGAAGGCTGGAAAGGAAGTGGCGTTCCACAAACTTAGAGGAAATTTGTCTAGCCTGGAAAAACAGTCTACTAACATATAAAAAGCTCTCCGTAAAGCCAGAACTGCATACTATTCATCACTAATAGAGGAAAATAAGAACAATCCCAGGTTTCTTTTCAGCACTGTAGCCAGGCTGACAAAAAGTCACAGCTCCGTTGAGCCCAGTGTTCCCTTAGCTCTCAGCAGTGATGAATTTATGAGTTTCTTTACAAATAAAATCACAAGTATTAGAGATAAAATTCAGCAGATGCTTCCTATACCTGCAATAAATGAATCTTTTACTACAGTAGCTCTTGAATCATCTGTAGGACCTCAGTTATGTTTAGACTGCTTCTCTCCTATAGATCTCTCTGAATTTACATCAGTAGTTGCTTCATCGAAATCATCAACGTGTCTCTTGGACCCCATCCCGACTAGACTGCTTAAAGGCACCCTGCCATTAATGAACTCATCTTTATTGGACTTGGTAAATTTATCTCTAGTATCAGGCTACGTACCACAGGCCTTTAAGACTGCAGTAATCAAACCTTTACTCAAAAAGCCTAGTCTTGATCCAGGAGTCTTGGCTAATTATAGACCAATATCCAACCTGCCATTTATTTCTAAAATCCTAGAAAAAGCTGTTGCTAAGCAGCTATCAGACCACTTACACAGGAATGAACTATTTGAAGATTTCCAATCAGGATTTAGAGCACATCATAGTACAGAAACAGCCCTGTTGAAAGTTACCAACGATCTTCTCTTAGCCTCAGATAATGGACTTGTTTCGATACTTGTCCTCCTAGACCTTAGTGCAGCATTCGACACCATTGACCACAACATCTTATTACAGAGACTGGAGCATGTGATTGGTATCAGAGGAACAGCATTAAAGTGGTTCCAATCCTATTTATCGGACAGATTCCAGTTTGTTCATGTCCATGATGAACCTTCCACACAAACAAAAGTTAGTTATGGAGTTCCACAAGGCTCCGTGCTAGGACCGATTCTGTTCACCCTGTACATGCTTTTTAGGATATGTCATTAGGAAGCACTCTATTAATTACCACTGCTATGCAGATGACATTCAGTTATATCTATCTATTAAACCTGTTAACACAAACCAGTTAACCAGACTTCAAGCCTGTCTAACTGACATCAAGGCCTGGATGACCAGTAACTTTTTACTTTTAAACTCGGAGAAAACTGAAGTCATTATATTTGGACCAAAAAATCTCAGAAATAACTTTTCTCAAATTATAGCTACTCTAGATGGCATAACCCTGGCCTGTAGCACTACTGTAAAAAACCTTGGAATTATTTTTGACCAGGACATGTCCTTTAACTCACACATAAAACAAATCTCTAGAACTGCATTCTTTCACCTGCGCAACATTGCCAAAATTAGGAACATCCTGTCTCAAAATGATGCAGAAAAACTAGTCCATGCATTTGTTACCTCAAGGCTAGATTACTGTAACTCATTACTATCTGGATGTCCCAGTATCTCCATAAAAAGCCTCCAGTTAATCCAGAATGCCGCAGGCCAGAGTCCTGACAGGAACTAGCAAGAGAGATCATATTTCTCCTATATTGGCTTCTCTTCATTGGCTCCCTGTAAAATACAGAATAGAATTTAAAATCCTTCTTCTCACATACATATCCCTTCATAATCAAGCTCCTTCATACCTTAAAGACCTCATAGTACCATATTATCCCAATAGACCACTTCGCTCTCAGAGTGCAGGTCTACTTGTGGTTCCCAGAGTTTCCAAAAGCAGAATGGGAGGCAGAGCCTTTAGTTATCAAGCTCCTCTCCTATGGAACCAGCTCCCAGCCTGGGTTCAGGAGGCAGACACTCTCTATACTTTTAAGGCTAGACTTAAAACCTTCCTCTTTGACAAAGCATATAGTTAGGGCTGGCTTCAGGCAACCCTGAACCATCCCTTAGTTATGCTGCTATAGGCCTAGACTGCCCGAGGACCATCGGTGCACTGAGCTCCCCTACCCTAACACCCCCCCCTTCCGTTAAAGGGAGTTTTTCCTCTCCACTGTCGCCAAGTGCTTGCTCATAAGGGAATTGTTGGGTTTTTAGTTTTAGTTTTTGTAAAGTGCCTTGAGATGATTTGTATTGTGATTTGGCGCTATACAAATAAAATTGAGTGAGTGAGTGAGTGAGTGAACAATGAGTGTTGTGGGCCAATGTTCTGAATAGGTAAATATGGGTCAGGAACAGGGAGTGCCTCAGGTATGGTGGCATCATTGACTGGTCTGAAATCCTGCACCATTCTGCATCCTTTCCCTTCAGCCTTTGTGATAGGCAAAATTGGGGAGTTCCATGTGGACTGATAAGGGATGATGACTCCCGCTTCCAAGAGTCCATGAAGGTGTCTCTGATTCCTTCCTCTTGTTCTGGTTTCAAGCGGTATTGAGGCCTCTAGATGGGGCCTTGTCCAGGTCTCAAGGTAATGTGGATAGGTGGAATGTCCACTGCTCTTACGTCATGTCTGGAGCTCGTCCATATGCAGGCTGGCACTTCAATCAACAATCTTGAAGTATCAGGATGGTCAGTTTTCTCTATTCCATGGAATCTTGGTAAGTCTTTATCGTCCATTACTGTGGCTTCTGTTGTACAGCCAGAAATACACCACATCCCCTCTTCTCTGGCTTTCCACACTCAGGGTGAATGGGTGGAGTCCCAGGTCAAGGTTATTGCTCTTTTGACCATTGGTCCCAATGATCTTGCCTCATAGTTGCTTCCCACTGCCAGTGTGACGTGGGGGCTGGAATCAGAACCGAGTTTGTACCAGGGGAGTAATTCAGTAGAGCGTTCACAATGAGCTTCCACACCCTCCTTCCCTGCAAAGATGCAGGTTGTTTTCAATTGGTGTAACTCATCAGGTTCAGTCAGATAGTTCAGCGTGCAGTGCAACTCTGTGGGGCCTTATATGGGTACAGAGTTTGTAGCCATGATTTCCATTGCATGTAGATCAACTGTATGTGGAAGGTTTCTGGGGCATCCGTTAGGAGTTTCATCCAGTAAATCCTGGTGAATGGTTCTGTGGTTTCTAGGGAGGGTGCCATATACAATATGCGGGTGAATGGTCCAAGACTTTGAAGGGCAGTTTGAGGGGCAGCTGTGATCTGTAATCCTTCTGGACCACAATAGCTGTTCATCCTCAGTTTTCCTAACAGATCTCTGCCTAGCAGATTGACTGGGCTGTCAGGGGCATCCAGGAACTGATGATGGAGTATTTGGTCTCCACACTGCACTGTCAATGGAACAGTGAAAGTTTGACTTTGGGGTTTCCCGATGACACCTATTATAGCAAGGTTCTTGGTAGAGAGAGGGTGAGGTTCATTGATGCAGGAGTAAGTAGCACCTGTGTCTGCCATGAGATGATAAGTCTTGCCATTTATAGTGCAGGCCACCATTGGTTCAGTTTGGAGTGTGCTGAACTGATCTGCAAAGATGTCTGGGCCCCTTTAGAGTTGTTCCTCAGGCTGCCAGGCTTGAGCCGGCATCTGAGCTGGATAAGGCAGATTCTGTCCTCCCCTTCCTCTTCCAGGAGGTCCACCATATCCTCCTCTAGGATTTCCTCCTCTCATGGGGCACTGTGGAGCCCAATGGCCTGTTGTCCACAACAGTAGCAAACATCCGTCCATGCTGGCTCACCTGCCCCTTCCTCCTGGTCCAGAACCCCTCTGGCCTCTCTGTGCATACCCATACACTGGCATCAGGGGTGGGGTGTATTGAGGTGTCATTGGAGTTGGATATGGGAAGGGTTGCAGTGGTTGAGGTGGAGAGGGAGCCGGCACGGGTGTCGTTAGAGCTCCTTATGCTGACTGCTCATAATGCTGGAGTGGTCCAGGTGGTGCAGCATTGGGTGTGGCCACCATCAATTTGGCCTTTTCTTTCTTTGCCTTGTGGGTTTTCTCATCTCCTCTGGAGACCTGTTGCTTTAATAACCTTTTGGCAAGGCCCTGCACTTCCTCTTCCTCTTGGACTGTCTTAGCCTGGTGTCTGTGGTAGTGGTGCTCAAGGTGTTGAGTCCACATTTGTGAGGTCATCTTCTGAAGACCCACAACTTCAGTGAGTGCTTTTTGGACCCCTTCTGGTAGGCCCTTGACACACTGCATTCTCCATAGAGCTTGAATGGACTCGCTGGAGTCATGTCTGGCACCCGTGTGTCGTTCCCAGAGCTCAGCTGCCCTCTTGAGGTATTCCAAAACTCCTTCATCTGGCTTTATTTTAATGTCTCCCACACTATCAATATTCCTTTCTGTGGGGTAGACTTCCCTCATTTCCTCCCACAAACGGTTCCAGAACTGGTTCAAAGGAGTGGAGTCTGCCATGTCTGATCCCACATCTGCCGTCCTTAGCAGATTATTGGTCATGGGTTTTTCTTCAATCCTTCCTAATAGGGCTCGCCTATCTCCAGCACATAGAACGTCTCCCATGGTCAGACTTTCCAGCGTTGATATCCACTCAATGGCTCCTCCTGCTAGGGGGGGGTAGCTTTCCCACCAGGCCCTCTATATCACGGGTGGGCAAATGGGACATAAGCTGTCTGTCCTGGTCCTGGGCCAATCACTCTGAGGGGGTAACATGCCATCTCCTTGTGGGGGCTTTCTGAGAGCCATTGGGTGTGATCTTTCAGGTTTTGATGCACCACTGGGGAGCTTGGGCTTCTTCTTTCTCCCATGTGGACTGTTAACCCTCTGGGGTCTGAGGGGGTTTTTGGGGCCTGGACAAATTTTGACATGTCCTGACATTTGTGCTTTTTTCAGTGTTTTTTAAACATATTAATGTCTAAAGTCTGATAACACTGTAATCAGCACAAAATTGGCTACAATAATATGTGAGCAGCAAGTTTATACATGATTGTGTTTTTGAGAATAAAGTGGTTATGCATGGTCAGTGAAAAACTACAATTTTTTACTCACTGAAATAAGACCATAAAACACAAACAGAACATTGGTTCACAAGACTTTGGAGACCAGCATGTTGTAGGCTAAAGTGTTTACTTCAGAGTGCTGTGAATGTCATCTTGTTCACACATTCACAGTAAACAATACACTGATTTAAATTTTCTAAGATATTTTTTGTCCAGAAAGGCCATATGCACGAGGATGTGTCTGAGGATGAATAGTCATCTGATTTACCTGAGAACACAAAAGACGCACTGAACGACCAGACAAAGACGCGCATAATGAGCCTTTCAGTCAATGTAGATGGAACGGATTAGTGCAGCACAATACAACACAATGAGGAGCCAAACGATCCTCATTTGAGTTAAAATCAGTGTTTTTACTCTGAGGACAAGCTAAACTATTTGTCTCTGTGTGGAATGTAAGGAGCGCCGCTTCACGTGCGTAACGCGCCATCATCCAAACGCGCAGAAAAAGTGAGTAAATTCTATGATGAAGTTTGACGTTTTTTGTCATTTCTCGGGGGTGTGCACATATTTACCTGGTTCACCTGAGATTATTTACATGTGAACAGTGAACAGAGTACAAGGCGGGACCGCATTACCTGTAATGAGGTGAGACAGGAAAAAACGGACTTCTCCTTACGTTCATACGGATTAAATAAAAAGTGATGATTTGTTTTTGACTTGAATTGTTTCACTCAAAAGAAAACATTTCAAGCTTTCTAGCCATATAATTCTTATTTTTATGAGCCAAGTATTCGCTGAGATTCTGGTTGTTTTATTTACGCGTCTGTGAAGAGAAATGACAGAGACAGAAAAGTCCGAGAGAGCAACCTGTCGGCTTTCTTTATTTAAAAAAAGCACAACGTTTTGTTGTTATTATGATGGTATACCACTAAAAGTAGACCCTTTACAGATTTGAATGATATACTTCTTTTATCTGAACGATCAGAATTGACGGAGTAATTTAAGTTTGTTTCGGCCTTATCAGTTAACCCCCCAGAGGGTTAACTTGAGGCGTTGAGGTGCCTCCACTGTGAACCAGGTGTCCTTCAAACACTCCAGTGACTTGGCCTGTGACTTAGGCTACTTGGGGAGGGGACCAGCGGTTAGGACCTGCCCAGTCGTCTTCATCCATCCATCCTCTTCCAGGCCCTAGGTATTTTTCATCCAAGGCATCAAAATCATCCTCCTCTTTTTCATCACTGCTACAAGGACTCCTTACATCAGGTGCTCCAAACTGCCCTGGTTCTGCTCCCGGTGGAGTAGGATCTCCTAGGGGGCGCCCAGGAAGGGAACGTGGGCCCAGGCTTCGAGGTGTTGGCTGCAGGAGTGCAGGCTGTTGTTGCTCTTCATCCATGGAACTTCCTCTCATTGAGAGTTCCTCCACTCTCCTAGAGAGTTCCTGTAATTGCTTCACACAACATCCTGCTGCTTGATCTGCCACCTTGGCTGCTCTGATGGCCACTGAGGCTGCAGCATCTCAGATAGGGTCTTCCACTTCCACTTCCATCCTTCCACTCTTTATCTCCATCATGGAGCCTGGAGCCCCACTCCCTCAGAGCTGTAAGGTGGGGGTATCTCTGTCAAGGAAGGATAGAGGCCTCCTTTCTCAGGAGTTCCTTCTTTTGTCACTGGTGGTGCTGGGGAGTATGTTGGCTGAGGGCCCTGCTTCAGTGCCTGCCTCTTCTTCCTCTATGCCTTTAAGACATTAGTCATTACTTCACACATGGCTGATGTAGTTTCATCTGTGTTTTTGGTTTTCCACATCTTGGTGTGGGTTGACCCCCATCCATGCTTGCCAGCTGCTTCCCAATTGGCGGTAGCTTCTCTGTAATCAGCGGCTGCAGCTGTGGCTATGCATAAAATGGTTGGGCTGCTAGGGATCGGAGCCTTAGGATCGCTGGTGAGGAGACCTCTTTTTTCCCATTTACCCCATTACTTTTCTACTCCTTTCTTGGTCGGAGCCTTGTCCTTTTCAGGGGCTCCTTCTATCATCTTCTGAATTACCCATTGCTTCAGCTCTCCCAATGTTTTTATATCCTCCATTGTACCTAACTTTTCTTTACTTAGTTACACCCTTTCCACAACACTTGCTTTTAAATTAAAATTTTAAATTAAGATCAAAATTAAAATTAAAATTAAAGAATAACTGCTGTAACAATTGAATTTCCCCTTGGGGATTAATAAAGTACTTCTTTTAATTTTAACAACTATTTCCTGCAATTACTTTTGTATGCCATCAGATGTCAGCCTTTTCAATTCCCTTTGCTCTTACGTTTCTGATCCCCTTCACTCCTGTGACTCCTCCTACCTGAACTACTCTACCCGACTTCCTTATTCACCCACACTCTGCCTTGCCGTCTGTACAGTCTCCTTCTCTCCTAACACAAGAAGACACTGAGTACACTTCTCTATTTTCTAACGATAAATTCTGCCAACGTGCATGTCAACACCAACCTTGTAAGATCAGAAATCACTTGAATACGCACAGTCCTTTCACCCACACATACTTCATCAGAGTCGTCACTCTGTTTTTCGTGTTTCAACGCTGCTCTTTTGCGTCAGACAAAGTTCCTTTTCCCAGGCTACTTACTGGCGTTCGCTCATGCAATTTTAAACTTTAATCAATTTGCAGTCACAACCAAACTTTTGCCCACACGGCCGCCGAGTTTGGCTGTTTCATGCACGCTTCGCAACTTTCACACTATAACAGGCTTAATTTACTTAGTTACTCAGTTAACCGGCATGGAAATACACAGTGCACATTTAAACACTCAAGCCTTGCATTTGTTTTCAATCAAGTTACTGGCAAACTTTAAATTCTCAAGGAATACAAGACCAGGTTGGTATAGAGTTACCAATGCTCCAATAGAGCAATCTATGATCCTGTCTCAAATCAATTTTCTATGTTCGATAATTGTTCGATATTGTTATCGGGTAGTTTAACGATTACTCATATTACTACTTTTCTTTATTCTTTCTTTACTTGAAAATCCCCACATACAATTCTTCAATGCAATACTTTCAAGTGAAAGTGAAAGTGACTTAACTGGCCAAGTATGGTGACCCATACTCGGAATTTGCGCTCTGCTTTTTAACCGAAACCCAAGTGCACACACACAGCAAGTGAACACACACCCGGAGCAGTGGGCAGCCAATGCTGCGGTGCCCGGGGAGCAGTTGGGGGTCCGGTGCCTTGCTCAAGGGTCTCACTTCAGTCGTGGTATTGAAGGTGGACGGGGCGCTGGCTATTCGCTACGTGCCACCGGACCTGAGACTCGAACCTGCAATTTTCAGGTTACAAGTCCGAGTCCCTATCCAATAGGCCACGACTGCCCCTGCCCCCCTTCATATACATAGCATTAATCCTATCCCAAGTTGATAATTCGCACCTTACCTCCAGAACACTCACTTATAATTTAGCAATTGCCAATACACAAATTTGGTTCATTGGAACAACAGGTTCTGCTTACCTTTTACTTTGGGGCCGCCCCGTGAGTGTCAGGAGGTCCAGAGTTTAGATCCAGTCCTTGCTGGAAATCCTCAGCCTCAGACTGTGTCCAATTGTCCCTTGCAGATCACGTCAGGGTCACCAATTTTGTAAGCACATTCATTTTCTACAATGAGGACTCATCACAATAACTCAATTTAGGAGTTATTTGCATTGAAGAATCATCAGCATGTACATGGACCTCTCCTTCAGAAAATCGCAGTCTGCAAGCAGTTAACTGCAACCAACTTTCCAAAGAGAAGATGCTATCCTTAGCATTACACAAAATTTGTATGAAAATGTGTGACTATCTGATTGGTCTATACTGGTGGGGAGTAACAATGGTTTTAGACTTAGCTCTCCCTTCGTTGGTGCTCAGGCCAGTCCCACAATCTCTTGGCACTTTCTTCAGCCAGTCCCGTGCGACAGTGCCCATCTGTGAAATCTAAAGAATTCTTTACTGACCGTCTCTAGGTGCTCCTCATTCTGAGGTTTCTTTACTGAATGAGGTACTCCTCATTCTGAGGTTATCTGACTTGTAACACATGTTTACTAAGACAACCACCAGAGCAGCTTCTGTGCTCAGCTTTTTTCCTCTGGGTTCATCCTCTCTGTGCCGGAGCCAGGGTCCAATAATTGCGGACAGAGGAGTTCTTCCCAACTTTTCCGTGGGTTGAGTTTCAGCAGAGCCAGAGGAGGACTTGTCTCTTGTCTACATAGACAAGAGAAGGAAGTGGAAAACCTGTTGTTTCAATAGTTGTGCCCCAGCTATGGCTACTGTAATTCTGATACATTTACTTTTGTTGTGCATACTACTACTATTTTTTATTCTGATACTTATTTTTAATAATTAAAAGGTATTATTCTTGAAGGATAGAGTTTATATTTTGCCCCTCCCAGTGCATGAAGAAAGTTCACCCACAAGTCACTTCCTCTTAGTCACCCTGCTCCTTTTTCGGCACACGGCTGAAAAACACATACCCAAATTAAACTAGCTGTCTTTACATTTTAAGAGTTATATTGATGACCTTGGTGTTGTTTGAAGGAAAAGCTTTCCAGTTTACAATTGGCATGCTGTAAAATGTGAAATTTGACTCCCTTCCCCCTTCTAGCTTCGACCGCTGCTTGCCCACCGTTGTCAAGGCAACTGTTGCAGTAGTGGTGGGGGCATTTAAAGCCCACTTACTTACCCACTTGGTTATGGTAAATGACATGCCGTTGGAAAGGGCTCATCATTGGCTACAAGATACGTCAGTCATCAATGCCAAACAATGCGACTAGCTGATTCTAATGTCATTAGAAGTTGGTCTATGCCCCTGACTGGAATTTGCTCTGAGTTGCGATTCCTATTGGTTTTATGCATAGTTACTTTGAAAAATGTAACAAACACGTTTGATTGAGGCCTCATGTGATTCACTGAAGCTTTCTATGTCAATCTTTATTGAATAAATGCCGAAATCAACCGTAAAACAAACCGGATTACAGCTTTTCATGAGGAGGATGATGGTTTATGGATTTACTGTATAATAATACGTCTTTTGGACTAAAACATGGGTGCACTATGTTCTATGGATTCTAACAAACAAAAGGATATGCGACACTGGATGTTTCTGTGCATGTACGAAGTAACACAACAGAAAAGGTAAGAACCAGCATACTGTACTGTATTTGTACTATTGTTAAATATTAAGAAACTGTAGTTGCTGTGATTATTCAATCCTAAATTGCTTTATACCATTTGAATCGTGAGATTTTAAGCTTTTATTAGATATACATTTTGTCAGACTTTATTCAAATTTGTCTAATGATCTTTGGTGACCCATCTGGACATACAATTCTTCTCCCACGCCCGGGAGATGGGGGACTAACAGGCATCAGTCTCGTGTGAAAGTCAATGTATTCTCTGTTATTTCTGAACACTGACCTCACAAATGTGTCTATATTTTCATTTCGATATGTGTTTTTTATACAATCTGAATTTACTGGTGGTTTTGGTTAGGGTGAGGTTTTGGTTACATTTATGTGGCAACATAAAGTCAGTTTAAATATGTTTTTCTTTAGTTTTCTGGATATTTAATCAATTTCTAGTAAAACTACTAAAATATACTAAAATGTTTAATTAAACTTAATTTTAGTATGCACGAATTAAATCATTTAATTAAACTGAATTTGCAATAACATTGAGAAACAATGTAATCCAATTTTTTTTACAGTATATTAATATTAAACAAAAAACCGACTGGATAAATGGAGAAGCAAAGAAAGTTTATGTGCCCCTAATTGTGTACAGCTCTTTGCTCACAGTTTTCTATGTCACAGTCTCCCTATTTACTGCCTGCTTTAGTCAGTCAATCACTGATAAGGCTTTAGAGCACTGCTTGTTTTTCCTTTCCTCCATCCTTCCGTGAGATGTTGAGTGAAGGGAAATGAGCAGCCACCTTTGTTGTGTTGATGTTCAGATTTGGAGAACATGAGGGAGCATTTTATACTTGATGAACTACCAGATTAACACAGTAAACATTTTACTTGGTTTCACTTTGATGTATAAATGGGATGACACATATCAAAGTACCCAACTCACACTGCAAACCGTGAGGCGAACTGCTGTAACTTCTAACAAACAAAATGATTAAACTTATCCAGCTACTAAATACAACTGGGTGTACATTTGTTGATACATGTCAAGACATTTTAATTACATCCACTGTTAGTTATTAAACCAATGAATAATTTGACATTCTGTGTTGTTGTATGCTCCTAGATTATCTGTTAACTAATGTCTTAGCCTTGAAAGGTTATCTGACCTCTAACTTTCAACAAACTAATGCATGAGACTCTGAGATACTTGTAATCTGAATTCAACCATTCAAGAATGAAGAGATATATAGGAGCCTGGAAGGTGCTTATTTCATGAGTACGTATTCATACCTATACTAAACACAAAGTCTATCCACCAATTTCAACTCTGCAGATAAGCAAAAACCACTATTTTCTAAAACTGAAACAGTTAGAGGTGGCAATGTGCTAGTCATAGCATCAATTTAATAATTTTATGTTCATGTTCTAGCCTGAATTTGTGTTTTATATACATTGATTATACTTGAAATTAATACCGCACATCGAAGTGGTGAAGAAAATGGCCAAGTATTTGCTCAGTATAGCTCAAGTGGTGACCATTGATGCTGTTCTGTCATTACGTTTGTTCTTGGACTGGAACATATTTATGCTATGGTATCTTATCAAGCAGACTGTCAGACTCAGGCACCCATATTTGGACTGAGAATTAGACAGAAATTCACTTATGTTTTTTCTTTTTTTCTACACATTAGTCTCACTCTGTCTAAATTAATATAACATATTTCACAGTTACTTCATTTTACCAAAACAGATAACACCTGCTCAGGTTTTTGCCAGAGGTTAAAGTTGCTTGTGGAAAACCTGACACAGTAGTGTTACAAGACTGGTCTGGCAACCAGGTAGCAGTACATCTTCAGACATCCGGCAGCTACAGTGTAACTGTTTATGAGTCATTCAACAATTCAAAAATTCAAAAGTCAACATTGATTTTAAATTCTATTCTGTATTTTACAGGGAGCCAATGAAGAGAAGCTAATAAAGGAGAAATATGATCTCTCTTGCTAGTTCCTGTCAGGACTCTGGCCTGCGGCATTCTGGATTAACTGGAGGATTTTTATGGAGATACTGGGACATCCAGATAGTAATGAGTTACAGTAATCTAGCCTTGAGGTAACAAATGCATGGACTAGTTTTTCTGCATCATTTTGAGACAGGATGTTCCTAATTTTGGCAATGTTGCGCAGGTGAAAGAAGGCAGTTCTAGAGATTTGTTTTATGTGTGAGTTAAAGGACATGCCATCTAAAGTAGCTATAGCTTTAGAAAAGTTATTTCTGAGGTTTTTAGGCCCAGATACAATAGCTTCTCTTTTCTCTGAATTTAAAAGTAGAAAATTACTGGTCATCCAGGCCTTTATGTCAGTTAGATACGCTTGAAGTCTGGTTAACTGGTTTGTGTTAACAGGTTTAATAGATAGATATAACTGAATGTCATCTGCATAGCAGTGGTAATTAATAGAGTGCTTCCTAATGACATATCCTAAAAAGCATGTACAGGGTGAACAGAATCGGTCCTAGCACGGAGCCTTGTGGAACTCCATAACTAACTTTTGTTTGTGTGGAAGGTTCATCATGGACATGAACAAACTGGAATCTGTCCGAATAATAGGATTGGAACCATTTTAACGCTGTTCCTCTGATACCAGTCACATGCTCCAGTCTCTGTAATAAGATGTGGTCAATAATGTCGAATGCAGCACTAAGGTCTAGGAGGACAAGTATAGAAACAAGTCCATTATCTGAGGCTAAGAGAAGATCGTTGGTGACTTTCAACAGTACTGTTTCTGTACTATGATGTGCTCTAAATCCTGATTGAAAATCTTCAAATAGTTCATTTCTGTGTAAGTGGTCTGATAGCTGCTTAGCAACAGCTTTTTCAAGGATTTTAGAAATAAATGGTAGGTTGGATATTGGTCTATAATTAGCCAAGACTCCTGGATCAAGAGTAGGCTTTTTGAGTAAGTGTTTGACTACTGCAGTCTTAAAGGCCTGTGGTACGTAGCCTGATACTAGAGATAAATTTACTAAGTCTGATAAAGATGAGTTGATTAATGGCAGGGTGTCTTTAAGCCGCTTTATGGAGAGCCTTTTTATATGTTAATAGACTTTTTTTCCAGGCTAGAAAAATTTCCTCTAAATTTGTGGAACACCACTTCCTTTCCAGCCTTCGTGATGCCTGCTTTAAGGTACGAATATGTAAATTATACCATGGGGCTAATCTCCTCTGATTCACTAACTTCTCAACAATATGATCAATTTGGTAGGGAGTAGGATTGAGGTAGCTGCCCTCCACTGTGTAGCACATGGCATGGACGTAAATAAAGATGGAATCATTTTCTTAAATTTATTAACAGCGTAATCAGATAAAGATCTGCTGTAGTGGAATTTTCTTCCAAACGCTGCATGATCCATCATCTTAAATTCAAAAGTTATTAAAGAATGATCTGACAAAAGAGAATTTTGGAGAAAAACTATTAAATGTTCAATTTCGATGCCATAGGTCAGAACAAGATCAAGGGTGTGATTCAAACAGTGGGTGGGTTTGTGTCACGAGCTGGTGTCGGAGCGTAGGTGCGGGAGAGAAGGTAGGACCCAAATGCTGGACAACACAGGCTTTATTTTCTCCTGGGACTTCCAGGGCAACAAATACAAAAACTCAAGAGACTAAGCACACGGGAACCGGATGATACGGTAAAACTAAGAAAGACTACACACTACAAAAACACACCTTCACTCATAACACAAACTAACTATAACTAGTTTCAACAAATGCTTTGGCAGGGAACAAAGGAAGGAGGGAGGTATAAATAGGGAGAAACACAAAGAAAATTACACACAGGTGAAATCAATGAACAGAAATAACTAGTGAAGCTGCCAGGGGCCAGTGAGTGAGGGACGTTTTTAGAAAAGATCCAATCAGAATTAATCTTCTTAGACGCACATGCACATTTGAAAAGTAACTGATCTACCTAGTGACGTGGGATGCGCGAGTACACGACATCATCATAGCCTACACTGGGTTTCTGTCTGACTTAAACTATAATGAAATGGAAACAGCTGGGAGAAAACGAAGAGAAGATATATGGGTCAGTTTCACGTTTGATGCAATGGCATTACTGCTAAATACAGTTTTTCTTTTAAATATTTTGGAGTTGCACTTTTGCTTTAAAGAATGAAGAATTTCATATGCAAGTTATAAACGATGCATATCTAATTTTTGGTCTTTTATTGAAAGGCCATATTCCATATATATTTAATGAAACTTGTTTTTTATTTAATTTTAATTTAGAATATTTTGTATATTACAATAGTTTTACTAAATTACACTTAAATTAAACCCAATATATTTTAGTCGACTAAATCTACAGTAGATTTAGTTGACTAAAATCTTATGCTATTTAGTAGTCGACTAAAACTAAAACAAAGCAGATGACTACAACTAAAATTGCATTTTAGTCAAAAGACTATGACTAAAACTAAATTAAAATCTGCTGTCAAAATTAACTGGTTAAAATTTCCCACTATAATGACTTTATCTGAACTAAGCACTAAATCAGACAGGAAGTCTAGAAATTCAGTGGTCACTTCTCTGAGTAAGGGACAGGTGGATGGTACAGGATAACTCCTACTCCATTCCTCTTTCCATCCACACCCTGATAAAACAGCTTGAACCCTGCTCCTAATCTATAAACCTTGCTACCTTTCCACCTGGTCTCCTGAACACACAAGATATCCACCTTTCTTCTCTCCATCATATCAGCCAACTTTCTAGTTTTCCCTGACAAAGTCCCTACATTCAAAGTCCCTGCTCTAAGTCCTACACTTCTGCCCTTCCTCTTCTCTCTTTGCCTATGAACACGCCATCCTCCTCTCCTTCTTCGACCAACAGTAGTCCAATTTCCACTGGCACCCTGTAGGTCAACAGCAGCAGTGGCGGTCGTTGTTAACCTGGGCCGTGACTGATCCGGTATGGAAGTCGTATTTGTGATTCGCATGTTTGATTTGGCTTAAATTTTATGTTGGATGCCCTTCCTGACACAAACCTCTGCATTTACCTGGACTTGGGACTGGCACATGAAGACACTGGATTGTGCCCCTTGTTGAAAGCCCACTTGGGGTAGCCACAGGTTTTGAGGGAGTGTCCATCGAGGTAGGGATGTTGTTTGATCTGTGGCATAAAGTCCTGATGACCCCTAGTTTGTGTTGCAGTGGGTAATGGCCTAATGAGAAGACCTAAGAGCCTATTCAGGCCAGGTGTGAAGTGAAACCCACTCAGGGGCGTGGGTCTAACGACTCTCACCTGATTTACTTATCTTACCTAGTGAGCCTATTGGACTAGGGGTGGAGAGAAACTAACCTGTGAGATAAATTGGAGGTTCCAGTCTAGCCTTTCTCAGACTGATGAAGCCACCTGGATGGGTGGTAAAATGTTTCGGCCTTAAAACTGAAAGTCAAGTTGCCATGACACAACCTCTAGATTACTTCCCCTGGACGACTGAGAACCTTCACAGACTTCTGATTTATATGTTCTAGGGGCAGACACAATCTCTATGTGGTTGGAGGGGGGTGACGGCTAAGGACACTGTTGAGAGGCGTCTTAGACTGAGTCTCTGTGTCCCGATCCCCACTCTGGATTGTCAAACACTTTATGTTGGCTAATAAACTCGGCACTTTAACAAACAGCAATTACTGACCAAACAGCAATTACTGACCAAAGTGGAGTAGTAATTCAGCAATTACTGAACATTAGAATAACTAAAAGTAAGAATTAATATAAAATGTACATAAAACAATAAAAGCAATAAACAATAGTAAAAAAATCAACATCTCACATCGGGTTAAAAGCCAAGGAAAAGAGGTGGGTTTTAAGTTGAGATTTAAAAATGAACAGTGAAGAACCCTGTCTAATCTGCAAAGGCAGCAAATTCCACAGTTTTGGGCCCACAACAGCAAATGCCCTATCCCCACACAGTTCGCATGTTACAATTATATAGAACTATGTTCTGCTACTTACTACTTAGTTGTTGTTAATCTTGAGCTTATATTTGAGCTTGGTTATTTAAATGTGTACTGTAACTACACTGGATTTGTGAAAAAAAAACCGTTTGTTAATGGTTTAACATTATTTGGTTAATAAATAGAGAGAAAATTATAGAGTGCGACATTGTTTTGGCAAAGTTACACACTGACTCCACATTAATTTTAGCGACCTCTGATTGGCATAATTGGGTGTGGCTGCCGACATGAATAACGATTTTACCATATTGACGGTTAGCATTAGCCAGTGGCTTAAAATTTGACTTGATGTCGCCCGCTCTGTCGCCAGGAATGCATTTTCCTATAGTCATTAGAGTTTCTAGCTTAACGTTTCTGACTATGGAATCAGCAATTATCAGAGTCAGTTTCTTAGCGGGTGTGTCACTGAGCGGGAAAAATCAGTTAGAAACCTGAACAGGCAGGTGATGAGCCATGGGCTTCCTAATTCTCAGGGTCTGCTCCAAAGCTGTCATTGGACAACTAACAGAACCTGAGCTCGGGACCTCCACACCTGCTAACAGGTTCTAGGTTAGCTGGCTTTTGTTCAAAGGTGTGGAGCCACACTTCCAATTCAGTGAGCCTCGCCTCCAAAGCTAGCAGAACCTTGCACTTATTACAAGTATCATTATCACTAAAGGAAGCAGAGAAATAACTAAACGTGGCACACTGAACAGGACAGAGAGAGAGAGAGGGAAAAGCCATGCTACTAGCTAGCTAAGCTAACTGGTAGGCTAACGAGCACTAAGTCTGGAAATAGCAAGAAATAAAAAGGTACTTGACTAGTACAGGAATATGTAGTGGTTATTGATTTATTCAGAGAGTTTAGTTAGTTTTTAGGTGTGTTAGACTAAAGCTAGTTGTCATGAGGCGGCAGTACCGGTCCTCCCAGTTACCTTGTGTGTCTCCACTGCCTTTCTACCTCAATATGTGTTGTGCTGTCTCCCCTGTGCGTATTGTCCGCAGGTGTACCATGGGAGAACGGTAGCTGCTGATGAGCATCACCTCGTTCCAATTACTCACCCTCTACAATAAAAGCTCTGGTTCATCTCTCCATCGTCACCTGTTCATCTTGTTAACTCCACACGGTAGCATCTTGCCTGCTTCACTCATTTAAGAGAATCTTATCAGATGAATACTTACCTGTTCTCTGTTTCTCCAGGTTCCTGCACTTCAGCAGTTACCTGTGGTACACCTGACCCTTTTTTCCTCGAGCCACGCTGCCCTCAACAAGCTGTACATTGCAGCGTACTTCAGCAAGGGATTGTCCCGAGTCGCCCTGGAGTGTGAGGGGTCAAAGATAAAAGATTGAATTATTGTAATCACTGGTGTAAAGACCATGTATGGGAAGTGAAATATTACTGAGCATATACAGGTGTAGAGACCATATATAGGAGGTGAAATATTATTGAGAAATATTGAAATATTATTATTACTGATGTAAAGGCCATATATGGGAATGAGCTGAGCAGCAAGAGTTACAGTTGAGAAGGGTGTAATCAGACTATATAACCACTGTGTGTTTCCTTGTTTTCAGTTCTGTGGCTACATGCATTAGAAATAGTGTCACAGAACTCCAGATATATCTGACTGTATTTGCTCATGTAATCTGTTTTGCTGTGGAAACAATAAAAGTATAGAATCTTCAATGGGCTACTGACTGATCTCTTCAAATAAACCAACTCGGGGGGACACAGGTGTAGTGCATGTCCCAACAAATTGGGGGCTCACCAGGATTTAAGGAGATCTGTGATTGGACATCAAAAGACAGATCAGATGCACTCCACTGAAAATTCTGGCTGGCCATAGAAAGGTAAGCAGAAACCTGTTTCATCGAATTCTGCATATTGGCTGAAACATTAAATTAAGAATTTCAGTGGGTGAGTTGACCTGTTCCTAAATTACTGCATGAGCAAACAGTAGTAAATGTGCACATAAGTGATTAAAGAAATGGGTTAGAGTCCCTATAAGGAAAAGGATTGAAGTCCCCACCGGATCGGCGTATCTGGTGAAATGTAGAGGTTAGAGGCCTTACCAGGTTAGTCTACTGGTAGAAGTCCTTGGTTTGGCAACCCCCACAGTACTTGACGAAGGCTGTTTTAGCTGGGACGGCTGGATCCCGGGGAATTCAGGACCCCCGAAGTCCTTGCGTTTGGGCATTTATCCAAATTGAGTGAAGGTTTGAAATGATATAGTGTTGTGAATTTTTTATGTTTTGTTTGTATGTCTGAAACCATACAAGTGTCTTGAACACGAAAAGCCGCCCCTGTTGTGCTGTGGATACCTTGCGGTGTTAACTAAGCAGCTGATCAGGAAGTTGCGAGAGAAAAAAGTGTTCAATTGGTTCAGTTGCTCGGGTGTACTCCATACAAACTGACTGGCTTGTGTGGTATAGGGAAAGTTGTTTTGTATTGAGAAAAGGTTTCATTTACAGGAAAGATTCGAGGTAAGTAAAAATTTGATAGGGATCTAATTTGATAGGGAAATAAATGATGATGGGTGGGGTCCCGGAACGAAGAGATGGAAACCGGTAAATGATCAGATTATCCATCTCATGCAAGCGGTGAGTGGAAGAGAAAATCCGAAAAATACAGAGACAAAGCTAAAGAAGACATGAGAGTTTTGGTACAAGAAGTAATCAGGGAGAAAGGACTCTCCCCGTCCATGAGAGTGCCGCTGAAAAATATCTTGTGGAAAAAACAAGAGGAGAAGAAAAGGAAAAATTGGAAAAAGATATTGGGGAAGCAGGAATGTTGAACAAGTCCAAGTTAAAGAAAAACGTAAAAGATTTAGAAGAATGCAGAACTAGCTCTATGATGCCTGGGTGTGTTGCACATGTGCAGACTCTTATAATCAGGAACAGAAACCAACGTCAAAAGGGAAGAATAGAAGCAAGCCTGCACCTCCTCCACCGCTATATCAGGAAGTGAAAACCCACCGCCCCCCCAGCGCAGCTCTGCCCAGTGTTGACAATTACAGGAGGAAGTTTAGATATGGAGCCTGCAGCAGCGGTAGGAAGACACAGAGAGAAAGAAAAAGGGACAATGGGGAAGACGAGCAGCCAGAACAAGAGGCATTTGATGCTAGGAAAATGAGAGTGTCATGATTGACACTGGACTTCCTGTTTCTTTTATTTTGGTAGGGATCATGACAGGATCTAGCTTGTTTCATTTTTGTTCTCTTTACGTTGACCCAATTAGTTCATTGTTTTCACCTGTACCTCGTTTTCTCCCCATGCCTTTTTATACACCTGTCTTGCCTTTGTTCTTTGCCAGGTTGTCTGTTAAGCCACCACCTTGAGCTCTGTTGCGAAACCTATGTTTCATACCTTGTTTGCCTGATCTCTTTTGCTAATTTCAACTCTGCCTGTTATTTGGACCCTTTTTGATCCTGGACTGCCTTTATGTTCGCTGAGATTTAAGTTAAGTTGTTCTGTTTTTTTTTTGTCACTGTGTTGTCACTGTCTAGCATGTTTGTCTTGCTCCTCTTATGTTTTTGGTTTCTGTCTTGGCAGTCCTTGTAACCCCTTTGCTCATGCCTTGTCCCTCCTTTTCATGTCCATGTTTTCTCGTAGTCTGTTTGTCTCCTCAAGTGTGTGTGACCCAGACCCTTATGCCTTGATTTCCCTGATTCTCATGTTCTGTTTCCCTGTTTGGTCTGGTGCGTCTCCCTAAGTGTGTGACCCAGACCCTCATGCCTTGTTCCCTTTAGCGGTAATGCTCTTGTCCCACGTTCATGTTTTCGTGTAATTCCGTGTGCCTTGTTTTCCTCGTGTCCCCACCCATGTTTTGCACTTATGAGTTTCCTTCCCTTGACCTTCTCCTGCTTTGTATGTTTGTTTCCTGTTTTAGCCTTGTTTTAGTTAATAAAAGACTCCTTTTCTCACTCCTGTGCTTGTGTGGATGAAGTTGGCTCCTGACCACGTCCTTAGCTTATGACAGAGAGCGCTGACAAAAGAAAGGGAAAGAGAGACTAGAGAAGCACAGATGAGATTGAAAAATAACAGAGGTCCTCCATCAGTCAGGCCAGAAACCAGGGCATACTACTCAGAACGTAGATCAGTTACTCTGGGTGGATGAGACCACCACCATGCGAGAAGTACCGCCCAGAGGTAGACATCGCATAAAGCTGAGATCCCAAGATAGTCCCGAAGGACCGGCAAGACCTGGCGCTTCAACACCAGCAGGGAATTTCCCTCTCTTTAGAGGAGACGGAGGTAGAGATAGATATAAACCATGGAGATGTTACTAGCCTGGTAGAGCAGATGCCCCCTCCCTCCGAAGGAGGTGGACTGTGGCTTAAGAAGTTGGATAAACTGACTGCAGGACAGAGGCTTGCTTTGGGAGATTTCAGAGCTGTAGCTAGTAGGTGTTTGGACTTTCAGGGACCTTAAGGAAGTAGAGGAACAGGCTGGGACAGATCGGGAGTCAGATGAATCTCCGCTGGTTAGGGTGATTACAGAGATTGGTGAAGTTATGCGTGAAAAGTTCCCACTGCCTAACTCAGCTGGGGTCCCCAAACTGCCATGGAAATCTGATCAGACCCCCAGAGGGTATTTGGATAATTGTAAGGAAGCCTGGGAGAAAATCACTGGGTGTCACCCAGGGAAGCGAGGGCTGCAACAGGAATGGTTCAGACAGGCAGTGATGGAAGGAGTGCCCCCATCTGTTAAAGACGCCATGATAATCATGGCTAACCCCGACCTACCGGGAAGTGAGTCTTCCGTCTGGGAAAGGCACCTATTGCATCACCTCCAAAGAGCCAAGGACGATGAGACTAAGGGAGAAAAGGATATGAAAGAATTACAAACACAGCTGCTTAAATTACAATTGGGGGACGCCAAAAAAAAGGTAAATGATAACAAGAAAGACCATAAACTAGGAAAACAACTGGTCGCTCAGCCCACTTCAAACCTCGCTGTCCAGGATACGCCTGACCTCTTCCCTATCCCACCGTGGGTAGATCCCCACCCCCCACAAGGAGGAGGGTGGGGCCAGAACAGCTGGAGAATATATAAGCCTTACAGAAGAGCTCGGGGAGGGGGAGGATATGGCAGGGGGGGAAGAGTCTAATTCAGCCACTTCCAGGGCAACATGAAACAACAGACATTTACTGGGGAATACTGGAACCTGAAGCTCCCACCTTCAAAGGCATTATAAGCACATACATGGAGTGGAAACCGTGGATTTCTCTCCTGGAGCCATACACCAACTCCCCTGACCCTCCCCATGTAAGTTGTTCTATGACAGAAACTCCTGTGATTGGTATCAGGAAGAATTTCTAAATCATTTGGAAGGGCAGTCATGGACAGTGGAGTGCTCTGACCTCTTTGTGGATCCTGAGGGAGTGGCTGCGGGTGTCAAACTCACTCCTGAGCAGATGATCTGGTATGAGATGGCAGATGAGGCCGCTCCACATATTTCCTTAGCCTTACATCCAGGGCACCAAGCTAAAGAATTAGGTCCTATGGTAAAGAGAGCCCTTGCACTCACTGATTGGGCTTCAACCCAATTGCCCGCGGTCCACTTTTCTCCCTCTTCCAAAATGTACAGAATTACTTGTTCGACGATTGATTCGGCCATCCTTGAACACTGTTAGCTGTCAAGAGATCACGGCAGAAACAAAACTGACCATGATCTGGCAGAGCACCTCCTACAACAACTCCCAGACAGTCTCTGGTCCCGGGGCTCCACGGACGTGGGCATCTGTAAGTCCTGCCCTCCCATTTCTTTCAACGTTTCCGCCGAGGGGCCAATATGGCAGGCTCAATATCCCCATAAGCCCCAAGCAGAGGTGGGAATTTCTGAAATTCACTTGTATTGACCTAGCGAATGCCTTCTGCCTCCCTCTTCATCCAGACTGCAGGGACATTTTTTCATTCACTTTTCAGGGCCAACAGTTGAGGTATACTCGGGCACCACCGGGCTTCGTCCTCTCACCGGGTCTCTTTAATCAGGTCCTGAAGCATATGTTGGCTGGCTGCCTCTTGCCAGCAGGTACTACTGTCATCCAGTATGTGGATGATATCTTGATTGCATCGTGCACTGACACAGATTGCCTTGCAGCAACGCTTTCAGTGCTATGGAGGTTGGCAGAAAAGGGCTTTAAAGTCAGTAAATCTAAGCTTCAAATTGCCAGGAAACAAGTTTCCTTCCTGGGTCGCATTATCTCGGTCAAAGGTGCTGGACTCTCACCATCCCATCGGTCCACCATCCTGCATCATCCCAAATTGTTAAGGATATGCTGTCCTTCTTAGGTCTAACAGGCTTCAGCAGAAACTACAGTGGGTACGGAAAGTATTCAGACCCCTTTAACTTTTTCACTCTTTGTGTCATTGCAGCCATTTGCCAAAATCAAAAAAGTTCATTTTATTTCTCATTAATGTACACTCAGCACCCCATCTTGACAGAAAAAAACAGAAATGTAGAAATTTTTGCAAATTTATTACAAAAGAAAAACTGAAATATCACATGGTCATAAGTATTCAGACCCTTTGCAGTGACACTCATATTTAACTCACATGCTGTCCATTTCTTCTGATCCTCCTTGAGATGGTTCTGCTCCTTCATTGGAGTCCAGCTGTGTTTAATTAAACTGATTGGACTTGATTAGGAAAAGCACACACCTGTCTATATAAGACCTTACAGCTCACAGTGCATGTCAGAGCAAATGAGAGTCATGAGGTTGAAGGAACTGCCCAAGGAGCTCAGAGACAGAATTGTGGCAAGGCACAGATCTGGCCAAGGTTACAAAAGAATTTCTGCAGAACTGAAGGTTCCTAGAGCACAGTGGCCTCCATAATCCTCAAATGGAAAACGTTTGGGACGACCAGAACTCTTCCTAGACCTGGCCGTCCAGCCAAACTGAGCAATCATGGGAGAAGAGCCTTGGTGAGAGAGGTAAAGAAGAACCCAAAGATCACTGTGGCTGAGCTCCAGAGATGCAGTAGGGAGATGGAAGAAAGTTCCACAAAGTCAACTATCACTGCAGCCCTCCACCAGTCGGGGCTTTATGGCAGAGTGGCCTGACGGAAGCCTCTCCTCAATGCAAGACACATGAAAGCCGGCATAAAGTTGGCCAAAAAACACATGAAGGACTCCCAGACTATGAGAAATAAGATTCTCTGGTCTGATGAGACCAAGATTGAACTTTTTGGCGTTAATTCTAAGCGGTATGTGTGGAGAAAACCAGGCACTGCTCATCACCTGCCCAATACAATCCCTACAGTGAAACATGGTGGTGGGAGCATCATGTTGTGGGGGTGTTTTTCAGCTGCAGGAACAGGACGACTGGTTGCAACTGAAGGAAAGATGAATGTAGCCAAGTACAGAGATATCGTGGAAGAAAACCTCTTCCAGAGTGCTCAGGACCTCAGACTGGGCTGAAGGTTCACCTTTCAACAGGACAATGACCCTAAGCACACAGCTAAAATAACAAAGGAGTGGCTTCGGAACAACTCTGTGACCGTTCTTGACTGGCCCAGCCAGAGCCCTGACCTAAACCCAATTGAGCATCTCTGGAGAGACCTGAAAATGGCTGTCCACCAACGTTCACCATCCAACCTGACAGAACTGGAGAGGATCTGCAAGGAAGAATAGCAGAGGATCCCCAAATCCAGGTGTGAAAAACTTGTTGCATCATTCCCAAGAAGACTCATGGCTGTACTAGCTCAAAAGGGTGCTTCTACTCAATACTGAGTACAGGGTCTGAATACTTATGACCATGTGATATTTCAGTTTTTCTTTTTTAATAAATTTGCAAAAATTTCTACATTTCTGTTTTTTTTCTGTCAAGATGGGGTGCTGAGTGTACATTAATGAGAAATAAAATGAACTTTTTTGATTTTGGCAAATGGCTGCAATGACACAAAGAGCGAAAAATGTAAAGGGGTCTGAATACTTTCCGTACCCACTGTATATCCCCAACTACACTCAAGTTATTCAGCCTCTTCGCAAACTGGTCAATGATCAAGGCATGAGAAACCTTGCAGCTAAACTTCAATGGGACACAGCCACAGAGATGGCCTTCATCTCCCTGAAAATGGCCCTAGCACAGGCAGCAGACTTAGCTCTCCCTGACTACACAACATCATTCTTCCTAGATGTTTCTGAAACAGGAGACACTGTAAACGGTATCCTGTTTCAGAAAAAAAGGGGAGGTAGAAGGGTACTTATGTATGTAAGTGTGATGCTTGACAACATGGAAAAGAGACATCCAGGATGTACACAACATGCAGCTGGTGTAGCAAAGCTCATACAAAAAACAGCACACGTGGTTATGGGACACCCACTACAGGTTCTCACAAATCACAGTGTAGTGGTGTATGTAAATTCTCAGGCATTCACCATGACTTCAGACAGAGAAGGCTGAGCAAAGCATTAGAAGCACCTAATCTCACCTTCACACATGAAGGGATCAATATGGCAGACCACATGATTGTAGGGGAGCCACATTGTTGCCAGGATAAGGTAACAATAGATGCTAAGGTGAGATCAGATCTGCAGACTAATGCAATCCCATGGGCAGAAACATGGTTCACAGATGGGTGTTGTTTTAAGCATGACACCAAAGGACTGCAGGCAGGATATGCTGTAGTTAAGTGGACAGCACAAGACTTTGAGATAGTGGAAGAGGGAAAGTTGGAGGATAGGCCCTCAGCACAGAGAGCAGAGATAGTAGCTGTAATGGCAGCACTAAAGTTGGGAGCAGGAAAGAAGTAATTGCTGATATGTTATTTATGCTATTTATGTTATATGTTATTAACTGAGTGCCTTTATCTGTTAATTATATTTCATATTTTATTTTATATTTTATAGTGAAACTTCTGTTAAAGTTATATAAGAGCTGAAGAACAATCTGAATTGATTGTTAATTGACAATTGACAATCTAAATTTCCCCCATGGGGGATGAATACAATATCTATCTATCTATCTATCTATCTAATCTACCGAGGGGTGATTCTAGGATTCCATCGTTACCACCCTCAGTAGGTGATAGCGATTCTTAAGATGAGGGACATGATGTTCAACTGTCCAAACTAAG